>NW_016107536.1:1705764-1756886 GCF_001604975.1 Cebus imitator
TATTGAGATATAACGCACATACCAACAAATCTGCCCATTTGAAGTACGCATTGTGAATTACATATTCACAAAGTTGTGCAACTGTCACCACAAATTAAGTTTAGAACATTTTCTTTCTTTCTTTTTTCTTTTTCTTTTTTTTTTTTTGAGACAGGGTCTTCCTCTGTTGCCCAGGCTGAAGTGCAGTGGAACCATCACGGTTCACTGCAGCCTTGACCTCCTGGGCTCAAGCCTCCAGAGTAGCTGGGACTACAAGTGCATGTTTTGATGCTTGGCTAATTTTTGTAGTTTTTGTAGAGACAGGATTTCGCCATGGTGCCCAGGCTGATCTCGAACCCCGGGGCTCAAGTGATCCTCCCACCTCAGCCTGAAAAAGTTCTAGGATTACAGGCATGAGCCACTTTGCCTGTCCTAGAACATTTTCATCACTCCTGAAGGCAATCTCATACCCATTAGTTGATACTCCCCATTCCATCCAATCCCAGCTCTAGGCAACCACAAATCTACTTTCAGTCTTTACAGATTTAGGATCTATATTTTTTTGATTAAGCAGCAAAAGCCCACAGAATTACTCTGTGATGAATTGAGTGAAACCTCCAGAACCTTTTTAAGATCCAGGGAATGATGATGGGGTGGTCCAATTCCAGGTTCTGTGACAGAAGCAGAGGAGATTCCTGTGTGGGTGTGTGTGGTATTTCGTAGTATCTCACATGTCACCAGTCTCTGACTTCTTTCCTTTTTCTTCAGAGGCAATAGGATAAATTAGAGAAAGTGCATCTGAGGACATCAGGCCAAACCTTGCCTCAGCTGATGACTTGTTGTATTGTCTAGGGCTGGTTACTCTGCTTCCCTGAGCCTCAGTTTCTGTAGTAATAATACTTTGTAGAAGAAGTGTGAGGACAAAATTCAGTAATACATGGGAAACACCTCCCATTGCACCAAGGGAGATGTTTCCTTTTCTTTCCTTTGCCTCTTTTTATGCTTGTCCCATTGAACCCCTTTCACTGCTCAGTGACTCAAAGGCGGCTTTTTCCTCCAGTCTTTCCTCCACTTTAGCCACCTTCTCAACTCAACCCCAATAAGGAATGGGTGGACCAAGATACCAGGTCCTGGAGGAGGCTGTAGAGCTGAGGGACAGTGTTACCAGGGGGAGCCAATGTGATAGCCCAGGACTAGGACATTCCCAGATTCACTGGACAAACTTTTCATCAGTTCCTTCCAAAGACAAGACTTTGCATGTAACTCTTCCTTTTCCAGTTACCTCTACAGTGACTTTTGGTGCACACATGCCTAGGTAGCCATTTAGAATATAAACTTCAGCTTCCATGAAAAAAAATCCCAGGGAACCAAATAGTTGCCAATTGTGTTGGCTACAGATTGACTGTCTTGTCAGACAGATTGGCTGACATGGGTTTTGCACACATAGAAGGCTGGCTAAGCATGGAGGTGGTTTGGTTTCCCCTAGAGGAGATGACCAGAGAGACAAATATGGGCAAACACAAGGGCCTGGTGCCATCTATGCCAGTGGACTTGATGTGCTGCACTCTGTGCATCTATCAGCTTTCACAAAATTCACAATCGGGGCTTCAGGTTTCATCCTGAGCTTCCACAAAGAGAGCACACTGGGAGCAGGCTGCTGCATGTGGAATGTCAATTACATTCCAAGAACTTTCCAATGGGTCACCCATGCTCTCTCTGCTGGGGCACCCCCATCTGGGGGCTCCCAGGGGTTGGGAATGAGTCTGTACAACCAGAGTGACTTCTAAGGAGAGTCAGAATTCTTGGGATGGAGGAGCTTGATGTGGTTTGGCTGCATCCCCACCCAAATCTCACCTTGAATTGTAATAATCCCCACTTGCCAAGGGTGCGCCTGGTGGATGGTAGTGAATAAGTCTCATGAGATCTGATGGTTTTATAAAGGGTAGTTCCTTACACATGCTCTCTTGACTGCTGCCATGTAAGACGTCCCTTTGTTCTTCCTTTATCTGCTGCCACGATTGTGAGGCCTCTCCAGCCATGTAGAAATGTGAGTCCATTGAACCTCTTTCCTTTATAAATTACCCAGACTTGGGAATGTCTTTATTAGCAGCATGAGAATAGACTAAAACAGAACTCATTGCTATGGTGGAGGGCAAGTTTGGACCCTGGCAAAGAGAGAGCTGGAGCTGTGTCTTTGCTTGGCAGAGGGGGCATGCTCACCTGGCCCAGGTTCCAACTTTGGGAAAGGAAGATCTTTTGGACCTCAGTTTTTTCCTGGTCCTGTAGTCACAATAGGCATAGCTCTGTCTGTGCTCTGTTCTTCTCCCAGACCTGCTGGATGCTCTGGTGACATTTGAGATGCTCTACTGCAAATTCTTGGGTCTCTCTGTCCTCACTGTGTGCCAGGCTGCTGGCTGCTTGCTGTGCCACCTCCAACCGCTTTACCCATTCCCCTCAGTGGTGAAGTAGGGGTGGTGGGGGCCACTCCTGTGCTCCAGGAGCAGGCGAGGAGTTCAGAAGCTTAGGATTCTGGTTTCTTCTGCTGACTGTTGAGAGGATTCCCACCTCCAGCACTTTGGCTTCTACAAGACTGAGGGCACCTGCCTGTTCATCTGGCTCCTGTCCTTGGTCAGAATAAGTCAAAATGAGCTCTGTTAGGTTCTCTCTTCTATGCCAGAGTCTGAGGCTGACAGAGAGGAAGGCTGTCGGAGGTGCTGCCCCTATGACAGTGCAGGAATGGGGGCTGGGGATGTGGAGATGTGAGCAAAGACGCATGAGATCCTCTGTCCTATCCCTTTGATTGTTTTCTTCCCTTCCTTCCACTCCGATACGACCACGCTCTTCAAAATAGGAAATGATGTCATCACTTCTGTGTATACCTCCCCTTCGTGCGTTGCTTTGGGTCACCGCTTCCTGTTTCTGAGTCATCAGGAAGGTAATTTCCCCCATGCTCAATATCCTCCAGGACACTGTGATCACTCAGCATCTACCTAGCTTCCCCTCTTCTATCCCTTCCATAAATACATACCAGAAAGACCCTCCCCCACCACTACAAAAAAAATCCTAAGCTGAACACTGTGCAGCTGTTGGTCTGAGTTGCTGCAAGCTCACAAAGTGTATGGGACCACAGCCCCCAGCCCTATCTGGAAGAATGGCTGATTGCCTGGATTTAATTGGATAGTGAAATACAGATGAAGATGATTCTGGAGTGCAGATGAGTCCTGGTGCAGGAAGATCTGTCTGAGACTCTGCCTACTAAGGGAAGTGGGTGGTATTTGGCTGCCCCCTAAAATGATGAATCAAACTGCCAGAACAAGACACCCCATGAGGCATGAGATGGCACTGGAAGGATTTGTGTTGGAGTCAACTGAAGCAAAACTTTAAGGAGCTAGTCCTGTAGATAGCACCCCAATGCATTTTTCCTTCTTTCCCCTCCTTTGCCTCCTTCCCTATTTCCTTCCTCCCCGCTTTCTTTCTTTTTCCTTCCTTCCCCTCTTTTTCCTCCTCCTTTCCATTTTCCTTCCTTCCCCCTTTCTTTCTTTTTCCTTCCTTCCTTTTTAAGTCATGCACTACAATTTCTGTCTGCCCTTTTTTAAATTTAATCTGATATTCACATGAGGAAAATGACTAGTGATAGGAGCTAAGTGGTTGGGCCTCAGTAATTTATTCAACAAACGTCTATCAAGCATCTACCATGTGGCAAGCATTTTGCTAGGTACTGGAGCTCAGAGATGTGTAAGATACCTTTCTGGCTTCCAAGAAGCTCACAGTTGGTGGAGTGTCACATAAATTTATAATTGATATAGAGGGTGGAAAATCACGTCATGGAGGTGACTCAGGGATTTTGAGAACATGGAGAACAGACCTCATAGCTCAACTGCATGATGGTGGAAGATTCTGGAAGAGCAGTCACCTGAGCAGAGGCTTACAAGGTAGAGTAATTACTAGGGCACTGTCAGAGTAAGGCGTTTGATTGCTGGAGGGCGAAGAGGGAATGATAACTGAAGAAACAAGGCAGTGGTACAGGTTGACATTTTGAGGAGCTTGACAATGGAAAAACAGAGAGGGTGAGAGATGACAGAAGTGTGGGTCAGTGCTTTCATTGAAGGCACATGTATTGTGAGCATGTGCATGTGACAGGTGCTGAGCAGGCACCAAGTACTGGAAAGCAGATCAAATTTTGCCCGCAGACTTAATGTTCTATTGGGAAAGACAAACAGACACATAATAGATATTTTAAGTAGGATGTGAGAAGTGCTATGATAGAGCTATGGACAGAGCCCAGAGCAGCATCTAGTGAAGCCTCGGTGTGCAGGGAAGTCTTCCTGGAGAGAGGCTGCTAAGCGATTTTTTTTGAAACTAGTTTTTACTTTTATGTGAAGTTTTAAAAAATATAGTGATCAAATATACATAACATAAAATTTACCTTTTAAACCATTTTTTTTAGTGTACAGGTAAGTGGCAGTAAACATATTCACATTATTGTGTAATCACCACCACCACCACCATCCATCTGCAGAAGTTTTTCATCTTTCCAAATGGAAACTCTATGCCAGTTAAACACTAACTCCCATTCCCCACCCCCCAGCCACTGGTGATCCCCGTTCTGCTTTGTGCCTCTGTGAGCTTCACTCTTCTAGGTACCTCATACAAATGGAACCATGTAATATTTGTATCTTTGTGACTGTCTGATTTCACATGGCCTCCTGTCACAATGTGTCAGGATTTCCTTCCTTTTTTAATTTTTAATTTTTTTGAGACAAGGTCTCACTCTGTTGCCCAGGATAGAGTACAGTGGCATGATCATGGCTCACTGCAGCCTTGACCTCCCCAGGCTCAGCTGATCCTCCTTCCTTAGCTTTCAGAGTATCTGGAACTACTGGAGTGTGCCACCATGCCCAGCTAATTTTTGTATTTTTTTTGTAGAGATTTAAAAAATTTTTTTAATTTTTTTTCTTTTTTTTTTTTTGCGTTGGAGTCTCACTCTGTTGCCCAGGCTGGAGTGTGCAGTGGTGCTGTCTTAGCTCACTGCTTCCTTACTCCTTACCCCTGGTTCAAGCAATTCTCCTGCCTCAGCCTCCTGAGTAGCTGGGTCTGCAGGTGCTCACCACCACGCCTGGCTAATTTTTGTATTTTTAGTAGAGACAAGAGTTTCACCCTGTTGACCAGGCTGGTCTCAAACTTCTGACCTCCAGTGATCTGCACACCTTGGCCTCCCGAAGTGCAGAGATTACAAGTGTGATACACCACACCCGGACTGGATTTCCCTCCTTTTTAAAGCTGAATAATACTTTACTGTATGTATAGACCTCATTTACCCATTCATCTGTCCTGGACACTTGGGATGTTAAATGATATTTTTGAATAAAATACCGGCAAGGTTCAGGGCTGAGAGGGTCAAGTGGAATTCAAAATTAGAACAGTAAAAAGAACCAAGGCTCAAGAGAGCATTTTTGGTGGCAGTACCTGCCTGAAGGAAGAGGGGTCCATCCCACTGAGGTTGGCACAGAAAAGCTAGGAGTGGATTGGGAGGACATAGGTAGGCTGTGGGTAAGGACATGGGACCCTGAGTCAGGTCCTGCCCCAGAGCCTTCCTTTTCTTGGAAGATGCAGGAGGGAGGCTGGATGGGAGAGAGGCCTGCTGGCAACAGGGCAGCTGCAGCATGAAGAGCCAGGTTTGGGGTCTACACAGGGCGCATGGACTCTGCTGGAGCAACCGGGGCAGCCCGGAGTGCTTGCAGGTGGGACACCTGGCCGTAGCATGTGTGGCTTCCTCCTGCAGCTCCCAGAGGCTCCCACCATGCTCATGGTTTCTCCTTTTGTTTGCCCTGCTCTCTGAGCTGTTATCCAGCTGCTAGAATTGTGCAACGTTAAAACCAGTGCCACACAGAACTTTAAACAGAGACGAATCCAAAGACCTCCTTCCTGAGAGCAGATCCCTCCAGGAGCACCTCCTTGCCTCTCTTCTGGAGCCCAGCCGCTTAGCCTGGATTGCACCTGTGACATTTGACTTCATTACAGCTGGTAGCCCTTGTGGCCCAGAGTATGCCTTTGAGGAGACAGATGATGGTGGGTTGGGCAGGCTGTTCAGCAATTCTGAGCCTCGGTGTCTCCATCCACCAAGCAGAAATGATGGTGGGGACACATGTGAGAGCAGAACAGGGATCTCGGCCACTGCTAAGGATTCAGTGTGTTCACTGCTTGGCTCCGGTCACAGGGCTCAGTCCTTAGCTGACTGCTCTCCTCTTCTCGTCATGCTCCAGCCTGATGCACTGGAGTTGCCTCCCCCCACTCCTCCCGTCCACTTAATCTTCATCCCTTTCTAATCTGCCGGTGGTGGTGAGAAGCTATTGAGTGTCTGCAGCTTGGTCTGGTGAGTGCCCCTCCCTGTTCTGTTTGAGGCTTCTGGGTGCAGCAGCCCTGATTCAATTTCACATATTATTTGGACTCATTCACCGGGGCTATTTCGGAATCTTGGCTTTGTAAGGCTTCTGGGAGCCTGGCTGGACATTATGCAACCGCTTTGGTCTGGTGTACTGAAGACACTGAATTCTATAGCAAATGGCCCTAAGCCCATAGAACATTTGCTGGGAAAGCTGGTGAAATTGAACTTCTTAGGCTCCTAGCAGAGAAAGACACAGAATTCAAGTTCAGAGGCTCACTTCTCGTTAGAGAATTCACTCACCTTAGAGAATTCAGCTGTGAGCTGCTGAGGAAAGAGGGGTGGAGAATAGGCAGAGGTGGGCTTTCTTGGTCCTGAGTCCTAACACTGGAGATAGGAGCTCTCCAGAGGCCATGACTGTAGAGGAGAAGGGAAAGAAAAAGGAGGGCACAGGAAGAAAAAGAAAGAACGGCAGAGAGAGAAAGAGGGGGCTTTGTAGAAAGAAGACACTGCAAAGTGTTCATTAAAGAGCTAATTTTACTTCTCAGCTTCTCATGGCAGTAAACTTGCCCTCCTGAGGTTGTTCTGGCCCCTCCTGCTCAAGTGCTTTTTGGGGACTAGAACCTGCTGCCTTCTGGGGTCTGAAAGTATTTCCTATAGTAGAATTTCTAAGAAAATGAACTTCGGGAAAAAAGGGGTGACAAACACAGGTGCCTCTTGAGCCCACGTGGTGGCTGAGCCTAGGCTCCCACTGTCACGAGGACAGGTCTCTCTCTGTAGGCCTCCTGTCCCGGTCCCTTTCCCTGGGCTAGTGCAGCCTGGCTATGGAAACAGATCCTCCACAGATTCATGCTGTGTGCTGAAACTCTTCCAACACATGTTTTCTTAATACTTGATTCAGGCCTTTTAGGTAGGTGTTATTCCCATTGTGCAGATGAGGGGTCTATGTGTTGGAGAGGTTAAGGAGCACGTTCCATCTTACCTGGCTTTTCAGCAGCAGAGCCAGGTCTCATCTCAATTCTGCCTGGTTCTAATTGTTTTTTTTTTGGAGATGGAGTCTCACTGTGTCACCCAGGCTGGAGTGCAGTGGCATGATCTTGGCTCACTGCAAACTTTGTCTCCCAAGTTCAAGTGGTTTTCCTACCTCAGCCTCCCAAATAGCTGGGATTACAGGCATGCACCACCATCCTCAGCTAATTTTTGTATTTTTAGTAGAGATGGGGTTTGGCCATGTTGGCCAGGCTGGTCTACGAACTCCTGACCTCTGCTGATCCATCAACCTCGTCCTCCCAAAGTGCTGGGATTACAGGCAGGAGCCACCATGCTGGGCCTTTTTATGGTACTTGATGCAACCAAATGTTCTGTTGATTCCATTCCCAAAATATGCCATGATGCTCTTCAGTTCCCTTTATGACCACGGATGTATCCAGGCTAGGTCACCTTCATCTTGTACCTGGCAACTTGTAATAGTTTCTTAACTGATCTCTCTCTTCCTGCTTTTGTCTCTCTTCAATGCATTCTCCACAGAGCTGCTAGAGAAATCATCTTAAGAAGTAAATTAAGATGTCTATACATAAAACTCCTCAAGAGCTTCCCAACACACTTGGACTAAAATCCAGACTTCTCTCCACTGTAAGAGCTGACTCCCTCTCTTGGAGGGTCTGAAATGCATTCTGCAGCCTTGTTAATAATGCTGGCTGCTTACTCAGCATGCTCCACCCACACTGGGCATTTGGTTCTTTTCTGCCTCAGGACCTTAGCATAGGCTGCCATTTTAGAATGGAGACGATGCTCCCTTCAGTATTCATCTGGTTAATTCTTTTTCATCCTTTGAGTCCCTGCTTAAAAAACCACTTCCTTATAGAGTAGAGACCATCCCTGAACTCCTAGCCTAAATTACACCCTTCTGGCTGGGTGTGGTGGCTCACACCTGTAATCCCAGCACTTTGGGAGGCCAAAGTGGGAAGATCACAAGGTCAGGAGTTCAAGACCAGCCTGGCCAATATGGTGAAACCCTATCTCTACTAAAAATACAAAAATTAGCCAGGCATGGTGGTAGGCGCCTATAGCCCCAGCTACTCAGGAGGCTAAGACAGGAGAGTCACTTGAACCTGGGAGGTGGAGGTTTCAGTGACCCAAGATTAAGCCACTGTACTCCAGCCTGGGTGACAGAGCAGGAGACAGACTCTGTCTCAAAAAAAAAACAAAAAACAAAAAACAACAAAAACAACAAGCACAAAAACTTACACCCTCCCTGTGCTTGGAGTTTCCTGGTAGGCAAAAAAAAAACCATGGTGCGTTACAAAGATCTCATTGTCAGGAAGGAGAGAGAATGCTAGTTCTTCATGGTGAGAGTTTCCTCTGGCACAGAATATGAAAAGAAATTTCCTGCATGGGGCCTTCCAGTGTAAAGAACAGATTGTCCTCAACAAAATCCATGTGATTCAGAGTAGACTGGATAGATGGAAAATACTGAAAGGTCTCAGAGGCCTCTGTTGGAGGAGTTGAGAGGGGAAGGCTTCACAGAAGAGGCCAGAACTTGGCCATGCAGAGGGGAAGGATGTGGAATACCTTGAGAAGAAGACAGCATGGGTGGGGCTTGATTAACCATGGGAATTGAAGCACATAAAAGACTGTAACACACTGCCCAGTGTACAAATGGCTGCACAGTCTTAGTTTCTTCTAGTCCCTGAAGGAAGGTTACCATTTGTCTGCATAATCCACGCCTTGACTGTGGTAGCCAGCACAGCCTTTAGACCAATCCACAAAGAGGCTAATCCCTGCCTGTAATCCCAGCACTTTGGGAGGCCAAGGTGAGTAGATCACAAGATCAGGAGTTCGAGACCAGCCTGGCCAATATGATGAAACCCCGTCTCTACTAAAAATGCAAAAATTAGCTGGGCGTGGTGGTGGGCATCTGTAGCCCCAGCTACTTGGGAGGCTGAGGCAGGAGAATCATTTGAACCTGGGAGGTGGAAGTTGCAGTGAGCCAAGATCAAGCCATGGGGCACTTTCTGTGTCCACTTACCCTTTTTCCACCCAGATGTTTTAGCAACTCTGCCCCACAAGGCTGGGACTAGGGCATGGTGTGCCAGGCACCGAGGGTGCTTGTTGGGTGATCCTGAGAGAGCACCTGCCTTGATGTTGCGCCCTGACTGCAACTGAGTCCTGGGACCCCAACTCATGCTGGCCAGTGTCTGACCTTAGCGCATCAAGTCATCATCCATTTGTGCTGAAAGGAGCCACAGGAAACTTGCAGCCAGCGTGTGGGGAAGGAAGCAGGAAGAGTGGCACTAGAAAGATACGAGGTGCTAGACACATTCATTCAAATGCTCTTTCCAAAAACATTGGACTTAGTTTCTTTACATTGTCAGGGAAGCTTTTAAAGACCAGCTGCCTCTTATTAATGCTGTTTGGGCTGATCATCTTCCCGCCAGCCTTGCTCTTGGGCTGTGCCAGCATAAACGACCTGGTGGAAGTCGAAGACACGCTGAGTGACGTCAGTGGCTGGGTCTGAGCTTCAGATCTTAGCCCAAGCAGCTGAGAACACAGTGCCTTGGTCCCCTTCCAGGGAGAATATAAAATATTCTACCCAGTACCTGAGAAGGCTGGCTAAGCTTGGGGGGACCAGAAGATGGAAGGGGCTCCAGAACCAACCCCCGGAGCAGGAGTGGCCAAGCGTGAAGGAAAGGCAGAGGTTGCTGATACTTTGTGACTTAAGAGGTGGCCAGTGGTTCCCCAGGACGATATATCTCTATTAGGGGAAAGGAGTGTGGCTTTTGGGAGTCACAGTGCCCTGAGTATGAATGCAGACATTTGCTGGTTGTATAACCTTGAGCAATTTATCTATTAGGTTGGTGCGAAAGTAGTTGTGGTCTTTGCCATTGCTTCTAATGGTAAAAATCGCAATTACTTTTACACCAGCCCAGTAGTATCTCTTAGAAGTGTTTCCTCAACTGTATGATGGATGTGAGTAATTATACCGGTAGCCATATAAGAAGGTTGTTGGGATTATAATGTTTCTTTATGTGAAGGGCCCAGGACAGATGGAATCTGGTACATAATAGATGTTCAAGAAATCCCTTCCTCTCTCCCTCCTTCCCTCCTTCCTTCTTTCCCTTCTCCCTCCTTCCCCTTTTCCTCACCCTTCACTCTCTCCCTCTTTCTCCTTTGGAGAAAGCTAACATTCAGCTGTCTGTGAGGGTGGCATGGCGGTAAAATCCAGAAGGAAGAAACCCATTCTTGTTGTGAAAACTGAAAAGCTTGGGATCAGAGGCAGCTACCATTGAAGGTGGAGGCACTGGGAAAGGGCAAAAAGCAGGCTGGGGCAACATTTGCATAAGAAACCATTAGACACCATATTTTCTCTCCCATCTTCAGGAGGCAACTTCGCCTCTAGCTGCCATTCCCCCTGCCACACTCCATGCCTGGAGATTAATTCTGGCGCTCAGGTAATGTGCTGGAAGTAGGAGCACTAAGAGACACTTTGTATGCGGCACAGGGAGCTTCCCTTGGTCTCTTCTGCTTTGGAGCCCACTCAGCCTAGGCAGCCAGGTGAGGAGATTGGCCTCCCCAAACACAGGACCTGGCAGGATGGATGGATCCCCTCTCAGACTATGTAGAAGCTCATGAGGCCATAGGCTCTGCCCATGCACGAAGAACCTCTTATAAATGTAGGGCCTAGTCATTAGGTATGAAAAGAAGCCAGGAACCACCAAAAACTGAGGCAGATTATAATTGTACATGGAGATACTGACAGATAAATGAATGGAAGAAAGGAGTAGCAATGATGTAGGGGGCATAAAAAAGTTCAAAATATAATTAATGCTATTCATAAGAGGAAGTATATCTATGAAATATATCTATGAAAATATCTATATATATCTATATATATATATGAAATATATCTATGAAAAAAGAATGGGATTTTATGTAAAGAAACATTCAGAGAACAGGAAAGTGCTTTTGAAAATTAAAATATGATAGAATTTTTTCCTAAATAGTGTCTCACTCTGTTGTCCAGGCTGGAGAGCAGTGGCACAATCACAGCTCACCTCAGCCTCAACCTCCTGGGATTAAACGATCCTTCCACTTCAGCCTCTCTAGTAGCTGGGACTACAGGCATGCACTACCATGCCTGGCTAATTATTATTGTGTTCTTTTTGGCAGCAGATATACTAATTATTATTTTTTTAATTTTGTAGAGACACGGTATTGCTATGTTGCCCAAGCTGGTCTTAAACTCCTGGCCTCAAGAAATCTTCCCACCTTGGCTTCCCAAAGTGCTGGGATTACAGGCATGAGCCACCATGCCTGGCAGATTGCAGAAATTTTAAAGGCCAATAGATAATGTTGAGGAAAGATCTCAGAAAGTAGAAAAGAAGGATAAAATAATGGAAAGTGGAAAGTCAGTCCGAAAGATTAAACATCTCACTAATAAGAGCCCAGTAGGAAAAAATTGAAAGTAGAGGTGGTTAGTTATCAAATAAATTAGAACAAAGTTTTCAGATCTTCTGAAGGCCTGGGTTTCCAGACTGAAAGAGTCAGTGAATCCCTAGCATAATAGATGAAAAAGAATTCTTACACAAGGTACGTCGTAGTGAAATATGAGGACCTTAATGATAAAGAGAAGTTTCTAAAATCTACCCAGAGAGGAACAGCTTACATACTAGGGATCAGGAATCAGAACAGCATAGGATGTCTCTACGGTTTGGAGATGATGCAGCAGTGTCTTCAACATTCTGAGGGAAAGTGACTTCCAACCTAGAGCCCTAGTCCTAACAGAACAACCGTTCTAGAGTGAGACTAGACTTGCAAGATCTCCAAAGATGTTCCTTTCCTGCACTCGTTTTCAGAAAGCTACTGTAGGGTGTGATCCACCAAAACAAGGATATAAACCAATAAATAGAAAACGTTAGAATCTAGGAATCAGGGTCTCTAAAACTGGGAGAAGCAAAGAAAAAATTAACAGATGGTAGCAAACGAAAACCCCGGTATGACAGCTGGACAGTCAGCCTAGGCAGTAATCCTTCCATATGGAACTGATGATGGAGGGATTATAGGAGACACAAATATTAAGTGGTGGATTTCCTCATGTGTCACACTGTACTGAGAAGAGTTTTACTCTTTGGAAAGTGTGGGACTGAACAGGGAAGGAAAGATTAGGAAAAAAATTGTGTAAAAACGGTCATAGAACACTAAATGTATGAAATATACACATATATGTATAGACATATCCATGTCAATGTTGATTAATAATTTAACCACTAATTATGGTATAATATAGGGAGGATGAAGGAAGGGGAAAAGGGGTGTTTATATGTCTGGTGGGAGACGGTGAGCAGTTGGTGGAGAGAGAGCTGGTAGAGAGAGCTTGATCCTCATCTTCCGTAGTAGGGAGGTATAGGATAATGTCTAAATATAAAAAGTTAAAGTGTAATGTGCATATGTTATTTAGAAAAGTAAGCATTATGGAAAATATCTTAAAAATTCGTTAAGCCTTGCAGCATTATTTAACTTGAAAAGCTATGCTTATGCGTTCCTTTGATTTAAAAAATGAATGAAAAGTATTTCTTGCACAGCTTGGCTATGCAGAGCACCATCTAGAAGTGGGATCTTGAGTCACAGTAACTGTTTTCTTTTTTTAAAGTTGAGAGAGGCTTAAATGCAATTGTAAGCTAAAATCTGAGGGAAAGATAGAGATAGAAGATACAGAAAAAGAGAGAATTAGTGTTTCAGGGGTGATCTCTAAAGCAAAAGTGGATGGAAGAATGAACCTTAGAACACCACTTGGAGAAGAAACAGTAATTGCAGAAACACTTAGGAAGCCGAGGAAGATATTGGCTGAGGGAATCCTGTTTTTGGTGAAATATGAGGCAAGATACTTAATCAGAGTGGAGATGTTGTTTTGGAGAGTGTTTGAAGAGAGTATTAAAGTTGGAATCATTACTGCAGAGACTGAGGAAGGAGAGCTCACTCAGGAATATAACAGGATATCTTGGCAGACCTGAGGGTTTGGCTGAGAATGGAATCTATATATTGGGAATGTTGAGTCTCCCCAGATGTAATGTTTCTTTAGTAAGTCCTGCAGTCCTGGGAACATGGATGGTTGGAATGCTGGGAGCTTGAAAGATGAATGTAGCTTAGGGCAGGACAAGGCAGTTGAAGGTGTTGGGGAGAAGTGGTTGACATTCTGCCACTTAGGGTCTGCAATAATAGTAAAACAAAACCTTACAATTTATAGTTGTTAGATAATGAAGTAAATTTTGTTGTGTTGTGTGCTGTTTAATATAATACCTCCCCATCTCTAAGGCATAGTATTAACTGCCTCCCTGTAAACCATTTAACCTCGTCTATCCTCCCCACATTCTTAGGAAAGTTCCCAGGCATCTGAAAGTTCCTGTGTTTCTTGCTCACCAGCTGCAAGGTCACAAAGCAATAGGCTCAAAATTGTGAAATGTTTTATCAAAATGTTACTTTTCAAATATAAAGGGTATCACAAAACATGTCATCAGTTAATTAACTGTTCCTTGTTCTGGCTTCTGTAAAACCTGCTTCCAGCTTCATCATCCTATACCACCTAGGTGCATAAAAGGCACCCCATTTTCTTTGTCCTTTGCTCAAAATTAAAAAGTGATTCCACTGAGCCTGTAATCATGTAAAATAAGATCCTCCTGCAACACCCATTGGTCTTTCCAAATCTCTAATTTCCCACTACAGTCTAGACAAGGGTGGAGATGAAGCTGAGGAGGGTGAACAGCTTTGGATGAAAGGCTTGAAGGGCCTGGGTGCTCCATGAATCTGGAGAGTTGAGTATGAAGAAAAAGGGAGGAAGCTGTAAGAATGGGATGTTTTCACTGGAGGCAGGCTCCAGGGTCCAAGAAGCTAAGATTTTAGAAGTGGAGCAGTTGACCTTGGGACAATGAGACCAGGGTGCTGGGAGGCTTGTCCCCAGGATGCCAGCAGTGCTTAAGGTGAGGAAGAAGCTAGTGATCCAGTTGCCAAAGTCTGATTATTGTAGCAGGATTTCCTGGGAGGTAAGGACACGAATACTATGAGAAGAGTCAGTGAGTGGTAGGTGAAGCCAGGCAGCACAGGAGCCAACAGGGAGGGACTTTCAATGTGACAATGAAGATCTGGGAGAATATTCCAGCTCTAGTATGTGGGGCACAGGAAGACATGCACTCCCCATTCTAGAGGGCTACAAAGGAAAGCACTGATGGTACGGAAGGGTGAGCTTTTGACAAGGCAAGTGGATGGAGAGAGTCTCTTTCAGTGGCATAGGTGGGGTTTTGAGTCAGCAGGGAAGCAGAGGCATGGACCAAGGCCAAAGAGGAGGAGATGAGAACCCTGGAATTAAGTGGTTTTGATTTAAAAGCTTTGATGCAGAAACATTTTCTTTTATTGGAAGAAAAACAAAGCTATAAAAGCGGTGGGGAGAGGGTAAGGCATGGTGCATTGACCAATCTGGCCCCTAGGAGCACCCAAAATGCAAAACAAGCCAACGAGCCCCACAGATGCCAGGAAACATGGAGATGCCTGTGGCACTGAGCTGGTTGGTGTCCTGCCATCTCCCAGTTTAATACTTCTTTGTAGGACAACCCCAAACTAGCAGCTTCTGCTTAGCATGATGAAGCTCAACTCACTTGAGTGCACGGTGCTTCTAAGAATCTTCTTTCTCCAGGGCTAAAATCACACTGGAAGTTGTAGGACGGTATCTTCTTGAGTGGGACTCGCAGAACTGCCCCACATTGAGCTTCTTAAACTTACTCTTTGACTCCCACTATATGCATCTTCTAGGCTTTCTCACAGCTTTGCTTGGCTGCAAAATCCCCAAAGAAATCAATGTTGAATTTTGTCTCCCCACAACTCATTCCCTGTTTCCTGACTCCTGCTGGAGATAACCACACAACTGTGTGGATTAGCTACAAACACCTGAAGCCTTGCTTTCTACCTTATCAAGTAAAATGGAGACCAAAGGGTATGATCTTCTTCAATATATTTAAATCTTCCTGTAACCTTTTCCAGTGTACCTGCAGCTCTAGTTTTCTTGCTATTTTCTGCAGCATCAGGGTGAACCTGTACTCTGTGCCCACGGCCACCTGCTTTGCTGCTTTGCCTGTACTTTTGACCACAGCTCCTGTCACTTTGACACATTAACCCACCTCTCCGTCTCTTTCCCTACCTTGGCTAATATCCTTAATCTTTCTATCTCCTTACAGTTTCTTCGTCTTAGTCTATAAACATGGTTACTTCTTTCCCATCCCAACTCTCGTTTAACCTTGAAACCCCCTTACCCACTTCTCAAACCACTGCTGAAACTGCTCTTTTGATGTCCCAGCATCTCCCTAGTAGCCATATCTAAAGGATTTTTTTGTACTGAGTTTTCTCTAGCTTTCCTCTAATCTGATACCGTGAATGACTTTCACCTTCTGTAAATGTTGTACACTGGCTTTCTGAACTCGATAGCCTCCTGATTTTTCTAGTTCCTTTCCCACCATTTCTTTTCTTAATACTTCAGGAGCTTCCTGTCTTCTGTCCATTTTTTTTTTTTTTGAGATAGGTTCTTGCCCCATCACCCAGGCTGGAGTGCAGTGGCATGATCATGGCTCACTGCCACCTCAACTTCTGGGGTTCAGGTGATTCTCCTACCTCAGCCTCCCAAGTAGCTGGGACTATAGGTATGTGCCACCACAGCTGGCTAATTTTTTGTAGAGACAGGGTTTCACCATGTTATTCAGTCTGGTCTTGAACTCCTGGGCACAAGCGATCCACCTTGGCCTCCCAAAGTGGAATTATAGGCATGAGCCATTGTGTCTGGTCTTCTTGCAAGTTTTTGCCATTTGGGTTCTCTTGGGTGCCGTCCTTAGCCCATGGTCCTCCATCCTGGAAGAACTCATAGAAACCCATGACCTTAATTACCATCTAGATGCTGGCAGCATCCAGGTGTCCATGGGGAGCCCCAGACATGTATATTCTGCTGCCTCCTAGACATCCTACTCCAGGTCCCACAGACACCTCAGCCCAATGGCTCTAACACTTGGCTCCTCCTCTCCTTAAACAAGCTCTGTTTCTGGTGACTCGAATGCCACATGTGCCACTGAATGCCAACCACCCCCCCCCCCGCCTGCTAGCTCTAAATCACCACCGAGGCCTGCCAACTTTTCTTTCTAATTAATTTTTACATTTGTCTCTTACCTCCATTCCTATGGAAAACATTCTGTTTGGGTCTTTATTACTTTTCAGCTTGCTATTGTCACAGTCTCCTGACTTATCGCTGTCTCTAATCTTGTTCCTATTAAACCCACCCTTCATACATCTGCCATGATGATGTATTTAAAATGCTGATCTGACCACATCACTCCCCTTCCTTAAGCTCCTCCAAAAGCTCCGCATGTCTATAGGAGAAATTTTCTAACTTTCAAAGCCCAGCACTAACCAGCCCTCTAGGTCTCTCTGCCTCCTAGCCCTTTTTTCCTGCCTGACTGCCTCACGTTTATGCTCTGACAATACTGGTGGCCTCGACATTCTCAGCCCGTATGGGGCTCCTGCTCACATCACGCTTCTGCTTAGATGGGCCTCTTGATGAAGATGCTGACTTTCCTCTTCCTGCCCTTTCTTTGAATACTTCATACTCAACCTTTAGGACCCAGGTCAGGTGAAACCTCCTCCACTAAGCTTCCTGGAGCCCTTAAATGGCTTCTGCTCAGAGTCCTCCAAAGTCCGCCAACAAATGAGTGCTGTGATGTAATGAAAAGAACAAGGACTGTAGAGGAAGCATGGCCTGGATTTAAGTGGCAGCACTGAGGCCTTGGGAAAAGTATTTTCCAATTTTGAACTGCAGTTTTGCCATCTATGGGTTGGGGATAATGATATTTAATTTACGGAGACAGTAGAAAGATTATCTTAAATAGTGTATAGGTAGTGTCAGGCCTATAGTAGGTACTCAGTAAATGGCAGTTGTTATTATTGGCATCTTCATTACTGTATTACAATACTTTTTATAACCCACATATAGGGGGATGCTCACTTTTCATGCCTTTTAATTTTTTGTTCTTAATGCATGAAGGATCACCTGGGAATGTACTGCCTTTTGGGCGTAGGTTCTTCTAGGCAGCTGTTGCTGATCAATGGTGACTTTGCCTTTAAGAGGCAGTGATTGAAGGGTAAGAAATGGATGTCTCTCCAGCATTGGCTGTGCAACCTGATGGGGGAGCAGTTCCTGTGTCTTCCTGAAGTTTTTCTAGTCTTCTTGAGACCCAGCACTACCACAGTGGAGGCATATATTGATTTATGAGGGGCTGTGTAGATGTCAAAAGAACAGAAGAGAGCGGACTGAATGGAGGTGATATCTGCATCGAATATGCGAGTTCCCTTGTACCTGCCCAGGGAGGGCATTACAAATGGAGGTCTTTGAAAAGTGGACATCTCAGATGGATGCTCCCTATTTTCTGATCTGTTTTCTCTTCCTTTCGTCCATTACCTTTCACAGGAAACTCAACCCTTTCCCACACAAAGTGTACACCCTCAATGCCTGCACCTTACAGATTTGAATGCCTCTTGCATTGGCTGAATGCTCATGGGGCCTGTCCTGATTTTCATTGCTGCCTCTGGCTGGGTAGAGCTGGACTTTAATTCTCAAAATAAGGATGGAAGTGGGTGGTCTAATTTCAATGTGATCTCTCCATAACTTTGAACCAGAGTGAAGCTTGCCTTGCAAAGGCAGGCAACACAGTTGAAGCATGAGGAAAGTCTATTTCTTCTGTTGGTGTAATTGATTCAGCCTGTTGCAAAGCAAGAAAACCTATCATTTGTGATGAGGAGTATTCCATTGCACCATGGTGGCTACCAATGCCGTTAAGCCTCACTCAGCTGGTAACAGGTTTGTGAAAAAATTATTTAGTTTTCGAAACGGGGACTTGCTTTGTTGCCCAGGCTGGAGTGGGTGATATGATCATAGCTCACTGCAGTCTCCAACTCCTGGGTTCAAGTGATCCTCCCATCTCAGCCTCTCACATAGCTGGGCCTAAAAATTAGCCACCACACCTGGCTAATTTTTCAAAAAATGTTTTGTAGTGATGGGGTTTTCCTACGTTGTTCAGGCTCGTCTTGAACTCCTGGCCTCAAGTGATTCTCCTTGGCCTCCCAAAATGTTGATATTGCACATACGAGCACCACCCTTGGCCCAGTAACAGTTTAATTAGATTTCTCGTAGTTTTAAAATATCCTTTCCATAGAATGGGGGAGGAGGAGTCCTACTTCATTTTGATGCATATAATTGTCTGTGAATGTGCTTGTATTGCAGAGTAGTTTGTGGATTTCTTGAGGGTAGGAGACATGTTTTATTCATTTTAGCTCTCTCAGTTGATCTCACATTGCCTGCCTCATGGAAGGTTTTAATGCATGCTTGTTGACTTTGTGAATGAATTCCAAAGTTTAATGAGAATTTTTTAAAACTTTTCTTTCTTTTGTATACATCTGGAGCCTCAACTTACGAAGGATTTTTCCCTAGCTCAGCTCTCCCCTTCCTGGGAGGCTCAGTATCTATAAGTCAGGTGGTCTTTGGAATTCCACACCAGGCCTGTAGAACATTTCAGAAAGTGGTTGGCTGTTGACACTCATCAATTAACTCAGCAAGTATTTACTGAGGTCCTACAATGTGCTTGGAAATGCATTAGGTGCTGGGACCAAAGGAAGTTAACAACCCAGAGAGCCCTCCTAGAACTGACAACTTTGCTCTTTAGGCAGTAGGGAAAAGTGAGTTTTATGAAAGGAGGCACACATGGTGTGATTTCAGAGAAATTCTCCCTTGCTCCAGCTTGATATTTAAAATGGACTTTAGAGTTATATTATTTAGCTCTTTAATGTCTTCTGTATAACCTGCTGGACAGGTAATAGATACTAGTGATTAACACACTTGTAGGAAAAGAGGATTGGAGAGCAGGCCTTGATTTGAGAGGAGGGAAAGACAGTGAAGCCCCCTGGCTACTATGTTTTGAGAAACAGGATGCTCCTTGTTGGGGAAGGGAGAAAATGAGGGATCAGGGATCCTGGTGACTCATCTGGAGGAGTAGGGCGAGGCAGTGCAGAGTTGACAGTCATTGGGTTCTCAGCTCTGCCACTCACAAGTGAGTTAACCTCTGGCAACATTCCAAAATTCTAAGGTTCTTTCATCTTTTTATTTATAACATGGAGATTATAACATTCACTTTTGTGAAGTTATTATTTTTTCACTCTGACAGTTTGCCTAGATCTGTGTGACTTGTGAGCAGAGGCATTATTCTCTGTTGGAATGCAAACAGTGTGGAAAAATAGAAAACTATTGTTGATTATAGGCATGTTGGTAAGAATTGGGGTTTATCAAATAAAGTGGTCACCTTGGAAAATAAAGCCAAACACCAAGATTAATGCCTCCTAGCTAGGCTAGATGTGCATGTAGAGAAGGGAGGATAAGTGTTTTACAGACATGAGCCTGAGTTTATTCTGCATTGAGGTGAGGCTTGAGCAGCTACATATATAAAGAGGGAAGGAGGGCTCTGAAAATAGTAGGAAGGTCCAGGGTTTCAGATGGGAGCACGAACTTGCTCTCATGCCTCCTTCACAGGAGATTGGGCTCAGTGCCTCTCTCTATACACATCCGCTTTTATGTTTAACATTGTGTGAACTTCTCATAGGAATATAAGATGTTTCTATGAGAAAGTCTGCATTCATCAAAGGCAACATTTTGCTATAGGGAAATAGAGATAAGAATATATAAAATAGGGAGGAAGAGAGACAGAGAGAGAGGAAGGAGAAGGGGAAGGGGAAGAAGAAGGGGAGACAGGGAGGGGAGAGGAGGAGAGGAAAGGCAGCGAAGGGAAAAAGAAAAGGAAATGAAAGGAAATAAAGGAAAAGGGAAGGAAAGAAAAATATATCTGACGGTCAATGTTATGTCAAGGGCAGTATAGCCTATCCTGATCTGATGGCAGCATGAGTATCTTGTTCTATTTATGGGGGCCACATTTTATGAAGTACATTTGTAAATTTCAGTAACTAGAGTTGTGAGAAGCCATTTGGGAAATTACTTTTAGAGAAAAAACAAGGATGTTTAACTTGGAGAACACTCTCAGGATCTTTAAATGAAAGTTATTTTCAAACATCCGAGGCAGAGCCGTGGGGAGAGGAAGCAGGGGCTTGCCCTCTGTATGTTAGGGAACTCTGGGCGAAGAAGGGTCTGTGAGGGTCAGGGTCTCTTGATCCAGGATCCTGGAAGTCTGGCATGTTGGAAGGGCTTCTGTCTGTGGGAAATTACGCTAGATGACTTCAAAGTTCTCTTCTGGGTCTAAATAGTTAACTAACTGCTTTGAGTGCGATGAGTCTTAGACCAATCTATTATTAAAAATACTTTAAAATCCAATCATAAAATACATGTGCATTATAAAAGATTTGGGAAGTAAAAATATAAATATGTAGAAAAAGTATTGTTCATAATCCTATGTAATTATAATAACTATAGCCAGCCCTCAGTATTGTGGGTTCCACATCTGCAGAATCAACCAACTGTGGATGGAAAATATTTTTTTAAATCCCAATAAATAATAACAAATAACGATAGAACAATAAAAACAATACAAGTAAAAACAACACACTGTAACAACTATTTGTAAAAAAATGATACAAACAAAAACAGCATAATAATTATCACAATACAGTATAGGAAGCATTTAGCATTTACATTGTATTTAGCATTGTATAAGGATAAGTATTAGATAAATATTAGTATTTAGCATTGTATTAGGTGTTATAAGTAATCCAGAGATGATTTACAGTATAGGAGAGGATGTGCATAGATTCTGTGCAATTATGGTGTCATTTTAGATCAGGGTCTAGAGCATGGGCGGATTTTAGTATCAGAGGGAGGTTCTGAAACCAATACCTGCAGATAAGAAGGGATGATGGTCCTAATATTTTGGCATGTTTATTTTCAGTCTTTCCCTCCACATTTTACGGAAAATTGAGAAGTGGATGAAATCTCTGGTGCTTGCTCCTGCCTTCTCCCTTGCTTCTTTTCTGTTCATCCTTCATCCAGTTACTTTGGGATGATGTATTACTCAGGGTTCTCCAGAGAAAAAGAACCAATACGACATCTCTGTGTGTGTGTGTGTGTGTGTGTGTGTGTGTGTGTTTGTGTGTCTCCCTACCTGCCTACCTATCATCATGTCTATCATCCATCTATCATCTCCATTATCATCTATCATCTATATATCTATCTTCATTATTGTGTGTCTATCTATCTATCTGCCTGCCTGCCTGCCTACCTGCCTGTCTGTCTGTCTATGAAACTGGTTCACATGGCATGGAGACTGAGAAGTCCCATGATCTGACATCTGCGAGCTGGAGACAGGAAAGCCAGTGGTACAGTTCCCGTCTGAGTGTGATGCCTGAGGATCAGCAGAACTGATAGTGTGAGTTTTAATCCTAGTCCAAGTTTGAAGTGCTGAGACCTGGGGAATGATGATATAAGTCCAAAGGCCTGGGAACCAGGAGCAGCAATGGCATTAATCCCAGTTCAAAGGCAGAGGAGTGATGTCTCTGCTCCTCCAGCTGTCAGGGAGAGATTGCATTCAGATGTGGACTGTGTCCAGAAACACCCTCTCCAGCATCCCCAGAAATAATATTCAACCAGATATCTGGGTATCCCATGGCCCAGTCAAGTTGAAACATAAAATTAACCATCACAGAAGGTGAGACTCTTATTGATGGAAGTAACAAAATATAGAGAAGGCCTTCAATGTAACATGTTGTCCCTGTTTTATACAGGTCATACCTGTGAGTTTGGGGGATCAAATGCTAGGGTCAGAAACTAGAAGTTAACCTCAATATCTGAGCCTTTGTCTGTGCCTTCCCCTAACTGATGCATCTTCTGGCAATGCCTGTGAACCTGGGCTTGTGGCAGGATAGCTCCCCTTGCTCTACTGCCAACCGCTCCTCAGCCCATCTGATGGGGCCAAAGCTGGCGTCGGCTGGGTGATGTTCTCATAAGCCACATTTTCAATGGAGCTTTGTACCTATTACATGCTTGTGACAAGTTTTAAAGAAAAATTTTGATATTCCTTTATTATAAATGATTGTTATTAAGCACTCTAAAAAGGCAAGTTTATTGGATAACCTCATGGTTCTTTAACTAAGATGACTTGTTCTTCCATGACGGAACCAATTTTTCTTTTTTGAAAAGTCCTTGAAGGTATTCTCCATGCACCTCTCAGAACTGCAAGAAGTGATTTTTTTAAAAAGTCAACTGTGATGTTTGGCTCACTATGAAAATGCGATATGAGTTACAACTCAGTTTATTTTAGATGCAATTCAAATCTTATCTTTATAATTTTATAATGAGTAATTTCAGTGTCAATCTGTCTAGGAAGTGGTTGGCTTTCAGGTCAGGAAAGGAACACTAATCCAATAACATATCACTCTTCCACTCCTCTTTGAAGTCTTTCACCAGCAACTCTTCCCGCTCAAGCAAAGTCACCAAAAATTGGCAACCCATTAACTAGTAGGTACTGTATGTTCCAGGAGTACCTACCCTCTCCCTCCCGTACCCTATCACATGGATACTTTTTAATCTGTCAGGTAACAATGAGCTCCTTAAATTATTTGTCTGAATTGACTCTCTGTAAACTAGCTAAAAGGAACTACATACCAGAAAGGCCAACAACTCATAAATCTTCCTTGGGGGTCAGGGCAACTTTTAGAAAGGAATGGTTGGATCCAAGGATTGAGTGGATAGAGTGGGTCTGAAAGAACCATTGTAGAGAATTTGATAGAAAGAACTGATTGAGAATTATATAAAAGAAATGCCAAGGAGCATTGAAGGTTCAATATTCTTCTTGAGTTGGAAAAAGAAGTGTACAATGTTCAGTTATAGAATACCTCCAGCAATTTACCTCTTACTGTGGTCTTGTTGAGGTATTTGTATTAATTCTTGTTAAGGACTTTGTTTTGACTAGAGTCACGTTTTGAATAATATGCTCCTGGAGTATACTGTTAATTAATAGAGTAGCCCAATAATTGTAGTTACTGTTTTTCAGAACGACCTCTCTTTCTTCTCCTCTCTCTATCTATAAATATCACAGAAGAGAAAGAATAAGAGAACAGTGGATAGAATGTCTCTAATGATGAGAAGCATGCGCTTCATGTTATTTTATTCTTCTGAAATGTAGATTTCATGGTGACTCTTATAAAGTAAAACATTTTTGAATTCCTTTTCCGGTGGAGAATTGTTGGAAATACTTTGGACCTTGTGCTTTGTTAGTTAAATAGTTTCAGCGTTTCTTATAAACCAAAGAGTTTTATAGACATCTCAGGAAATTTTGCGAAAAGTATTTCTTCATATATGTGACACAGAGCAGAATTTTTAACTGAATTTATATAAAAATATTTTAGAACTGAGATTAAACTAGTATCATGACACACGGTTTGCATATAAACAACCGATATAATACTTTTAAAGCATTCCTCTCTATGTTTTCAAAGCAGATGGTCTAAAGGCATCTGTCTTTGTTTATTATTATTATTTTTTTAATGGAGGTGCTTAAAGCAATCTCAATAAGACAAACTTAGGAGTACAAAAAAGTATCAAGGAACGTAAATTAAAGACCTTAAAATCCAATCTCAGAGAGGCAATCACTGTTAATATTTCCTTCCAATCTTTTTTCTATTTATGTTTTAGGTAGTTGCTATGATCCATGGTATCAGTCGTGATAGACTTGGTTATGATGTGGTAATACTCACCTCCAAGTTTAGATTGTGCAAGAGTGCAGTTGCTTATTTCTCCCTTGCGCTGCAAGTCCTTTGCAGATCTATTGGAGACCCTGTACCCATGCCATTATTGCCTTTACTCAGAGTAGTCATGGTCTGTAACATTTCTGCTTACCACAGCAGGGTGAAAAGAGTTCACTGAACGGCCACACACTGGAAGTGAAACATTTGCACAGGAAATGACGCATATTGCTATGCTCGCAAATCAATGGCAAGAACTGATCACGTGATCTAATCCAACCATAGACCCCTATTATCATGCATACTTTATTAAACAATGAAACTATTATTAAATAATACTTATAAAGCTTAGTTTGAGTTATTGTATAAAATCCACAAAATTACATATCTTTTCTTTCTTTCTTTCTTTCATTTGAATCAGGATTTTGCTCTGTAGCCCAGGCTGGAGTGCAGCGGCGAGATCTTGGGTCACTGCAACTTCCGCCTCCCATGTTCAAATGACTCTTCCACCTCAGCCTCCCAGGTAGCTGGAATTATAGGTGTGTGCCACCATGCCTTGCTAATTTTTGTATTTTTAGTAGAGACAGGATTTTACCATATTGGCCTGGCAGATCAGAATTACAAATCTTTTCAAATTAGTCTATAGTCATACTTTCAATGAATTTCTATTGGATTGTCAACAGTTCATTTGCATTGGTTACATTGATTGATTTTGGTGATGTAAAGGAATGTTTCCCCCCGCTTTAGATGTTTCCTTCCATTGTGTGGGGATCTACCAGCTTGATGCTTGTGTCCTTTAGTTAGTTACTTTGATTGGTGAATTTGGAAGGAGAAATTGGGCACCATAGCTGAGGCCTTCCTGTTCCTTACTCTTGAGAGGGAGCTGCCTATAGCAAGTGTAATCTGCTCTTCTCCCCATGCTGTTCAAGGCAGTCTACCCTGAAAGAGCTGGGTTGACCCATCATCCAGGTTTGCTCAGGACTTAGGTGTTTATTGGGATGTGGGACTAAAACAAGGACAGTGTCTTGTGATTGCCTGGTAAAATATGGAAAATCCTGGGATCCAAAACAAGAAAGCCTATTCGTTTCATTACCTTAGCCACCCACATTCTCTACTATCACATTTATCAGTAATAAAGATAATAATTTAGTCTGTAATTAAAGAGAGGTTTTACTTTCATTTCTCAGTTGTTCCAGAATGAAGGCCAGTAAGAGAGATGCTCTTTAGGGGGCCTCTTAAACCTGAATGCTGGGATTAGCACTGTCCTCATTTGCCCTTTCCCCCATAGGTCTTACCATGAATGGATCTGGCAGCCTCCCCAAATAAGGAATCCAGATCTGAAGTCACACTTCTCCAAGATAAACATCCCCATGGGACTAATAAGCTTTATCTGGTTGAGGTCTAAGATCAGAGTTTATTTATCTGTTTGGCTTCTGTAGTGTAATTTCTCCAAAGCCCAATAATGTTTAGATAAACAGACTCGTTGTGATTAAGGGGGAGGGGGTCAGATCAAAGTAGAGGCAGAAGGTCAGGGTGAGAGGAAATCAGTCAAGAGGATAAGAAGGAGGACAGTTACTCAGACAGCCACATCACTTTGAGGAGGGCCAGGTGGTGGGCAAATCACAGAGCACTTTCTGATTCTTGAATGCAAGAGGTACCTTTGACAGTATAGCTGGATTCACTTCAAACATGGAGAACTGAGAGAAGCAGCAATAAGCTGCTTTTTATTTATTTATTTAATTTTAATTTTTTTTTTTTTTTGAGACAGTCTTGCTCTGTCACCCAGGCTGGAGTGCAGTGGTGCAATCTTGGCTCACTGCAACCTTCGCTTCCTGGGCTCAAGTGAGTCACATGCCTCAGCCTCCAGAGCAGCTGGGATTATAGGCACTTGCAACCATGCCTGGCTAACTTTTGTAGAGAAGGGGTTTCTCCATGTTGGCCAGGGTGGTCTCGAACTCCTGACCTCAGGTGATCTGCCTGCCTCAGCCTCTCAAAGCACTGAGATTACGGGTATGAGCCACCATGCCTGGCTATACTCCTGCTTTTTAGGCACAAGCATTGTCACATATGCAGCTTTCTTTTACTTTTCATAAATCACCAAATATTCCAGTTCAAACAAGAATAACAGGAAACAAAACCTCCTTCAATGATTTAAATGTTCATCTGCTCTGCATATTTGTGTACTTCTCAGTTTTACAAATAGGACCCCTTAAATATTTTTAAGATTTACCGTGGCTGGTGTTGAGCTGCTTTTACCATGCCCTTGCAATGGCGACATGCATTAGGTTTGGCAGCTGGCATAGCACAGCCCAGGCCAGTCAGCACAGATACTAGGTACAGATCACTGGTATGGCCCTGCAGGTACATACAAGCTGCACATCAGCCCTACATATATGGGAAAATGTGAATTGTCTTGTTAATACCTCTCTGGGTGTAACTTGGATTCCTAAATTTTCTGGCTCTTTCACAGTGTCTGAATCTAACCTACTCTCTGGAACACTAAGCCTACCATCTTTTTATTTTTCCTTCTCGTAGTATAGGTTTTCTCAAAGAGGGATGCTCTAGACACCTTGTTACTCGGACATGTTGAGTTGGAATTCCTGGGGTGGGGGCTAGGTGTCTGCCTGTTCACGAACTCCTCAGATGATTCTGAACCAGCTCATCAAAAGTGGGAGGATCCCTCTACACGTGATTTTTTCCGTTTATAAAGGGACACTTGTAATGTGACTGCAGCTACCTCCAGCTGTGCCTCTCTCCCTTGCCTTTCATTTTATAATTTTCTCTCTTAAAGACTGACCCTTATTATTGTTTGACATTTTGAGATCATCAAACTTAATCTAAGCAATCATTCTTTTTATTGTCTCAGGAGCAGTCAAGTTTGTCGAGAGTAAACATAAGCCTTTGTCAGAGATAAGATGCATAGACACAGTCTTTGGTCTCTTTTTTTTTTTTAATATGCAGAGGAGATTTTTCTCTTTTGAGGCTCTGTAGATTAAAAAAATAAGCAAAGAAGGGAAATCAGCCGCCCCCAATCCCAATCCATGTCTCCTTCCACTTTTCTGGAGGGAAGGTGAGAAAGAGGTGCTAGTTCTTTTGTTAGAAACAGAAAAGGCAGGTGTTAGTTTTCTTCCCCACAGGTCAATTTCATGGTCAATAAGTTTATGCACATATTTATTCTACTTTAGAAACAGATCATCAACAGAGCTGGTGGTTTCTGTAATTGTTGATCGATGTCTGGTTTTAAATTAGATTTTAGGACATTCCAGCAGTTTGTGGGGTTAGAATGACGTTAGCAATGTTCATGAGTTTGATCTCAGATGTCAAAAATGCCCACCATGTCTTCTAAAATGGATCCCAAATAGGCCTGTGGAAGAATTCAGACAGGGACTTTGCAGACCGACCAAGCTAGATGTGAGCGTGGTTTCCGTGGACAAGCTGCTACCACACCATTTCTAAGGTGCCTGCTTTATGCCGGTTCTCTGGAGGTCTAGGAGAAGATAAGAATTGGTTCTTGACTTTTTAGTGACACTGAAGGTAAATGATCAATATGCATGAAATGAGAGAAACACAACAAAAGGCAGCAGAAGATTATCCAAACCATAGATGCCGTAGGAGCTCAAAGCAGAGAGGAACCACTGGGCACTAGAGTGGAAAGACAAAGCTTCTCTGGGAAGATGCACATGAACTTCACCTTGAAGGATCTGAGAGGGCAGAGGGGAAAAGGAAGGACATTGCTGACCCAGGAGAACCTGAGCAAGGCTGGTCTGTGTGGGGATCAGCCTGCCCACAGCGAGGGCTCACTTTGGGGTCTGCGGGGAATAGGCTGAGAGGACCCCAAAAGACACGCAGAGAGGCTAAAATCAAACAGAGAGAAGTCTGATGTTTCTCAGTGGGAGAAGTGATGTGTTTCAGGAAGAGCTTTTGTGGTCTAGGTGAAAATTGCTTTATGACCCAGGAATTTACTGCAGTTCCACAACTTAGCAACTACATTGCTGTGCTTTCAGGAGCTGCACTTTGACCAGGAGCTGCATCTCCCTCTTCAACATATTTCCTGATTTTCTGTAGCCTTTCCTTATGTCCAGGCTTTGACTGGTCAGAAAGGTTATGTCCTTGTGTTGAAGCAGGTTTCTAAAGTTGGTCCAGGTGCTTGCCCTTCAGTTGCTGGATCATGGGAAGTGTGGGTGGCTCCAGGACAATGTTTGGGAGAGGAGAGTTAGAGAACTCTTTCTCCATTTTTAAAATTTTAATTTTTGTAGATTATTTTATTTCTTCCTTGATGATTTAGAGGGACTATCTTCTAACTGGTACAAGTATTTCATACATAATACCTGGCCATTTTCTAACCCATTGAGTAATTTGTTGAATAAGCTACCTCACGTCTTTCAGCAAGAAATACATGAAATTTGAAGAGTAAAGACATTACATAATAAAGTAGGACACAATTAAAATTTGCTTTAAATATTTATTTGGGGGGATAGGACACCACACTTCCACTCAATGAAGAGAAACATTTTTATAATCCAGAGGTCTTTTTTTTTTTTTTTTTAAAACACCTATTATGCTATAAATTCATAGGGAATAGGTTCCGGCAGCTCAGGCTCCTTCTCATTGGT
Source organism: Cebus imitator (assembly GCF_001604975.1). NCBI lineage: Eukaryota > Metazoa > Chordata > Mammalia > Primates > Cebidae > Cebus > Cebus imitator. Next base: position 1,734,496 of record NW_016107536.1, read on the forward strand.
TCTCACTGAGTGCGTTTCTCTGGGTGGTGCAGGTTGGCACTTCGGTTGAACCCAGGTACTTTTCTCTTTGGCTTCTTTCCTTTTCTGATCATTTTCCTTCACGCGTTTCAGGAAGCTATTTCGGTTCCTAGAGTGCTTAATGTGCTCAATACACATATTAATTACCTTGGCAGGAGTCTTGGCCTTGTTTGTTTACAGTGCCAACAGCATTCTGGGTAACAGTGTAGACTCTGCCAGTTTTGCCATGGTAATGCCTGTGAGGCATTCCTTTTTGAATAGTACCCATTCCCTTGATGTCTACAGTATCACCTTTCTTACAGATTCACATATACGTGGCCAAAGGAACAACTCCATGTTTTCTGAAAGGCCTAGAGAACGTATATCAGGTGCCTCTCCTCTTTCCCTTTGTGTTGGTGATTTTGACGAATTACCCGAAGATGACACTTCTGGCCTAAAGCTTTTTTTTTTTTTTTTTTTTTTTTTNTTTTTTTTAGAGGTGGAGTCTCACTATGTTGCCTAGGTTAGTCTTGAACCTCTGGCCTCAAGCGGTCCTCCTATTTCAGCCTACCAAGTAGCTGGGATGATAGGTGAGAGCCACCATGTCCAGCTTCATTAGTCATTCTTTAAAACCAACCATTAGGGACATATGGAAATATTTTAACAGCTAATGCAGCTGTACTGAAGAAGACTGATGAGTTCTCATTGATATTTAGTTCTTGGTGATAAGTTTCTCTCATTTTATAGCTGAAAGTAGAGAGTGGAGAGGCTGAACGGTATGTTCTAAATCATGGTTCTGTATTAGATTTATCATTTGATCTTGACGTCCTGTTTTTACCTTGTTAAAAGATTTCCTGAATTTCAATGTACAATATCAAAGACCTGGGCTCAACCTAATGCCCATCAAATGGTAGACTGGATAAAGACAATGTGGTACATATGTATCATAGAATACTGTGCAGCCATAAAAAAGAATGAGATCATGTCCTCTGCAGGAACATGGATGGAGCTGGAGGCCATTATCCTTAGTAAGCTAACATAGGAACAGAAAATTAATTATTGCATGTTCTCGCTTATAAGTGAGAGCTAAATGATAAGAACACATGGAAATGTGGCAGAGAATAACACACACTGGGGCTTGCCAGATGATGGAAGGTGGGAAGAGGGAGAGGATCAGGAAAAATAAGTAATGTGTACTAGGCTGAATACCTGGGTGATGAAATAATCTGTATAACAAACCCCTGCATTGTGAGTTTACTTATGTAACAAACTTGGATGTGTACCCCTGAACTTAAAAAAAAAACATGTAAGGAAGAATAAATTTTTCTGTCTCAAAAAATATTTTTCAGAAAAAGTTTGAATGGGAATGGGAAAAGAGAGCAGAAATGGAAAGGAAAAATAATACTCCAGAGCAGTAATGTAACTAAACATTCTCAGTCCACAAAGGACTGCAGAGCAGGTAACGGCAGGTCTGCTGGGAAGTGAAGCTTGGGAGGTATTTGCAACGGTGAAGAACTCTTGTAGCATCTCATTGTTGAATGGAGGAGTGAATGGTGAATGGAAAAAAAAGAGCAAGGCCCTGAAGGGGGAGCTCAGAGAACAAGTTCTAGCTCTAAAATGGATAGGCAAAGCTTCTCCAAGATGAATGTGAGCTTCACATTGAAAGATTTGAGAGGGCAGAGGGCAAAGGGAGGACACTGTTGACCCAGAAGAACCTGAATAAGGCTGGTTCTTATTCAGGGGATCAGCTACTAGACAGTTGTGGAATAAGGGGCACATCTATCTTTTTGGAACTTTCTGGAATCAGTGGCAAATTTATCTTTCTGGAAATTATTTCCTTGGGGATAATTATTCCTCAAATGGGGATAATTATTTCTGAACTCCCCGGAGGGGTTGTGGGATCAGATGAGACAGTGACTGTGTATGCACTTGTGAGCATTAAAAGCTTCAGGGAAGAAGATTCTTCATGTCCTTCCGCTCTAGCTTGCTTTGTAACTTTCGGTGTGTTTTCCAGACAACCAGAGTCTGGATGATTAACTGCAGTCAGTGGAGCTGCCTGCCTTTCCTCAAGTGGATCTTTCCTCCTATGCAAAAGCAGTTGAAGTGGGTGTCTGTATGTTCCGTCTTAGCCCTGTGCCTATTTCGTATTGAGGTCAATAGGCCTTTGTGGGGGAGTGGAGATCTTGGGATGTCTCATGGACTTTCAGCTCCAAGGCCTGCAGGGGCTACTTGGGCAGTTATCACCAGTGTCATCCTGTTATCTGATGCTTCCTGGGGTCACGGTGGTATGAAAACCTGGGAAAACAGACTGTTGACCACAGGAAGCCCGAGGTATCTGAACACTGACCAGGAGCCTGAATTTATCCCAGCCAAATGGCCCCCGGTAACATGAACAATCTGGGAGATGAGCTGGATATTAGAGAGGCCTCCCACGCAGGTTGAGTCATGGAGCAGCCAGAATGTCCTCCTGTGCCAGGGCTAGATGTGACATGGGGTCAGGATTGTTCTGACTTCAGTTTCCTTTACTTTCCTCATCATTTCCTGTCAGTCCTCTCCCCAACATGAGAAATACCGGCCTCTGTTTATGGAACTTGTGGGACAACTTAGATATTGGGGTCCTGATGCTCTCAGCAGGGAAACACCATGTTGGTAACATTTAACCAAGCACCTGTGTGGATGACAGGGAAATGGTAGAGGAGCTTGGATAGGGAGCTAGAAAATCCAGGTCCAAGTTCTAGCTGCGACGCTCTCGCTCTGCACCTGTGAATGCCGGGGAAGCTCGGCAAGCCACTCAAAACCTCATGAGCTGCACTTTCCTCATCTTAAAATGGACATGAGAATCTTTGTTTCCTGAAGTTTGTCATAAAGATCAAATGATGTTTGAGGAGGTATTTTCAAATCAAGTCACCACTAGTGGTGTAGGGTAAGGGGTTCTTTTCCCTGTTACAATATGAGGGGTGCACTGGGGAAAGCAAGATCACTGGCCCCTCAGATACCAACATTGTGAAACTTTTGGGATATTGTCAGGGCCCCAAGGATATAATAGGGTCAGCTTGGCTGTCCCGCAAACCTCTGGGAAGTATGTTCTGCTGGATGGCAAGCAGGTCCTAAGGGTAAAAGAGGCAGAAGTGGATTAAGCAGGGTGGCCTCTAGACACAATTGGGAATTATTCGTGTTGTCAGGCAAAGGGGTGGTACTGCTGCTATTTATCTTATCCCTTTGAAGGTTGGCCTCGTGGGTGTGCAGATGTTTTTCTCAGGGCTAGTGTGATGGAATGGTTATGGAACTTAGTGTGAGCGCTAAGCAGGGTGTATGAGCTCTTCACGTTCCAGTCTGCACACAGCCGAGGCTGATTTTGAAGAAGGGAATCCTGGCTAACGTGTGACAGTTGACTTACCTGCCCTTAATCTCACTTCCAGGAAAGGTAAAGTTGCTCCACTCCCACAAAGTGCCAGCAAGGAGCTCTCTCCTGCGTTGATTCAAGGTTGTGTCTCATTGGGGATCTTTTCAGAGCTGGGTTGGAGACAAAATCTACTTTGCCGAGTCCCCTTTTCTAGGTGTGTTCAAAGGGATATGAAATTCATGTCTGGGACCTGTTACACTCATTCACCACAAACCATTTGGCAGGTATTTTTATCCCAGAATGATTTCCTGCCTTGGAGTAAGGCCAGTCCAGGGAAGTGGGTTTTTCTCTCTGCTCTGCTCTTGTCTTGCAGAGTGACCTGGGCTAACCTACCTGTCCTTTCTGTTACCCAAATCTTCAGCCTTAAAAGATGATGTCCTTTTAATTTAAAAAACAAAGCTAAACAACCCCCTCCCCAAACCACTAATCTTTCAAAATAGAAAAAAAATGTGTCTTTTGAAAAGAGGAAATTGCTTTTTATTAGGTGTAAAAACCAACAAAGCAAGCTCCCAACATCTCCAGAGGCCTGGGAGTTGCCATGAACCGCTGACCCCATTCTGTTAGGTTGGCAAACAGCCTCCCCAAGCCCGCTGTCCAAGCAAAACGGTGAGCTTGACTTGTGCCACAGAACAGCCTTGCCTGACATGGAGAGATGTTTCCACATCCTCGGGAGGGTGCCAATATAGCTTTGGCACATGTCTTTTGTAAAGGACATTCATTTGTAAATTGAAAAATATGCTGGAGTGACCTTGAAGACAATAGTGTAATCACATCATTTAAGAGATGAAGAAACTGTAGCTCAGAAAAGGAGTCATTTGCTCAAGCCATGTGAGGGTCTGTGGAAGTCCTGGAACTAGAACCTCATCCTTCAGAGCAATGGTGTTGCCACTAAGTCCTTGGAGACTTGAGAAGGACTTTCTGGGTGGTGGGGCACAGTCACTGCTCACCAAACCTTCTGGGTGTTCCCCAGTATTCCTTGGTGGTCAGGTTGGGACTGCATGAGTAGACTTGGCTAATGACGTCCCAGCAGAAGTGAACAAGAAGTTAACCTTTGTTGTGTTGGGCCGTTGAGATTTTGGAGGTGTTTTTATTATTGTAGCATAACCTAACTTTATCTAGACCTATATGAAAGCTAACTTTGCAAAACCATCTCAGAAGAGCTCACTCTCTGAAGATAGAACAATGTCTCACTCAAGGGGTGATATCTTTTATTGAATGGGGGTCAGGATAGGATGATAGTTTTGAGACTTTGCTTTCTAAAACTTGGAAGTATGGATGCTAAGATGTGTATCTCACATCCACCACATGTTAGCTGTATGATTTTGAGCTAATGATATGATTTTGTGTGATATAGACTTTACTTGTTGTGACTCAGTTCCTCATCTCTATAATGTGAATAACAACGATGATTTTATCATTGACTCGTTGGCAGGATCAGAGAGGATACCACATGGGAAGTTCTTTTGTTTTGTGTTTTTGAGACAGTCCCACTCTGTCACCCAGGCTGGAGTGTAGTGGCATGATCTCGGCTCACAGCAAGTTCTGCCTCCTGTGTTCAAGCGATTCTCTTGCCTCAGCCTCCTAACTATCTGGGACTACAGGTGTGTGCCACCACACCCAGCTAATTTTTGTATTTTTAGTGAAGACAGGGTTTCACCATGCTGGCCAGGCTGGTCTCGAACTCCTGACCTCAAGTGATCCACCCACCTCATCTTCCCAAAGTGCTGGAATTACAGGTGTGAGCCACCACGTCAGGCAAGCACTTGGAAAGCTCTTATTGCAGTACGTAGTGCAAAGTATGCTTTCAATATATATGAGCTCACATTGTTTACTGAATATACACACCCTGAAAAGGCATTGGCTAGATTTTTCAGATGTTTTAAGAATGAATTGACTTAAATTCCATCTTCAAGTTACTTGTCATGTATTATAAGGCAGTAGCCCAGCAGCTGGATGCATATCCATATAAGATAAATCCCAGTTTACAGTCATGGGAAATATGGACTCTCTGAGTACCATAGTTTGAGGTAGCATTAGAGAACCCCAAGTTCCATCTTCTTTACAAGACTGCTTCACCCAAGTTCCTGGAGTCTCTAGGATGGTGTTGGAATGTGTCTCACGGAGGAACACATTCAATTTTAGTACTGACAAATATTTGCTCTTCGTAAAAGATTGGTATTTGAACTTAGGTTCTGTGGCAGCCAATATGAGTAGAAGATTTCAACATAACTAAGGGCTGTGGCTGAAGTTAATGAATACTCTTCTTTGGGAAAAAAAAAATCTTACAAGGGAAAAATAGTAAAACACTACGTAAAACTCTGTTTCCAAATAAATGGATCACATACCCTGGCTCTGCTAAATGCCTAGAGAAATATTTATTTATTGAAACACATCAACCGCTTGACTACTGCGAGGCTGGCCTTGGTCTCGGGAGGTGGGGGCGGGAATGCAGGGCTTCAGTGTAACTCGCCCGTCATCTGGAACCGTCTTCCTCTACCTTCTAGCACTGTCCCGGTCCCACATGCCCATCAGAATGGCTCTTAGGAATCCTTACTTTTGACTTCAGTTATTTTTTATACACTGAAAAGGAAAGAAAATGAAAACAAAATATCATCCGGAGGGTCCTAGGCCTTAATTTCTGGAACGGAGATTGTGACTGGCAGAGCGTGTTCCTTTGTTTGTTTCTAAGTTCTATCACAACATGAAAAGCAGCTCAAAAATGAGGAATTAGTTTTCTGAACCTCTTGAATGCAAGGTGGTTTTTTTTTTTTTCTTTTTTCTTTTTTCTTTTTTAATAGGAAAGGCCTTTGTGACTAATGACACACACGGGCTAATTCCTCCCCACATTTCCCAGTAGTATTCTCTGTTGTGTGAACCAACTTGTTGTCAAAAATATTCACAACCTGAGCATTTCCATCGGATAAAAAAAACAACCTGTTTATAAGACAAACTTTGCAGGAGTCTTCCTGCTTCAGTTTCTTCCTGGGATTTTTTTTAAAACTAGATAAAAAGAATCTTTCTTTAAAATGACCTTGTAAATAAATTGTTAGAAGATAAATCTGAGCTAGGCATGGTGGCTCATGCCTGTAATCCCAGCTACACAGGAGACTGAGGCAGGAGGAGGATCACTTGAGCCCAGAAATTGTGACCAGCCTAGGCAACATAGCAAGACCCTCTCTCACCCCGTAAAAATATTCCAATGCTCCATGTTCCTTTCCACCATATAAAGTGGTTGCAAGTGGGGAATCCAGGAGGGACTAGAGTTGCTACTAAGGGAATATCACATGACACCTCCCAGGAGAATGGAAAGTCCCATTCTCATGCATGCTGTTGTTTTGGGTCTGCCTTTTTTCCTTTCCTTTTCTTTCTCTCTTTCTTTCTTTCTTTCTTTCTTTCTTTCTTTCTTTCTTTCTTTCTTTTTTTCTTTCTTTTTTTTCTTCTTTCTTTCTTTTTCTTTTTTTTTTTTTTTTTTTTTTTTTTGCGCTGGAGTCTCGCTCTGTTGCCCAGGCTGGCGTGCAGTGGCGTGATCTCAGCTTACTGCAGTCTCCACCTCCCGGGTTCAAGCGATTCTCCTGCCTTAGCCTCCTGAGTAGCTGTGACTACAGATGCCTGCCACCACGTCCAGCTAATTTTTGTATTTTTAGTAGAGGCTGGGTTTCACCATGCTGTCCAGGCTGGTCTTGAACTCCTGACCTTGTGATCCACCTGCCTCAGCCTCCCAAAGTGCTGGAATTATAGCAGCGAGCCACCGCGCCTGGCCCAGGTCTGCCTTTTCTGTTGTGCCAAGGTGCTTAGCCTCCAAAATTGCTGGGCACCATGCAATCCTGTGCTAATGAAAAAGGAAAGGGATGTGCTACCTTTGCACCCTGACTCCTTCCGAGTCTGAAACATGAGAACCCCTGAGCTGCATGGGTGAAATTTGCCATCAGGAGTAGGAATTCCTTAAGAGAGGAAGGAAAATGTATTGACTTGTCTGGGATACCAAAAATCAAAAAGGACCTGCACTCCCCAGGAGGAAATTCAGAGTAAAAACAAGACTTTCCACCACTTTCTTCCCACAGGGGCAGCAAACACGAAGGGACTTGATATTTTTTCCCTACAACAAACGTGAATATTTACCTTATTGGAAGAGTCCCCAGGAGCTCCTCGAGCTTTTGGAAAATACTGAAATAGTATAGCAAAGAGCACAGCCATCAAAAGATACAGAACTGTATTTTTTAAAATACAGAATTGCCATCAAGTCAAATAGTTTAATGAAAATAGGCATGAAAGAGGCCAAGAGAAGGGCTTTGTCTTTGGTTTTGGATGGCACTCTGGAGTCAGTGCAGCAGGGAGAGACCTGTCCAGGTGGTGCAGAGTCAAAGGATCCCAGCCTGAAATCCTGGCACCTGGTTCTACCTCCTTTTATGGTCCCATAGCTGTGTGAACTTGAATATGTCAGTTCTCCTCTCTCAACTTCAGCTTCCTCTACTGCAAAATGAAAGGTTTGGAGAAACTAAGTTCCCTGCAGAGAAGGCTGAGCATGGTGGCTCATGCCTGTAATCCCAGCACTTTGGGAGGCCGAGGTAGGTGGATCATCTGAGGTTGGGAGTTTGAGACCAGCCTGGCCAACATGGTGAAATTTTGTCTCTACTAAAAATAGAAAAATTAGCTGGGCGTGGTGGCAGGCGCCTGTAGTCACAGCTATTCAGGAGGCTAAGGCAGGAGAATCACTTTAACCTGGGAGTCAGAGGTTGCCGTGAGCCAAGCTTGCACCACTGTACTCCAGTTTGGGTGATAGGGCAAGATTCTGTCTCAAAAAAGTAAATAAATTTCCTGCAAAGAAATCTTTTTTTTTTTTTTTTCTGGTTAGCATTTTTTTTAATTGCATTTTAGGTTTTGGGGTACATGTGAAGAACATGCAGGATTGTTGCATAGGTACACACATGGCAGTGTGATTTGCTGCCTTCCTCCCCTTTACCTATATCTGGCATTTCTCCCCATGCTATCTCTCCCCACCCCCCCATTCCTCCCCCATTTCCCCCCAGCAGACCCCAGTGTGTAGTGCTCCCCTCCCTGTGTCCATGTGTTCTCATTGTTCAACACCCGCCTATGAGCGAGAACATGCGGTGTTTGATTTTCTGCTCTTGTGTCAGTTTGCTGAGAATGATGGTTTCCAGGTTCATCCATGTCCCTACAAAGGACCCAAACTCATCGTTTTTGATGGCTGCATAATATTCCATGGTGTATATGTACCACATTTTCCCTGTCCAGTCTATCATCGATGGGCATTTGGGTTGGTTCCAGGTCTTTGCTATTGTAAACAGTGCTGCAATGAACATTCGTGTGTACGTGTCCTTATAGTAGAATGATTTATAATCCTTTGGATATATACCCAGTAATGGGATTGCTGGGTCAAATGGAATTTCTATTTCTACGTCCTTAAGGAATCGCCACACTGTCTTCTACAGTGGTTGAACTAATTTACACTTCCACCGACAGTGCAAAAGTGTTCCTATTTCGCCACATCCTCTCCAGCATCTGTTGTCTCCAGATTTTTTAATGATCGCCATTCTAACTGGCGTGAGATGGTATCTCAATGTAGTTTTGATTTGCATTTCTCTAATGACCAGCGATGATGAGCATTTTTTCATATGTTTGTTGGCCTCGTGTATGTCTTCTTTTTTAAAGTGCCTGTTCATATCCTTTGCCCACTTTTGAATGGGCTTGTTTGTTTTTTTCTTATAGATCTGTTTTAGTTCTTTGTAAATTCTGGATATCAGCCCTTTGTCAGATGGGTAGACTGCAAAAATTTTTTCCCATTCTGTTGGTTGCCGATTCACTCTAATGACTGTTTCTTTTGCTATGCAGAAGCTGTGGAGTTTGATTAGGTCCCATTTGTCTATTTTGGCTTTTGTTGCCAATGCATTTGATGTTTTGGTCATGAAGTCCTTGCCTATGCCTATGTCCTGAATGGTTTTGCCTAGATTTTCTTCTAGGGTTTTTATGGTGTTAGGTCTTATGTTTAAGTCTTTAATCCATCTGGAGTTAATTTTAGTGTAAGGCATCAGGAAGGGGTCCAGTTTCTGCTTTCTGCACATGACTAGCCAGTTTTCCCAACACCATTTGTTAAACAGGGAATCCTTTCCCCATTGCCTGTTTTTTTCAGGTTTGTCAAAGGTCGGATGGTTGTAGATATGTTGTGTTGCCTCCGAGACCTCTGTTCTGTTCCATTGGTCTATGTCTCTGTTTTGGTACCAGTACCATGCTGTTTTGATTACTGTAGCCTTGTAGTGTAGTTTGAAGTCCGGTAGTGTGATGCCTCCCGCTTTGTTCTTTTTGCTTAGAATTGACTTGGCTATGCGGGCTCTCTTTTGGTTCCATATGAAGTTTAAGGTGGTTTTTTCCAGTTCTGTGAAGAAGGTCATTGGTAGCTTGATGGAAATAGCATTGAATCTGTAAATTACTTTGGGCAGTATGGCCATTTTCATGATATTGATTCTTCCTAACCATGAACATGGAATGTTTCTCCATCCGTTTGTGTCCTCTCTTATTTCGTTGAGCAGTGGCTTGTAGTTCTCCTTGAAGAGGTCCTTTACATTCCTTGTTAGTTGTATCCCTAGGTATTTTATTCTCTTTGTAGCAGTTGTGAATGGCAGTTCGTTCTTGATGTGACTCTCTTTAAGTCTGTTATTGGTGTATAGGAATGCTTGTGATTTTCGCATATTGATTTTGTATCCTGAGACTTTGCTGAAGTTGCTTATCAGTTTCAGGAGATTTTGGGCTGAGATGATGGGGTCTTCTAGATATACAATCATGTCGTCCCTGCAAAGAAATCTTTAATTCCAATACAGCCACTTGAAGTTGCTGCTGGGTTTTGGCAGACACTTCTTCCCCTGGTCCGCCAGGACTTGTCTCTTGAGCTAAGCTTACTACTTCTCAGAAGCGCTTCCCAAGAGAGTCTGGGTCATTATTCCTGGACAGCTCTGAATTGGGGTAAATTCTCTTTGACCTCTGACAGTTGAATAGGTCCTGGCTTAGAACAGGGAGTGGTTGAAATCTGTATACCTACGAGAGCTTCAGAAGCATCAGAATCACCTCGTTCACTGGCTAACGAAACAGAGTGGATTCCCAGTCCACACTTTATGGAATCCCTGTGGAGTGGTCTCTGAAATCTCTATATTTGGTGAAATTCCTACCAGCTTAAATAATCTCTCAAGATTGGGTACAGTGGCACACACGTGTAATCCCAGGACTTTGGAAGGCCAAAGCAGGTGGATCATTTGAGACCAGCCTGGCTAACACGGTGAAACCCTGTCTTTACTAAAAATAATAAAAATTAGCTAGGCATAGTGGTGCTTGCCTATAGTCCCATTTACTCAGAGGCTGAGGCAGAAGGATTGCTTGAGCCTGGGAGGTGGAGGTTGCAGTGAACTGAAATCACTCCACTGCACTACAGCCTGGTCAACAGAGTAAGACTCGGTCTCCAAAACAGCAACAACAACAGAAACCCAAAAAACCCGAAAAACAAATCAAAAACTCTCAGATCTCTTCTGGCACTTTGAGAACAGGATATTATTAACAGAGCTCCCAACATTGGAGTGACACAGGGCTAGCCAGAAAGCTGACCACTGTCCCACCTTGCAAACATCAGCCGTAAGACCTCTCTTCATGACATCCATGCTCATTCTTGTTGGCTGGTACTTTCCTCTTTACTAACTCTTGGACCTTCCAAATTCATCCATTCTTTGCAGCCCAGCTCAAATCTCTTTTCCTGTATGACATGGTCCCTTCCTATTCATCCAGCCCAAATTTGTTATCCCTTTTTTCTCCCCTGAAATCCATCCTTTACTGACTCACACTCTGTCTCTCTTTGTGACTCAGTGAGCTCTCGCTGGTAAGTCTTGGCCTACTGGGCTGTGAGCTACTTCCTCCCAAGCAGGTGGTCAGGGACACATCTTTCCCATGCATCCTCCTTGGTGTTGGGGACCGTGCCAATCACAGAGGGTGATGCCCTGGGGTTCCATGCACTCAGGACCTGCAGACCCCACTACAGGACCAGGGTCACAGTTGGGGGTAGATGGGGTAAAAGGGAGATAGATAGGGATATGAGCCACTTGCTTTCAGCATGTCTAAAGACATATGCCATCAGTGCCTGGAGGAAAGCCCCAGTGAGCCTATGTTCCCTGTTCTGGCAATAGCAGGTCATGCCCTTCTCTTGCCCACTCTCTATAGCTTCATAACGGCCCTCTTCCTCTTAAAGAATGATGCAGATGTCTATTGTAATTTAGTTTCCTATCAACTAAAAGATGGTGAGGGTGTGGTCCTCCATACTGTCATCTGCCATTTAGCACATGGTTAAGTACCTTGTTTTTGAGTCATTCCGAATCTGCCCTGTCCAATGGAGTAGCCACTAGCAACAGGTACAACTTAAATTTAAGTTAAACAAGATTGAATAGAATTTTAAAATCTAGTTTTCCAGTTGCAGTGATCACAACTCAAGGCTCATTAACCACACAGGGCTAGCAGCTACCATATTTACTACACTGGACAGATACAGCACATTGCAATCATTCAGAAAGTTCAATTGAACAGCACTGGTCTAGACTGGGTTCAAATCCTTGCCCTTCTCTGTGATCTTAAGATGACATGGAAAATTAGTGGAAGGGTAAGGATTTGAACCCAGTTTCATCACTTTTCTATTTTGAACAGGATATGAACACAGTTTCCTCACTTTTCTGTGTTGTAAGTGGTGTCTCAGTTTCTTCACTTATGAAATAGAAAAGATAATATCTACCTGGCAAAATTGCTGAGGTTCAAATAGGATAATCCATGCAAAGGGAGTATCAGAACATAAGAACTCAAGGTAAGTTACAACAACAGCAGCTTATGTGTTGGCCCTGTTGGATCTGAATCCTGTCTTCCCACCATGAAGAATAGCTTTGACACCAAATACTAGATGGCCTCTCAATAAATAGTTAAATGTGTGAGCTGAATTGAAAGGGAATTATATGGTTGCTAGATCCAGTATGCTCTGTTGGGTCAGACTGAGTTTTTCCCTGTGTACGTGCAGTTCCTTGGGTCTGCCTGTGAATCAGGGGACATTTTGTTGCTTTCACCTTTTCAGAAAGGACAGAAATTTCCCTGATTGTGGGCTTTCAGCCAGGGTGAGCATGCGTTGACCCTCTTCAGTTCTCTCTCTCTCTCTCTCTTTTTTTTCCCACACTGAAAGCATATTCCCTTCTAAGAGGAAGTTTGTTTTCCGTGTCCTGGAAATGTCAGGCTCCCCAGAGGGCTGGAGGGTGGATCTGTCTCAGTCAAATGTCTCTTCCTATGATGCAGTGGATGACCCCCCCCTGCTTTCTTGAATGACATCAGCTGAGCCATAATCAAAGTGCTCACGCCTGACTCACCGTACACTGTGGAGAATTGACTTCCAGCATAGCGGAGTTGGGGCAAAGTGGAGGAAATAACCCTTGGCATGTGAATGACTTCTCGACTTTTGACTCAAACGGTTTCAATTGTGGTCAGGCCTCAGTGTTCCGGTGCATCTCTTTATTGCCTTGAGGCTTCTTGACTTAATTCTTTGCCAGTTTACAGTAAACCTGAACATGAGAATCCCATCCTGAGCTTCACAGGTCACTGCGGAAGGACCAAGTCGCAGCAAGAGGGAGCTGGGAAATTAGAATACCTTGCCGACTGTGCCCAGATGCTGGCTTCTGAATTGCACATTCCTTACAATATACAGGAGCTAGCTGAAGCTAAGCTAGTTTATGCATGTTGCCATTTGGTGATGACTTATTGGGGGAGATAAGGCAATGTTTGTGGTTTCAGGAGCCAATGTACCATTAGGAGCTCACCTTGAATTGCTTTCAGAAGCAGAGAGATGTCAGCTGTTTCCCAGCATCTTAGCCTCTTGTCTCCTTTGTAATTATAACTCATTGTTCCACTGACTTCCTTTCTCATTGGATGGTGTCTCAAGGGTAGACCTGTCTCAGGGCAGGGTTTTCAGAAGCAGTTCTAAATGGTACTCAAACGTGTGCTGGAATTTTCCCAAAGTTCCTTAATGTCTGACACCTGAGTTGTCTAAGAGCCAAACCAAGCTTAGCAAAAGTGAAAATTAGTTTGCCATCAGGGCTGTTTCCCTACCGAAACAGCTGATAGTTCATCACCTCATCCATCTATCGTCTGAAACTCAGCACTTGAAACCTTTTTGTCCTCCTGCTTTCTAGTGGATGGCAAAGATAGATTTTTTTTTTTCATTCTAGTGTATAGTTTTTTCTAGATATTGACTTTTTGGGGTCACTTTTAATTTTTCTATCATTTTAAAATTTCAGAAAATTTGCAACAATAGTACTTTGATGTACCCTTCTTTACCAGATTCATCACCTGTTGACAATTTCCCCCATTTGCTATCTTTTCCCCCATTTAAAAAAATTATGGTAAAATACACATAAAAGTTAACATGTTAATCATTTTTAAGCATACAGTTCAGTAATCGTAATTATATTCTTAGTGTCATGCAACCATCATCACTGTCCATAACTCCATCTGATAACTTTTCATTTTGGAAAGCTGCACCTCTATACCCATGACATGATAACAGTGCATTTCTACCTTGCCTCAGCCCCTGGCAGCCACCATTCCACTTTCTGTCTCTGTTTTTGGCCACTCCAATTTTCACTTCACTATTTCTCTGTCTTACCATTTCTCTCTTTGTTTCTTGTTCTGTTATGTCTCTGTCTCTTGTTCTGTCTCTCTATATACACATACATTCTCTTTGAGAGTAAGTTGGAGACATTGTACCTCTCAACTCTTAAATACTTCAATGTGTATTTTCTAAGGATATTTTCTTACATAACTATAGTGCAGTTGCCAGAGATTGTGTTCTTAAAAAAATTATTTTTATTTTTGTGGAGATGGGTTCTCCTTTTATTGCCCAAGCTAGTCTCAAACTCCTGGGCTCAAGTAATCCTCCCACTCCAGCCTCCCAAAGTGCTGGGATTATAGGCATGAGCCCCCTTGCTCAGCTGAGACTGAGTTTTAAAGGACGGCAATAACATTGAGACTCATAAAGCTTAAAAAAGTATGTTCTTTATACCTTTCTTGAGTGTATTGCTATAAAACCGGAACCAAAACCAACCAACAAACCAACCAACCAAAACCCCTCCACATGTATTAAGTGCATACTGTATCTCCAGCAAGAGGTATGGAGCTGTGCCCAAAATGAGGAAAATATAAGACGCTGACTTTTTAAATTTGAATTTTATTTTTGTTTCTGTGGAGATGGGGTCTTCCTATATTGCCCAAGCTGGTCTCGATTTCCTGGGCTCAAGTGATCCTCCCACCTTGGCTTCCCAAAATACTGGGATTATGGGCATGAGCCCTAGTAGGAAAATGATATAAACATGTAAATAGTTAAGAATCAATGAAATATTTTTAAAAAATCATGTTAATTAGCTAAATGCAGATTCTTTGGGAAAAATAAAACACCCTTGAAACCATCAGAAAAATGGTAAATTCAGTGTAAAAATAATTCCTTGAACTTTATTTTTAGGCTGTGTAGTTTTCTTGGCTAATTATAAAATTGTAGCCACGATGTTGAGATAATTGGCAGTAAAGTTTTGATAGGATTGAATTTTTCATAACTTCGATCGAATCAGAATATGGAGCAAAAACTATTCCTGGTTTTATTAGACAAAGCCTCTGGTTCCTAAATCAAGGAAAACTTGTACTAAAAGTCATGTATAGTCTTTAAGTGTCCAAAGGATTGATGGAAAGCTAGGTGGAAGCCTGCCCATATTTGTAAGTCCGCCCCTCCAGAGCCTGGTGCTAGGCATATACTAGATATGTAATATGCATTATTTGATGAAAAACAGTGCACTATATTTGGAGCCCAAGACATGAAGCATGAATGTATATCCTGGGGGACAAGAACTTTGGATTATTTATCTTCATCTTCATCCTCAGAAGAAGAGGTACAGTGAAACAATATCTACTATTTTTGGTTTGTTTTTGCTGACACTTCTCCTTTGTTTGGTGAGAATGCAAGGAGGAGGCAAGTGTCTGGAACATGGTGCACACTCACCCTCACTATGACCCATGTGTAGAGTGGCCTGGACCTCAGAAAGAGCTGGGATGAACAGAGAGGATATATTATTTGAAATGGAGGATGATCCCAAATAGGGGTTGGTCCTAGTGCATGCTCAAAAACAAAATAGTTGGCTGAAATACACTGAAGAATTCCAAGGTGGTGACCTAGAATGGGAAGCCTGAAATAATAATTAGGGCAACAAGGATAGAATCAAAGGATTGGTGATCCAAGGAAGATGAGTTAAGGATCCAGGGTGAGTCTGAGTGAATATGGAAGACAGGGTGCGGCATGTGGCTTTCCTGTATTCACAGTGAGTCTGCATAGGTGAGCTTGAGCCATTTTGGGTAAAGAGTGGAGTAGACATAGAGTAGTACTTGATAAATGTCCTCCAGAATGAAAGATAGCAGTTCAGTACCTTATTATGTAGGTCATTAGGAACTGCCAAAGAACCTCTGAACTGAAGACATTGTTGTCATCCTCTGCAAGGATGTGTCAGTACATCCCACCCCTACCCCTCAGATGTGTACAGGACTTACTACAGACTTTGTAAAACAGCGATTTCCATCCTGAATATATAAACTCAATAGCATAAAGGTCATAGACATGAGACGTGAGGATGGCATTCTACATTATGGGTATCAATAATTGCCCCCTTCCCAGCTTCTCTTCCTTATTATTTGTAGTCATGTTACCCAAAATAAATCCTGTCTCCTTACTTCCTTAAGCTCTTATTTTCTTGTCCTCTACCCATTCTCAGCCACTCATTCCCCTAGTTACATTTGCAATTTTGTCATCACCAATAATTACAACATCTCCTTAATCTCATGCCTCCTTTTCTTTGACCAACACCTCCACTCTTCTACCTCCCTCCTTCTGGTAGTCCAACACCAACAACCTTTCTGTTCCATCAGAACTTCAATCCATTGGTCCTACCATGTGTTCCTTGCCCTTCATCCCTTCACTGTCTCGATTCCTTCTTCACCTATCTTAAATTCCATGTTCAATTATTATAACCCTTGTGTATGTCTTTCACCCGCTTTTCATTTTCTCACTTTATATATTCAGTTTGAAAAACTGCAAACTTGATTAAATCCAGCTTTTTGCTTGGTGGCTGTATCTGTGTTTGGTGAAATGAAGTTGGAGGAAAAGATATAATTACACTTGCTAGTCGTACTTTAAAATCATGATGACCTTGACTTTAAAATAAACTTTTTAATGCAGAGAAGCAATTTTACTCTTTGTCCCTGGTCAATGCACACTCTCATTGTTTTAGAATCGCTTCATGATTTGTCGCAGACAGTCTCATTCCACATACTCCCTCCTGTGCAACTGATTTTTGAATTGAATTTTATCTAAATAAAATAGGTACATAGTTTAACAAGTCAATAAATACCTAGAAATAGAAATTCCATTTGACCCAGCAATCTCATTACTGGGTATATATCCAAAGGATTACAAATCGTTCTAGTATAAGGACACATGCACACGAATGTTCATTGCAGCACTGTTTACAATAGCAAAGACCTGGAACCAACCCAAATGCCCATCGACGATAGACTGGATAGGGAAAATGTGGCACATTTACACCATGGAATATTATGCAGCCATCAAAAACAATGAGTTTGTGTCCTTTGTAGGGACATGGATGAACCTGGAAACCGTCATTCTCAGCAAACTGACAGAAGAGCAGAAGATCAAACACCGCATGTTCTCACTCATAGGCAGGTGTTGAACAATGAGAACACATGGACACAGGGAGGGGAGCACTACTCACTGGGGTCAGTTGGGGGGAAATAGAGGAGGGACGGTGGGGGGTGGGAAGCTGGGGAGAGATAGCAAGGGGAGAGATGCCAGATGTAGGTGATGGGGAGGAAGGCAGCAAATCACACTGCCACGTGTGTACCTATGCAACAATTTTGCATGTTCTTCACATGTACCCCCAAACCTAAAATGCAATAAAATAAATAAATGGGAAAGAATAATAATATTAGGTATGTAACTAATGACAGCAGTTTTTTGCCAAATTTTCTTTCATTCCAATTCCCATGGTAGTACTTTTAACTTCTGTTTCTTTTGTTCCCCCCCATAGATCATAATTATACTACCATTTCTTATTTTTTCAATAATATAGTGCCTTTACACACACACTCATCTTGTTCTTCTCCCTCTTCTCCCCTTCTTCCAGTATGTTTTTTTTTTTTTCAAAAATTTTTGTTAAGTCATTTCTCAATGTTTATATTATTACTTTGTAATTAATATTCACATTTGAACTTACAAAGTACGTTAGGACAACATTTTTTCTTTTTGAAAAACAGAAAAAATTTTGGTTTTTTCTTGGAATTAATTATTGTCGCTTCTTTATTTGCAAAGTTTTCTTTGCATCAATTGTGAAATCTCTCAAACTTTCCTTTGGAATAGACCAGAAAATCTTGTCTGAGTGTGTTTACAACATGTCAGCTATTATATTACTTTTATTTTCTTCATGATTATTCATTCTAGAACCCTTCTGAATCTGTTCTAGTCAAGCCGATTTCTCTCTAGAAAGAAATCTAGGGAGATTTCTAGATTTTTCTAACTAGAGCTGCTATCCTGGTACTTCTCTTCACTTTCATCCTGTGAATGCCTTTACCTTTCCTGTGTGAGAGTCTTGTTACTTTGTTCCTCTGTCTTTCTCCTTCCTTTTTAACTTTTCACTGAGGAATGGATCATCCAATAGCTTCCTGGGAAAGATAGCTAGAAGGACAATTTTGGGGGCATATTAAAACTCTAAAATATCCTTATTTCACTCATGTCCTTAACTGATAGTTTGGCTGGGTACAGAATTCTAGATTGGCATCAATTTCCTCTCACATTTTGATGATATTGCTACATTGTTTTCTACGAGTGTGGCTAATAGGAGTTTTAATGACACTGATACATCTTTTGTAAATAAACACTTTTTTTCCCCACTGTTCACATAATTTTAGGCTCTTATTTTTGTTCCTGGAATTTACAAATGCCATGTAATGGACCATTGTACAGAATATTTTTTCATCAGTTGCACTGTTTTTTCAGTGAGCCCTTCCAATGTGGGAAGTCATACTTTTCAGTTCTTGAAGGTAGTACTGAAATTATTATTATAATATAATTATTACTCTTTATTTTTCATATTTTTCTTTTCTAGAACTCCTGTTTGTTGGCTGCTGTATATCCTGGATTGATCCTCTGCTTTCCTTACTTACCTCACAAACTCTTTTTCTCTGTTTTTTCTACTTCCTGGGATATTTCCTCAACATTATTTTCAAACACTTTTGTCGGATTTAAATTTTTGCTGTTGTATTTTTAATTTTCAGAAACTTTTTTTGGTAACAAAATGCCTTTCATTGTTTATTTTTTAAATTGACAAAAGTCATATGTATTTATTGTGTACAACCTGTTTTAAAATACATAAACATTGTGGAATGGCTACATCAAGGTAACATATGACTTGCTTCATATATACATACTCTTTGGTGAGAATGCTTGAAATCTATTCTCTTAGCAATTTTACAAGAATACCATACACTGTTATCAACTATAGTCATCATTTTGTATCAATAACTCTTTCTGACATTCTGAATCTTCTCCTTTTTACTGTATCATGTTCTTTTTCATGGAATTCTTTCATTTCTTAATTTTTGGAGCATATCAGACATAAAATATTGCTATTAGTCCTGGCATGGCATGCAAACAAACAAAAAATAAATTTGTTGGCCTGACATGGTGGCTCATGCCTGTAATCCCAGCACTGGAGGCCGAGGTGGGTGGATCACCTGAGGTCAGGAGTTTGCGACCAGCCTGGCCAACACGGTGAAACCCTGTCTCTACTAAAAATATAAAAATTAGCCAGGCGTGGTGCTGCATGCCTGTAGTCTCAGCTACTTGGGAGGCTGAGGCAGGATAATGGATTGAACCTGGCGGGCAGAGGTTGCAGTGAGCCGAGATTGCACCACTGCACTCCAGCGTGGGCAACAGAGCATGACTGTCTCAAAATAAAAAATAAATAAAAAATTAAAAAAATAAATAATAAATAAAAATAAAATAAAATAAAATAAATTTGTTAAAGAGCACATGCATACCTCTGTCCCTTGAGAGTTGGTGCTCAGTGCTGGGCGTGAGATGTAATTTAAACATTAGTTCTTGTAACTAACTTCAGGGAAATATTTATTCACCACTCTTGCCTTATGTCTTGTCTCAAAACTGAAGAGAATTGTTTTTACATGCTGAGGTGGTTTGTGGGTGGTATCATTAAGGACATGAGAGGATACTGGTTAGATGACTGGTGAGGATGTGAGAGGTGGCAGCGCTTATGTAAATGTAAATGTAAAACATTTTAAACTAATTTGTCACATCATTTTCTCAGATAGCATGAAAGCAATAGATGCTTTCATAATGAAGTATAATTTTCCAGTAGTACCCTGGTATCCATTTCTTGTTTCTCTTCAGGTTTTAATTGTGGTTTCAGAGTTATTCATGGATTAATAATATTTGCTACAGTTGCTTATAACAGCTGAAGAACATTTTGCAATTTTAAACAAAAATACTCTTAGGTTTGTATATGTGTGGATGCAGATGTAACATTGTGAAATGTGATACTAATTCTTCACTGGTAAGTAGATGGACATTGAATTGGGATAAATTTATTTTTATAAAGTACATAGTAAGATATAGTTAAGTAAAAAAATTAAATAAAATTCAGCTTTACTTAAATAATTTCGATTTAAGCGTTGATATTTTAAATTACTTTTTTGTCTTTTAATTTTAATAGATTATTTTCCATCCTTTGAAAAAATACCTTTTTGAAACATATTATAAAAATATTTTTTGAAATTTACTATTTGTTGAAAATATAGTAAAATTTTGTAAACTCTGATACAAATATATTGTATTTTAAAATCTTATTAGTATTAATAGAATATGAAACATGAAAATCTCGATGATAACAGTGATTTTGCTGAAATGAAGGCAAGGAAAATAAAGCTTGTGGAATAAATAAGTAGTAATTAGGAACCATGTTTGCCTTTATTACTATCTATACACTGCTACTGGCCCAACAACAGAACATTAGACAAGGACAATAATAATTATATTTAGTCACTGTTGATGAATATATATATTTATTTTGCCTAAAAATTGACATTTATTCAAAGAAAAAAAAAAACAAGATGTCCATCTCTTGGCTCCCTTCCCTCCCCTCTCCTGCTGCTCCTCAACTCCGCCAGTTGAACCCTCACTGGGGCTAGGTAGCAGGACAGCCCCTCAGATGAGGTCAGCAACATGAAGGGGCATCTCCTCAGTGGAGGTGTTGTAGAAAGCCTCGATGTCTTGAAGAGTCTTCTTGTCTTCTTCTGCCACCCTGTTAATAGATGAAAGGTCTGGGTGTTAAGTGTGTTCATTGTTTCTGGGGGTCATGGTTTCAAAGCTTTTAAGCCTTGCCAACTGACAGAGCAAGAAAAGAGCACCCTTATGGCCAAACTGTTTACCTCAACCGATTCTGTGGATATAGTTTTTTCTTATTGGTGGAAAGGTCATAGTTAATGACTAAAGAAACCTGCTGCACACCAATGCCTCAGGCCTATGTCAAGAAAGACAACTCTTCAGCATGTACATGAGAGGACAATCTATCCCTAAGGGAACAGACTTAGGTGTCCATGTAGGCAGCCAAGGAAGACAGAAAATAAGCATCCCGTGTTCCTCAGGCATGCTAGATTCTGTTCCAAGTTACTACTTTCCTGAGAGAGGCACTGGATGTTTCCTTGAAGAGGGAATCCCCTTGGATTGTTGATATTTTTTGACTTTCAGTCATTTAAAACCCAGCTTTACACACACTTTTCAATTTTGTTGTTGTGAGGGAATATTCATCAAGGTTCTATTTGTTTGCTTAATCTAACTTTTCGATATTTAAACATATGGTACTTGGGCCTTGATGTATACTCCTTTCCTAGGCAACTTATAGTGCTAACTATTCTCTTAGATCTAAGCCCAGAATTGAAGCCTACTGAGATTACCTGAGCCCTTCATTGTGTTCATGTCTTCCTTCCCCTGTCACTCACTCCTCCTCTAAACTGCAATAGCAAAGCAAAGATCATGGAGGAGTAATGTATGATTTATGTTCTAGCAATCTATGGTTGAGATAGAAAATAGCAAGATGTTCTTTACATAATCAAGTGCTTGTGGTGAGATGAAATGTCCTAGTATCTTTGAGAAGGAACCAATGAGCATTACCAGCTCCTTGAGGATAGGGGCTATGTAGAATTAATCTTTTTCTTTGTGCCTAGCAGAGTATCTTGCAAATTAGGGGAAGTTTTTGGAGAAGGGGTAACTTTGCAAGGTCTGAAAGATGAGTAGAGTTTGCATAGACAGAGGGTTGAAAGCATCTGGGCTGGGAATGCAACTGTCAGCAAGGTATAAAGGTACATATATGTACCTGTGTATTTGTGCATGTGTGTGCATGTTTGTACAAAGGTGCATAGATGTGTCTGTGTGTGTGTGTATGACAGAGAGAGATGGGACTGAGGGTGGGAGAGGGGTGAGGGTGGAAAGGAAGAAATTTTAGCTTGGGTGAACTGGAAGGTATGCTGGAGGAAAGTAAGAAATTAGATGGGATAAAATAGGGCCCCAACTGATGTAAGAGCTTGGAAAGAAACCATTATTCTCAGGTTACATTAGAAACATATGGAACAGAGAGGACAGTGCTGCTACTGGAAAAAAGATGATTTAATGGCTAATTGTGAATTACTGTAATTAATTCCAATCAAGCAAAACAAAGGGGGAATAATTAAGACAGTGCCCACTTGTAAGAGATTTGAGTTTTAATGTCTGTAAAGCTCCAGAGTAAGCAGGAAGGAAAGCACATTACCTACCTTACAACTGGGTGCTTTTTCTAAAGATATTTTTAAG
>NW_016107536.1:1756911-1769517 GCF_001604975.1 Cebus imitator
TTTTTTGAGTGTCTTTGCTTAACTATAAAGAAAGCAAAGAGAAGCAGGAAGGGTGAGGGCCAGGAAAATTTGAGATGATTTTTCCCTTGTTACATAATGAAATTTAAAAAAAAGTAGATAAGCGCATCAGTCCATCAGTTTCTTTGATTTTGGGCCAAGTCTAAATGTCCTCTGTTCTGTTTGCTCGTTTGTAAAAAGCTTAATGTTAACAAACTCTAATCCATTTAGTTCTTCTTTTGGAAGGACATTTATGCTCATAAGAAAATGCAACACCTGTCAAAGGAAATCTTGTGAGGTTGAGAAGATAAGCAGTTTTTATTAAAATGAATCCAAAAAAGAACTGGGGCAAATTTATCTCCAGTACTTCTAGTCCTAAGAAAAGTATTGGAGAATATTTAAGGGAAGGAGCTGGTAACAAATGCTCCTTTTTTTGTTTTGTTTTACAAAATATGATAAACATGTACCCCATGTATGGGAATTACCCTGTAAGTAAAAATTACCCTGTAAATAAATACATCTTTTTTTGCTTGTTTTGTTTTACAAAATATGGTAAACATATACCCCATGTATGGGAATTAACCTGTAACTATGGAAATTACCCTGTAAGTAAAAGTCATTGCAATAATATCAGCGCGTTCCATTGCTGGCCCTATTATCAATTGGCACTGTGACTTTGGAAAACTAATGCCACCTTTTTGTGCCCCTGTTTTCATTATCTGAGAACTTAAATAATTGAAATAGATGATCTCCAAGGTACACTTTAGGAAGAAGAAGTGAAGGGCCAGAGGTAAGTAGGAAGTGTTCAGAGAAAGTTCTGGGTGCTAAATGTGTTTTGGGGTTCATTGTTTCAGGTCTTTTAAGCCTTGTCAACTGACAGCAAGAAAATGTATGTGTGTATACTAACCCATTACAAACGCATCTGTGAATAGATCTGAATATAACCACCTTATCTGTAGGAATCTAAACATAACTTCATGGTGATAGCTGCACAACTCGAGTCCATTTCCAGGTGGATCAGTCAAGCCTCCTCCCCTTGTTTAATTTCGACCTCCCTCTCCAACAGTGAAAATCTGGTTCCCACCATTTGAGATCCATTTATTTACTTGCTCAGTTCTAGTATACATGTATAGTGGTATCATGATTGTCTACTTACACCCTGTGGGAAACAACTTTATCAAGTAGAGTATGGTGCTTATGTACAATTTGTTTTGCCTTTGATGTTACAGAGTCCTCCCATTTTCAGGTTTGTTAGGCTCGTATTTCCCCCCAGCCCCTTTCAGGGAGGTGGTTTTATACATTTGTAACACAATTAGATTATTTTGTCATATTCTGCATTTCATCTTGATATCCTCCAAACTCCTAAATGATTTTTGAAAAATTTGCATGCATTAAGGCTCACTCTTTGTGCTATGAAGCTGTGTGGGTTTTGACAAATGCATGGTATAATAATGTGTTCACCATTATAGTGTCCTAAAGAATAATTTTGCCACCGTAAAAAATTCCCCGGGGTTTACCTACTCAACTCTCTATCCTTCCCCCAGAACCCTGGCCAACCCTGATATTTTTACTATCTTTATAGCTTTGCCTTTACTAGAATGTCATATCGTTGGAATCACATAGTATATAGGCTTTTCAGACTGACATTTTTCTCTTAGCAATGAATGCATTTGAAATTCCTCCATGCCTTTTTGCAGCTTGGTAGTTCTTTCTCAAAAATCACTAAATAATATCCCATTGTGTGAATGTACCACTTTGTTTATTCATTCAGCTATCTAAGCACATCTTAGTTGCTTCCTGTTTTGGGTAATTACGAGTAAAGCTACTACAAACATTCCTTTGCAGTTTTTTGTGTGGGCATGAGTTTTCAGATCAATTGAGTAAATATCTAGAAGCATGATTGCTATATTTTATAGTTAGAAACTGCCAAACTGCCTTCCAAAGTGGCTGTATTATTTTATTTTCCTGTTAACAATAAATGAGATAAATATTACTTTTTAAATTGACCGTGGAGATTTAAAATTAAAACCTTTGACTTTGTTGAAAAGTTTCCAGTTCTCTTTCATGAAGAGGAAAGTACAGAGATGGTGCAGGGATCAAATACTTGAAGAAGAGAATAAATTAAGAAAATGGCCTGTATTTGAGAAAAACAGAGTGATTGGGTCTGTGGCTAATCAAAATACATGTCTCGCTGTTACTTAGCTGCAGCTAATTGGTGTGATGCAGGAACCTGAGTCTAGTGTTTCTAAATTTTTTAAGTTTTTCAAGAGAAGCCAGAAATCTGAATTTGTATATACTGTTCCACTTTTTAAAAATATAGACAATAAACTTTACATATTAAAAGTATATAATTTGGTAAATTTTGACATATGTTTATGCCACTAAACCCATCATCCTGAACAGTTTCCTCATTTTTCTTGGCAATCCCTTTCCTATCCCACATCCCAGACATTCATTGATCTTCTTTTTGTCACTATACATTAGTTTGCATTTTCTAGAGTTTTTTTCTTAAGTAAATAAAAGTATACATTAAGCATTCCTTTTATCTGCCTTCTTTTGTTCAGTGTAAATATTTTCAGATTTATTCATGTTGTGTGATCAATAGTTCATTCCTTTTTGTAGCTGCATAGTTTTACATTGCATGGCTATACTATAGCTTGCCTATTCGTTCATCTATTACTATTCATTTAGGTTGCTTCAAATTTGGGGTATGACAAATAAAGATGATAGGCATATTTGTGTGTATGTCTTTATATGGACCTGTATTTTTTATTTCATACTAATATTCTTAGAATAATTGGGTCATGCAATAAATAAACAGTTAAACTTTAAAGAAACTGCCAGATACTCTCCAGAATGATTGCATTACTTTACATTCTCAACAGCAATGAAGGAGACTTCCATTCTTCCAAATCCTCACCAACACTTGGTATGATCAGTCTGTTTAATTTTAGTGATTCTAGTCGGTGTGTAGTGGTATCTCTTTGTGGTTTAAATTTGCATTTTCCTGATCACTAATAATATTAGGCATATTTTCATCCTTTATTTGTCCTTCATGTATCTTCTTTGGTAAAGTGTCTATTAAAATATTTTGTCTGTTATTATATTGAGTTATGAGTTTTTTATTGAGGCATTCTTGTTCAGTTCTAATATACATGTATAGCGGTATCATGATTGTTAACTTATACCCTGTGGGAAACAACTTTATCAACTAGAGTGTAGTATTTACGTACAATTTGTTTTGACTTTGATGTTGTGGAGTCCACCCATTTTCAGGTTTGTTAGGTTAGTGTCTCCCCCCAGCCCCCTTCAGTGAGTTGAATATATATATATGTGTGTGTGTGTGTGTGTGTGTGTGTGTGTGTGTGTATGTGTGTGTGTGTGTGTGTGTGTGTATTCTAGATGCATCCTTCACCAGATACATGCTTTGCAGATGTTTCTTGCTATCCGTGGTTGCTGTTTTCATTTTCTTGGCAGGGTCTTTTGAGGAGCAGATTGATTTGCTCTTGGGTCTTAATTTATAGAGATGACTGAGTGACAACACAGAAAGGTCAATGCCATTGAAAGAAAAGTTTAATATTACTCCCAGTTTCCTTAGAAATAATAGACATAGCATAAAACTCTGGCCACAGGTGAAGCACCAGTGTCAGTTAGGAGGCAGAATGGAGCAAGGGGAAGGCACAGGTTACAGACTTTATTGGGGTCTCTGTTAGAAAGGCAAAGTAGGACAGGGATAAAAGCTTAGGATCAGCTCCAGCAGCCTTTAGTTGTTTGTTACTTTGCCCTCGGTTGATATAGGGCAGGGGAAATATTGACTTGGTGTGTGAGAATTAGATAAAGAAAATGACTCTGGATATGAACTCTGGATTGGTTAGTTACTTAATAACATATGAAAGGAAGACTTACCAACAAGTTATTTACTCTATCTGGGAATGAACTAGCCTTGCAGGGGGTCTTTCCCTAAGCAGCAAGATGCTCCCCAAATGTCAAAACATCATAAAATATACAAAATAAAAGTTGTGATTAATATGTAGATGTCAGCTGGGTACACTGGCTCACACATGTAATCCTTGCACTTTAGGAGGCCAGTGTGAGCACATCACTTGAGCCCAGGAGTTTGATATCAGTCTGGGAAATATGGCAAGACCCCATCTCTACAAAATATACAAAAATTAGCTAGGTGTGATGGTGTATGCTTGTGGTCGAAGCTACTTGGGAGGCTGAGCTGGGAGGATTGCTTGAGCCCACGATGTAAAGGCTGCAGTGAGCTGTGATTATGCCACTGCACTCCAGCCTGAGTGACACAGCAAGACCCTGTCTTGAGAATAAATAAATAAATAAATAAATAATACACAGATGTTTTTACATTTAGATGAAGTCAAATTTATCAACTTTTCTTTTGTGTTTACTCTTTGTTCTAGATAAGAAATCATTGCCTAACTCCATGCCACAAAGATATTCTCCTATGGTTTTGTCTAGAAGTTTTATAGCTTTGGATTTTACATTTTAAATCTATGATCCATCCTGAATTTATTGATTTGGTATAAGTAGTTCTATTTCATTGTTTTCTACTTTGATCTTTTTTTTTTTTTTTTGAGACAGAGTTTGGCTCTTGTTACCCAGGCTGGAGTGCAATGGCGCGATCTCGGCTTACCGCAACCTCTGCCTCCTGGGTTTAGGCAATTCTCCTGCCTCAACCTCCTGAGTAGCTGGGATTACAGGCACGCGCCACCATGCCCAGCTGATTTTTTGTAGTTTTAGTAGAGATGGGGTTTCACCGTGTTGACCAGGATGGTCTCGATCTCTTGATCTCGTGATCCACCCGCCTCGGCCTCCCAAAGTGCTGGGATTACAGGCGTGAGCCACCGCGCCCGGCCTGATCTTTATTATTTCTTTTGTGATGCTTACTTTGGATTTAATTTACCCTCTTTTTCTAGTTTCCTTAAGGAGAAATCTGAGATAATTGATTTGAGGCTTTTGTTCTAATATAGGTAGTTAGTGATGTAAATTTCTCTTTA
The DNA here is from genome assembly GCF_001604975.1 of Cebus imitator. Classification (NCBI taxonomy): domain Eukaryota; kingdom Metazoa; phylum Chordata; class Mammalia; order Primates; family Cebidae; genus Cebus; species Cebus imitator. The sequence goes on from NW_016107536.1 coordinate 1,761,927, forward strand.
AGAGTGATGTCAGGGAAGATGATGGAATAGGATGTACCAGGAATCTGTCTCTCCACCTGGGCAACAGTAGTACAGCAGAAACTGTAAGAAGTAAGTATTTGGAACTCTAGAGTTTATTTGAATGCTTGCAACTTCTGGGTGAAGACCTTGGCTGGTAAATTGTGGCTAATTTTGATCACTTTTAACCAACAGTACAATGGTAGCTACCTATTCTCCTTCCACTCCCAGCCCTGTGGCAGCAGTGATGGGATGCCAGCTTGTGGTTTTGATGCTCCTTGTGTTATCCACAGTGGGTAATAAGGACTTTGCCCCCCCCCAGATATTGGGGTTTTGTTTTATACTTTTGAATTGTTGCTCTGATGGATGAGATATGGGCATGGAGGCTGGATGCCATTGTTCTAGCCTCCATGGGCTGAAGTGTTTTCCAGGATATTGAAAGGTCTGAGCCTGTTCTTTGGACAATCAAAGGAAACTATGCATATGGAGAACTTTAGAAAGTAACTGCTTATGTCCAGAAAAAGACACAGGTGCAGTAATGACCTGATGAAAGTTTAAGCTTTTACTTTAAGCTGACACAGGCATAGAGCCCAACAATCAGAAAAAAAAAAAAAAAAAAAAAAAAAAAAAAAAAAAAAAAAAAAAAATAAAAAAAAAAAAAAAAAAAAAAAAAAAAAACCCTGAAGGAGGAAAGTCTGATTTCCATAGTTATTACTTTATAAGATTTAAACTTACAGTTTACAACAACAACAACAACAACAAATCACTAACAGAAAAGTATGGTCCACTCAAAGGAAAAAAATAAGTTGACAAAAATGGACCTGAGGAAGCGCAGATACCAGACTTACTAGACAAAGTCTTTAAAACAGCTGTCTTAAAAATGCTCCAAGAGCTAGTGGAGGATATGGAAAGTGCTCTAGGAACAGAGTTTTGTTATGTTATTTAAGTTAAATTGGCATAAAGTCCAATTAGATTGTTATGACTTTAGGATGTTAAATGTGAGCTCCATGGTAACCACAAACAAAATACTGAAAACTGGAACATTTTACTACAAAAAATTAAGTAATCACAAGAGAAGACAGTAATAAATGAAGAACAAAAAGCTATAAGGCAAATAAAATAGTAAACATGTAGCAAAATGGCAGAAGTTTCTCCTTATCAGGAGAAATCCAAATGCAAATGGATTAAACCCCCAATATAAAGACAAAGACTGGCACAATGACCCCACCCCCCCCACGGAAAAAGAGATGACCTAATTATATGCTGCCTACAAGAGACTTACTTTACATCCAAGTACACAAGTATGTTGAAAGTGAAATGATAGAGAAAGGTATTTCATGAAAATTGTAAACAAAAGAGAACTGAAGTGGCTACACTAATATTAGACAAAATAGGCCTAACTTTAAAAAAAGTTCAGAGGACAAAGAAGGATATTACACATTAATAAAAAATTCAATACAGAAATATGATATAATAATTTAAGCATTTACATACATGAAAGTTGGATTGCTGTTGTTACCTATGCTTTTGGCATAATATTTCTGGACTTGTTGCCAAATCCAATGTCATAAATATTTTCTTTAGTGTTTTCTTTTAAGAGTTTTATAGTTTTAGCTCTTATGTTTAAATTTTTGATTCATTTTGAGTTAATTTTTATATGGTATAAGGTAGTAGCTCAATTTTATTCTTTTGCATATTGATATTCTGTTTTCCAGCACCATTTGTTGAAAAGTTTGTCTTTTCCCCACTGAATAGTCATATTATCCTTACCAAAAATCAACTGACCATATAAGGATTTATTTCTGTACTCTTTATTCTATAATATTTCATTGGTCTTTATGTCTGTCTTTATGCCAGTGCTCTACTGTTCTAATTACTGTAGCTTTATTGATGATGTTATTCACATTTTCTTTGTACTTTCTGATTTTTTGTGTACTTGTTCTATCAGTTATTGGAAGAGGGATATTGAAATCTGCAATGATAATTGTGTATTTGCTTATGTATCCTTGCCATTCTATTAGTTTTTGCTTCACGCATTTTTAAGCAATGTCAGGAAGAGCATAAGCATTTAGGATTATTACATCCTCTTGTGGAATTTGCCACTTTACTGTTGTGAAATGACCTTCTTTATCTCTGGTAATTATTTTTTATTTGAAATCTACCTTTTCTGATGTTAATATAGTAGGCATCTTTTTAAAATTAGTATTTGCATGATATAACACTTTTATTTTTAATTGATTTGTGTCTATATTTAAATTGCATCTTTTCCATTCATTTACTTATGCAATTACTTATTAATATTAGTATGGACTTATGGATATTTATTTTATAATTTGGGTTATAATACAATGATACCTAATTTATTTTTTTGCTCAAAATAACATGAAAACAGTCTTTCTTTGGTAAAATATTTTTTCTTTCTTTCTTTCTTTCTTTTTTTTTTTTAAATAACTCATCCATAACAAAATATTTTTAAAGATTTTTTTCTGCCTCTCCTTCTTAGGAGACTTCCATAATATGTATGTTAGTCCAGTTAAATTTGTTCAACTGATACTCTTTCCTTTTTTGTTCCCTGTATTCCTTTTATATAGCTTCTGTTGCTATGTCCTCAAGTTCTTCTCTCTTTTCTTCTGTAGTGTCTGATCTGCCATTATCCCCTTACAACATTATTTTACAATCTCTGATGTAGTTTTAGCTTCTGAACATTGAACCTGTGTCTTTAGTTAGCTTCCACATTTCTACTTAACTTGTTAATACTATTAGATTTCATATTTGTTTTAACGTCCTTGTATTCTAATTCTGACATCTCTGTCAGTTCTGGATTGGTCTTTATGGATTTAATTTTCTCTTTATAAGGCATATATATATTTTTTTGGTTTGTGTGCCTGGTAATTTTTAATTGGGTTCTAGACATTGTGAATTTTATTTGTTAGATGTTGGATATTTTTGTATTCTTACAAATATTTTAAACTTTTGTTTAGGGACACAGCTGAGATATTTGGAAATATTTTGATTCAGTTGGTGTCTTGCTGTTTAAGATTTGGTAAGTAGTACAAGAGTAGAGTTTGTTTTAGGGGTGTATTAGTTTGTTCTCACACTGCTATGAAGATACTGCCTGAGACTGGGTAATTTATAAACAAAGGAGGTTTAATTGACTCACAGTTCTGCATGGGTGATGAGGCCTCAGGAAACTTAGAATCATGGCAGAATGGGAAAAGGCATGTTTCTCATGGTGGCAGGTGAGAGAGGGCATGTGTGAGCACAGGAAAAACTACCATTTACCATTTATAAAACCATCAGATCTGGTGAGAATTCACTCACTATCATGAGAACAGCATCGGGGAAACTGCCCCACAATCAAATCACTTCTCTCCCTCAACATGTAGGGATTACAATTCAAGATCAGATTTCAGTGGGGATGCAAAGGCTAACCGTATCAAGGCCTAACTATTTCATACAACTGAAGTGAGACCCCTTTGGGTACTGTATCCAATGCTCTGTGAATTATAATATTCTCCAGTCTAGCTGTTGAAAATAGGCAATATTCTTGGCTTCATGTGAGTGTCAAAAACTTTTTTCCTGGTCCCTTTTAGATGGTCCTTTCCCTGGCCTTGCATTCTGACTAGTAGTCTGCTGAAAGCCCAGAAGGCACTCTGCAGATATCCATGGTTCTTTCCCTGTGCATCTCTCTCCTTTCTGATAGTTTATCCTGTGATTCTAACTATCTTGGTCTTTCAGCTCCATTTCCTCAATTCAGAGACTGCTTTAGACTCCTTATAAGTTATTCTCCCTTCTATGCCCTGGCTTGGAAACCTCCTCAAGGCAATATATTGGGGGCAATGGTAGGACTCAACTCATTTGTTTACCATCTTTCAGAGATCACTGCCCTTCATTGTCTGATGTACAGTTTCTTCAAAACTTTTGTTATGTATGTTTTATCATTTTTTTTTGTTGTTTTGTTTACCTTGGTTTGGTTGTTTTAGGCAGGAATGTAAATCTGATCCTTGTTACTATATCTTGGATAGACGTTGAACATCATTTGTTAAATATTGACATTTAATAAAGAATTTTAAAAGATACACTGCAAGCAAACAAAAAATGTCTGGGCTTTCATTTAGCTCTTAGGTCATTAGTTTTTGATGTCTGAGATAGTTGATCACATGGACAGGCAAAAATGCCATTTTTAATAGAATGCAGTAAGAGCCATGATAAAAGTTTCTATGGGAGCTCAATAGTTGAGGCTTTAATCCCACACTGGTATGAAATTAAGTCACACTTGAGGAAACCATGATGACTGTGCAGATGTTATTTGATAAAGAAGGCATAGTGGGAGGAGAGAATAGTTCAGGTTCACCATGGATAAAAACATATTGGTGTGGAATCACATGGCATGCAGTAGCAAGTACGATCAGTTTGATTTTATCAAAGAATAATAAGCAAGTGTACAAGTGAGAGTTCCCCAGAAAGACAGAACCAATAGGATATATGAGAGGATAATTACTAGGGGAATTGACTTACAAAATCACAGGAGCCAGAGAAGTCCCAAGATAGGCCCTCTGCAAGCTGGAGAACCAGAGAAGGCAGTCGTGTGGCCAGTTCATGTCCTGAAGCCTCAGAACTAGGGTAGCCAATGGCGCAGCTTCCAGTTTGAGGCTGAAGACCTGAAAGCCCTAGTTGGGCCATTGGTGCAGGTACCACAGACCAAAAGCCAAATAATCTGGCATTTGATATTCAAGGTCAAGAGGAGAATAAAGTCATATTGCTTGGGAAGGGAGAGGGAGAGTAGAGAGAAAATCCCTGCTCTTCCTTCTGTTTGTCCCAGCTGGGTCCCCAGATTGTATGGTAGCCACTCACACTGAGGATGGGTCTTCCTCTCTCAGTCCACTGCTCAGAGGCCAATCTCTTCTGCAAATACCATCACAGACACACCCAGAAACAATGCTTTAGCAGCCATCCAGGTCATCCCTCAATCTAGTCAAGTTGACACCTAAAATTAACCATTGTATCAAGGTAGAAATGGTGGGTAAGACCAGAGAAATGGGCAGCTAACTCATGAATAGCATCATCTGTCATGCTAACATATTTAGCCTTAGCCTTGTAAATAATGGAGAACTCCTAAAGGTTCTCCTATGAAGCAGGGGCATGATATTACAGACATCACTTTATAATGAGGAGGATGGAGTTGAGGGGCAAAGACTGACTTTAGGAAGATAAGTTGGGAGGTTGTTCCATTTGTCCAGGGGAGAGAGGCTGGGACCTGACTATAATATGAGGCTAGTAATGGACATTTAGGGAAAGATATGACAATTATTTTATATGTAAAAATGTCAGGACATCTTAACTTACTGTTACTGTGTGAGGGAATGCAGGAGAGAATGTGGGCATAAAATAAGTTGCAGTCCTTTGGCTGGAAGGACCACATGAAAAATGCTGGAAGGAACTGTTATGAGCTGTGGTGGGGTGGGGAGGAACAGTTCTGGGGTAGGGAAAGTTCAAGGACTGCTGAGCTTGAGGTGGCTGTGAGAAGATGCTCTTTTTGATGCTTATTCTCTCTCATTTGTGTCTGCCCTACTGGTGGAACAAAAACCATAAGAGAATTTAATACCTGATTGAGAAGGCTTTTTCTCAAAATTAGATTTCTAGTCATAAAACTCTGGTACATTTATCAACAGCCTCTGATAATTTGGGGAAAGTCATTTAGGGTTGCTGTATTAGGCTGTGCACATTGTCTGTGGTTCTTCTGTGTAGTCACCATTCATATCATAATACAATAGATGATGTTCCCTGGAATTGGTCTGCACATGCCCTAGGCACCTGTTTGTGGGGTGTGTTGTTGTGTTAGAGAAAGAGCCTGATCTGGACTGTTACTGGACCATTTACACATTGGATGACCTAGGTCAAGCGACTTAACTTTCATGATCCTCTGTTTCCTTGTTTCTACTGTGAGTGTGATAATTACTACGTTCCAGAGCTGGCTGTGAGAATTAAACAGGTTACACATTTAATAAGCATTATTTGTTATTCATATTTTATCCCACCTTTTAAATCTATTTGCTAATATTGAGTAAGTTGGGTGACCACATTTGCTCCATGTCAAGGTGACTATGGACAGAGAAAAATAGAAGAAAGACAAATTCAAGAGTCAGGACTTAAGGACCAATAGGGTGCAACAAGATCTTTGAGATCTTTCTGCTGTTTATTCCCCTTCTCCAACCATCTGATTCCTGTATCTTCCTGAAGCTTTGTAAGGGGCTTGGGCTGGGTATACAAATGAGAAGTAAGGGTTTGGGCAGTGGTTTTTAATCTTGGATGCACATTAGAATCACTTGAAAGCGCTAAGAAATACTAATGTCTAAGTATCACCCCAAGGGTTTGTGACATAATTTACCTGGGGTATGACCTGAGCTTTTGAATTTTCTTTTTTTCTTTTTCTTTTGTAATTTCTTTTTTGAGATGGAGCCTTGCACTGTCACCTGGGCTTGTGTGCAAAGGCACGATCTTGGCTCACTGCAACCTCCACCTCTCGGGTTCAAGCAATTCTCCTGCCTCAGCCTCCTGAGCTAGCTAACCTACGTAACCTAGCCACCACACCTAGCTAATTTTTGTATTTTTATTAGAGACTGGGTTTCACTATGTTGACCAGGCGGGTCTCCAACTCCTGACCTCATGATCCACCTGCCTCAGTCTCCCAAAGTGCTGGTATTACTGTGTGAGCCACAACACCCGGCTGCTTTTGAGTTTTTTAACACTCCCTTGCTTCCAGTGTGCACCTGGGATTGAAGAACCACTGCTTTAGCCTTTCTATCTCACTGACATAATTGGAGGCTAGGATTAAAGTCTGTGCTGGGGGTAAAGGAGAGTTTTCTTTGTTCTCTTTTTGCTTTGAGATTAGTGTTTGTTATTTGGGGAGACTGGCTGAAACAGATATAAAGATCAGAATGGAGCTGGGAAGATGGGCTTTCTAACATCTGAGCTTTTTGTTGTTTTTATAGTCTTGTTATGAGAAAAATGTCGAAATGTACTTATGAAATAAATCCATAAATAAAAAGATACTCTATGTTTTCAAGATGAATAAAATTGGCAGCCGATCTCTCCCTTTTTGCTTTAAGGGTGACTAAAAGCATTACTATATTAAAAATTACTGAGTTTGGAAGGAGACAAGAGATCAGTATGAGGATAAAATAGCATCTTGCCAGACCCAGAAAATAATACAGAACATATTTCAATTTGGATTGAAGATAAATGAGGGATACAGTTTTAAGTATGTCTTATGCATGATTTGGAACATACGTATATGTACTAAAAAAATTGTTTGTTTATCTTAAATTCAAATTTAACTAGATGCCCTGCCTTTTTTTTTTTTTTTTTTTCTGACAAGCCAAGGGCAAACTACTCAAGAAGCTGAAGCAAGTCAGAGTGAGCTGCTCTAGGAATCAAAAGTCATGCTTTGACTATAATCATAAATGGGTTGCCCCCAAATGCCCATCGATGATAGACTGGACAGGGAAAATGTGGCACATATACACCATGGAATATTATGCAGCCATCAAAAACGATGAGTTCGTGTCCTTTGTAGGGACATGGATGAACCTGG
>NW_016107536.1:1770348-1819935 GCF_001604975.1 Cebus imitator
AAAAAAAAAAAAAAAAGCCAGCTGTGGTGGTGAGTGCCTATGGCCCTAGCTACTCAGGAGGCTGTGTTGGGAGGATTGCTTGATCCCAGGATCCTCCAGGCTGCAGTGAGCCATGATCGCTCCCCTGCACTTCAGCCTGGGTACCAAGGTGCTTAGACTGTATATGTATATATAGACTTTCAGCAGTGGGGACGAGTAGTTGTCAATATATTATCCATCTTAGTAAGGGACAAAGAGGTTAATCTACTTAATACGTACCTAAACCTATGAATTTTACCCAGGTCATTCTTCTCATTCCTAGTTCATAGGTGAAACTGAATTGAAATCCACCTTGCAACTACAGCTCTGTTGCAGGCAATTCTTCGGTCATGCCCACTTCACAACTGCTCTTGCTTCTTCTTCTGTTACTGCCTTTCTTTGCATCTTGGCTCTTGGTTTTGTCTCCCATATCTGACTCCAGAAAGATGGATTTCAGGGTCTCAGGTTTCATCATGATCATCTTCTAGAAGCAACTTGACTTGCTCCCCTCCTCCCGCTCTTCCAGTTCCCGCCATCCCCACTGAGCTCCAGCCGCTAGGCTCCAGCCTGCTCCCTAACCATATGGCATTATTCTAAAACTGTTCTAAAATTTCTAAACATTTTAGGAGAAAATGATGTACTGGAACTTGCATTACCTAGGTGTCAAATGTCTAAGTTTGGTAGGGCATCGGAGACTCTGAGATACTGAATGAAGTTGACTCGGGCCAAAATTCAATGTTCCTGGGCTTTACAATCTGCTTTTACAATATACTTCCTTTTATTTTCTGAATTTTTCCTTTCACTCTGTGAGTTTGGGAAGTTTTAGAATAATGTGACGTGGTTAAACTGCTGGAGATATCTGAGCTACAAATCTAGCTCTTCATCACATTTAAGACAGGGTTGATTCTCCATTGTAGGGTGAAGTTCAAACTCCTTATCTTGCCATTGAAGACCTTCCCCAGGCTGGCACCTGCCCCACTTCCCACTTTTATTCCTGATGTGTCATTTGCTTACTCAAACTGGTTTCCCTGCTTTTCATGGAGTACTCCTTATATGTTATCTCTTTTGAATCTATTCTTGTTTCTGGAATGGGCTCCTCCCTCCATGCTGTCTACATCCTAAGCCATCTCAAGGCCCAGCTCCGTTGTCACCTTTTCTATGAAACTTATCTAACACCCTTTGATCTCCTAGGCCATTTTTGTTGCACCGTACTTTGATGATTTATTATATACAGTACTAGGAATGCTGCTCAAAACACTGAGCGCTAATTGATCTTAATGGTTGCTGGCCATAGTGGTAGCACAAGGTTCCAAAGGTCCTTCTCTGTGCCAGATATTTCCCTATAATTGCTGAATGATGTGGAGGCCTTTAAGGACTGAGCAAGGGGTCAGAGTGGCCAGAATAGCAAGGAGCACAGAGGTGGGAGTGCTTTGGGCCAGATGCCATTTGCCACCCAGAATAGAAGTATTTCAAGATTTTAACAGCACAGACCTAACAGTGCATACCAGATAAAGTCATTTCACCATATATTGTCTTATTTTCTTTACTGGATTTATGTGTATGTTTTCTGTAATCTCAGAACTAAAAATTTGTTTTAGAAATCCTTTAGGCCAAGACTCCTTGACCTAGGGCCTATACTGTAGACTCAAGGGAAGTTGATGGCATTTACCAGATTTTCAAAGGTACGTGTAATGCAGAGAAGGTTAGGAAACCCTGGTCTCTCCAACACTTCCATTTATAGATTAAGAAACTATAGCTGAGCGAGGTTAAGCATAAGAGCTCTGCGTGCAATACTTCTCAGGGAGATATTTGCCATCCGCGGTCCTATTCAAGTTCCCTTATTGAAGGTACACTTAGGGTGTTCCATGTCATCATATCAATGGACTGTCCTCACTTTTTCTTCTGCAGGGAGCCTGGAAGGCTTGCGTGGTTAGTCAAGACTATTGGTAGGGTTGGTGGGGAGCTGGTGCAGACAGTAGCTCTTTTTAAACAGTAGATGAAGTACTAATGTACTTAGGAATCTATTGGGAAGAGTTTAGAATCCTAGTACAAAGAATCTAAAGTTGGTTGTCAGACTAGTCAGACTAAGGAGAGGGTTTGAAAACAGATATTAATAATTTATTGAGCATTTGCTGTCAAATAGCCCCTTTTTTTGTATTAAGCTATTTAACCTTAATGAGAATCATATGAAGTAGGAAGTGCCATCCCTCACTTTACAGATGAAGAACTCAAGGTCCAGAGAAGGTAAGTACTTTGCCCAAATTTATACAGCCAGGAGAATTAGGATTTAAACCAACATGGTCAGGCTCCAGCATCTTCACTTCCAAACACTATACCACGCCGCCTCTTAAAAGTTGGGTTGTGGAGCTAGGGAATGAAAAAGCAAGGAAAGGTGGGTTTCCGTGAGTGGGTGGTTTATGTGGGGTTGGGGTGGAGGAGGCCCTACTAAGTGCTGATGCCCTTGGCTAGGCCTCATGTGGTTTGGTGCTGGGATTCTGGACTTGTGTCAAGGGTAGCCTTAGGGTGGATAGAGAATCTTAAGAGTCTGAAAGCAACTTGCATTGTGATATTTATTTACTCATCCTTGTAGACCCCCTATCTTGGTACTGAGGACAGAAGATGTACTTCCCGCTTGGAATCCTTACTTCCCCTCTGTCAAAATTCTGTTCTTGGAACGGGAAACCCATTCAGAATGAGATATGCCTAGCTAAGGGGTCGTAAAAGATTACATTTCCTGGATATTCCTTTGTGCATGTTTTGTTTAGCTCTTGTCTTTTAACTCCTATCCGTCCTGAAGATCCATATAGTTAGCACCCACATGCAGCTAAGCTCCAAGCACTCCTGCTGCATTTTCAAACGGAGCCAGGGACCCTCCCTTGGCACTGGCCTCTTGCTTTGCCTCCTCTTCCTGTGTCTGCATTTTCTTTGGGCCTGTGTGCACCAGCCTCTTCCCTAGCACTACATGGCTGGTCTTCTTGTCTCCCCCTACTAACCCCTCACCATTACGAGCCACGTCCGAATAGCCTGGGTGGGAAGAGGGGCTGCACTCATCAGAAGCTATACTGCGTCGACTTGTGTTGAGGTAGCTACGTGACTGGAGACTGGGACTGGGAAGAGCCAGGGGATGGGTGTGACCATTCCTGAGGTCCCACCAGCCTTTGAACTTTATACACCTTATCTTACTGAATTTTCTCTATAACTCTGTGTGCGTTGTATTTAGTGACCTTGTTTTTTGATGAGGAAATCGAAGATTGGAGACTTCAAAATAGTTTGCTCAAGTTCACATAGCTAATAAATGGCAAACCTGGAACCCAACCTATATCTGTTGGATTGCAAAGTACATGCGTAATATTTCCCCTGCCCTGATACCAATAAAGAGTAGCAGCCATCATCTATTCTAGGGTAGCAAGGAAGGGCCAGAAATTTAAAAGAAATGTAAAAGGGCTAGAAGTTGAGTGGACATTGAAATGGAGCAACCAGAAACAAATGAACAGGAAAAGAGCAAGGATAGAACTAGAAAGTCTAAGACAATTAGGGAGAGTGAAGCTGGCATGCCTGGAACTTTTTGTTTTTGGTCTTGGTTCCCATGGTTTGGAGGAGGGGTAGCCTGGCCCAGGGGCCCAGGATGGGTACCCCTCAGCTGAGCATGGGTCCTCAGTCCTGTATGTGTTCTGCTTACAGTGACCACGTCACTGACTGAGCTCCAGCCCCAGGACACTGCTCCACTCTCAGCCAGAAGCAACATGGGATTCACCTCACCTTGGATGGGGCAAAAGGAATGAAAACTAAAGCAATGAGCAGAGATGGCATCCTGCGTTTTCGGCATTAGTGAGTTTTCCATTGGCTTGAGGATGGCCTCACATAAAGTTATATAAGTGATATTGGTCCAAATATTGGTCTGATATTGATCACGCATGCTCACATCTTGTTCTTCTGACCTCCCCTACAGTCTTTCTAGGAGGATCAGTCCTCTCCCTCTCCCCACTATACTAAGCAGATGGCTTGGAGTAGCCCCAGTGGTCTCAGGCATAGCTATTGAGGCTTGAGAGGGAGGATTCTACCTCAACCCTGAATGGCTGACTCAACTCAGCTCCACTCTTAGGACTCAGGCAATGGATCATTTTCTTCTCTGCTTCTGGGCTTTAGGAAGTGTCTTGAGAACTGCATGGCTGAGAAAGAGGAAACAGGTGGACGCCACATGGGCTGGAGGAAGCCCAGGGTCACCAAATCATCCTGGGCCAGAAGGCAATTGCTCCTTTTGGAGGATGATGTGTTAATCATCAGATCACTGGGCTGTGAGGTGGCAGAGAAGGGAAAGGGGAAGTCAGGGCTTGTTAGATTTGCAAGGAGGAACTGATTTAGCAGCAGTTTGAGTCACTTTTAGTCCTTCTTATTCTCATCAGTAGTAAGTTGGATGTTGGAAAGAACTGAATATGGTAATTTATGCCAGGTGAACTACACTGTGCTCTGTGCTTCCGCGATGTTTCTTGGAGTCCTGGAACTTTGTAGCTGGGAAAGACCATCTGGTCCAGTGCCTGATGATTGATTGGTTCTTGGTCATGTTTATTCAATCATACTGATTCTCTGGAGAAGGGAAGTGACCTGCCCAAGGCTGTGTAGCATGTTAGGGCTAGAGGGGGTCTGGTCCCAGGCAGTAGGTGCCCTTCTCCACAGGGGACCATTAAATTCTGTGCTCCTGGAAACCTCTGTCATAAATATGATCACCAAAATGAGCTGAGTGGAAGGACGAATGTAAAGAATTTCATATATCACCTTATTTTCCTATTGATTTGTTAATTTTATTTTATTTAAAAAAATTTTTAATGGTTTTTATAAGAGTTTTTATTTTGTTCTCTATACTTTGTGTATTTTCTTTTCTTTTTTATTATACTTTAAGTTCTGGGGTACATGTGCAGATAGTGCAGGATTGTTACATACACATGCCGTGGTGTTTTGCTGTGTCTATGCCCCTGTCACCTGCATTAGGTATTTCTCCTAATGTTATCCCTTCCCAATTCCCCCACTCCCTGCTATCCCTCCCCTAGCCCCCTTACCCCCCAACAGGCCCCAGTGTGTGATGTTCCCCTCCCTGTGTCCATGTGTCTCATTGTTCAACACCCACTTCTGAGTGAGAACATGTGGTGTTGGTTTTCTGTTCTTGTGTTTGCTGAGAATGATGGTTTCTTGCTTCATCCATGTCCCTGCAAAGGACATGAACTCATCCTTTTATATGGCTGCATAGTACTCCATGGTGTACAGCTTCATCAGTCTCAGAATACAAAGTCAGTGTGCGAAAATCGCAAGCATTCCTATACACGAATAACAGACAAGCAGAGAACAAAATCATGAGCAAATTCCCATTCACAATTGCTACAGAGAATAAAATACATAGGGATACAGCTAAAAAGGGACGTGAACTACAAGGAGAACTACAAACCACTGCTCATGGAAATAAGAGAGGACCCAAATAGATGAAACAACATTCCATGCTCATGGTTAGGAAAGTCAATATCATGAAAATGGCCATACTGCCCAAAGTAATTTATAGATACAATGCTATCCCCATCAAGCTACCATTGACCTTCATAGAACTGGAAAAAAACCACCTTAAACTTCATGTAATTTGTTAATTTTATAATTTATCTTATATATTGTCTTTAGAATCAATGAGCATTTAGATTGCTAAGCCTTCTCCCTTAGTTGCTAGGTGAAGCTTGTACTTTTCTACTTTTTAAAAAAAATTTAATATGCTATAAACATTAAGTGGCCTGGAGGTTTACATGCCTGCTGGGGGAGGCTGTATGGTTTAATGTAAAAGGAAATGGATGAGGAACTAGGCAGGCCTGAATCTCAAATCTCTTCTCTACTACTGATCAGATATGTAACTTTGGGCTGGTTACTTTATTTATCAGAATTTCTGTTTTCTTATCTGTGGATAGGGCAATAGGACACCTCACCCAACCCCAAGTGGGTTACTCTGAGGATTAAATGAGATAATACATGCTTAGCATGGCATCTAACATATAGTAAACCCTCAATAAAAGTTATTGGTACAGTGTTTAAGTCTTAAACTGAGTACTTAACATTAATTTTCTTCCACTTATAGAATGTTCTGTTTTTATCATAGAACCCCCATTAAACAAAACAAACAGAAAAGCAATTGCCTTTTAAAATGGAATGTTCTAGTATGGCTCACATAAGTGGAGATGCACATCTGTATTTTAAATTAGATCACCTGGTGTTTATAGCATCTCTGGGGCATACAAAACACTTTTATATTAGTTTTGTTGGGTTTTTTATAAGCTCATTAATTTTCACAGCATTCTTATGAGACAGGAATTAGACATATTGTTCATGAATTAATGAAAGTACAGAGACGTTTCAGCACTTGTCCAACATCATAGAGAAAAATCAGTGACAGCCAGGAATAGTATTGATGTTTCCAGGATGGAAACTTGGTATTGACACACTATCCACTGATGACGTGCTCAGTGTTTATGTGTCTTTTCTCCTGAAGCAGGGTTTTGCATCTCTTAGGTCCTGCGTAGTGGCCCAAAGATCATGAAGGGTGCACACAGAGGTTCTATCAGATACTGGCCGCTCCTCCCCTATGCTGGTTTCTACTGGGCGAGCAGGGAGGGGCAATTAGAGCAGTGCTGATGAAAGTGGAGTCCATGAAATGTCCATCAAGCTCTTTTCCACAACTAAAGGCACCTCAGGCATTCTTGTGAATATTTAGTAGTGATGGTGAATATTGTTGGGGACCAGTAGTGGCATTCCCAGTGCTCGTAAAATCACACTGTGAGGTGGGAACCTTTCTGGTTCTCAGTGAGGGGTTCTGGTGGAAATTATGGTGTGAGATTTTGGGCTGATTGCCTTGCTCTCAGGGTGGCACAAGCCCTCCTTTGGCAGAAGAACTCTACTCCTCAAAGGCAGCCCTGGGATTGACTCTGGAATGACCAGTGGCCCATGTCTGGTCTCCCTGTTAACTCGGGCCATGTCAAACCTTGGGATGACTCACAGACTCTTCCTTTTGCATGTCTTTGGACAAGCTTTTTGTCTTTTCTTGGCTTACCTGCTAATTACACTTGGGGATCAACCTCGACTCTGCTTTGGCCACTGTAACTGTGTCTTGATATTTTAAAAAATATTTTTTTATTTATATTTAGAAGGCACAAATATTTTGTTTTCTTTATTTTCTTTAAATTTCCATAGGTTTGGGGAGAACAGGTGATACCTGGTAACATGAGTAAGTTCCTTAGTGGTGATTTGTAAGATTTTGATGCACCCATCACCTGAGCAGTATACATTGAACCCAGTTTGTAGTCTTTAATCTCTCACACCCTTCCCACACTTTCCCCCTGAGTCCCCAGAATGTATTGTATCAATCTTACGCCTTTTTATAGGAATCCTCATAGCTTAGCTCCCACTTAAGAGTGAGAACTTATGATGTTTGGTTTTCCATTCCTAAGAGTTACCTCACTTAGAATAACAGTCTCCAATGTCATCCAGTTTGCTGTGAATGTCATTAATTTATTACTTTTTGTGACTGTGTAGTATTCCATCACATATATACATACCACTAACTGCATTTTTTCTGGCAGCCTAACCTTGCATCTTCTCTGCTTTTCGGCTTCAAACACTTGCCTTGATATTGACCACTTGGTTTTGTCTATCCTTGCTGTCATATAAGAAGACAGAGGGTGGCACAGGTGGATGGCTCAGAGAAGGTTTCCTGTAGAAGGTAGGAATTGAGCTGGACCTTAAAGTGTGGGAAACATCCTAACACATGGAGGGAATTGGAGAGGCAGCCTCAAACAGCAGGAGCAAGAGCAAGGCAGAACATTGTGGAGTCATAGAAAAACCAGGGTTCTAGAGTTCAAAGTGTGAGTCATCTCTGGTGCTTACAGGAGTCAGAGAGGTTACAAGAACCTGACCTTGGGCAGGTTCCTTAACTCTCTGGAGCTTGGCTTTCTTACCTGTAAAATGGGGAAAATACAACTTACTTCTCAGACATTGGGACTATTAAATAGTACATGCAAAAGCAGCTAGCATGGTGCCCCTGGTAAGTACTCAATAAATGTTGATTTTTATGTCATTGTGTGCTGCCCACAATGCTGGTCTACTTAGGCAGGTGGGAGAAAGAGTTAGAGAGGGCAACAAGCTCCTGTCCCTGCTCTAGCCTCTTGCCTGGACAATTGCTCGATGCTTAGTAAAGCTTCCTAAACCGATGTGCCTGTTCCTCTAGGGCCAGTCGTTGAGTGTCTTGATTCTTTGAGCTTGCACATGGGGTTAATGCTGAGTTATCTTGCCCTTGTTAAAACTCGGCCTGGGGATGTAAAGAGATGTCAGTTCCTCTCCCTCCCAAGTGCTTGTGTCCCTCATCCTCCCTCCCTGGGGTGGTGTATTCCAGCTGTTGGAGGCTTTGTGCATTTAACAAAAGGCATTGTTATAGAAACCCCTGGCCAGGCGCGGTGGCTCACGCCTGTAATCCCAGCACTTTGGGAGGCCGAGGCGGGTGGATCACAAGCTCAAGAGATCGAGACCATCCTGGTCAACATAGTGAAACCCCGTCTCTACTAAAAATACAAAAAATTAGCTGGGCATGGTGGTGCGTGCCTGTATTCCCAGCTACTCGGGGGGCTGAGGCAGGAGAATTGCCTGAACCCAGGAGACGGAGGTTGTGGTGAGCCGAGATAGCACCATTGCACTCCAGCCTGGGTAACAAGAGCGAAACTCCGTCTCAGGAAAAAAAAAAAAAAAAAAAAAAAAAAAAAAAAGAAACCCCTGTATTATGTTGAGTTCAGGGAGACCCTGATGTTGGGAGCAGCCTGGACTCATTTGCTCTTGTTAACCAGGTGTGTGTGTGTGAACATATGTTGTCCCATCTCAGGCTCCTCCTTCAGCAAGACCTGTTTGATCTTGCTGCTAACTATGACTCTTTCTGTATTATTGATCATCTGCTCTGCTTCTGGATTCTGATCTTTGCTCCAGGATTTCTGTCTCTGGACTTGAACCTCTGCTAACAGAATGTAGTCATTGTCTGTGGTCTTTGATTTCTAACTTCTTTTCTTACATTTGATCAAGAGGTCTCACCAGGTTCCATCTTTCCTCGTCAGTAATTAAAAATACTACTGATCACTGCCCAGGCATTAACACTAGGGTCTCTGGACTGGATGTCCAGAAATCTTTATTTCTATCTTTAGTTGGTCCCTGGATCCAGGTCTTTTATATAGGTTTGATTACCTATATCCATTCAACCTGCCAGAAATGCCTTGCTAGAATTCATTCTAGACTCCAAACTCATAAACTCCAGCAGAGATTCTGATCTAGAAGGTTGGTTAGGAAGGAACGGGAGCCTAGAACCTGCCTAGAATCCCACATGTTTCTGATACAGGGGGATCATGGATCACACACTGTGAGCAACACTGATCAATACTGAAGTTTCTGGAAGTTTGACTTTCATATAAAGGGAAATATTGCCATATCGGCCAGAGATTTAAAGTAGCAAAGTTTAAGATTAAAAATAACTTAAGAAATCAGATCTTCTTTGTAGGTGGCAAACAATTTAATTTCCTAAGTAAGCTAAATGTTCTCTCCCCAAGTTTATCTCCTCTAAATATTTTCTTGATTAACTGTTTTTTAGAGAAAACTCAGAGGTGAACTTCAGGCCATGTTTTGCTCAAATTATTTTAAATAATGAATTTGTTCAAGTCTGTGTTTTTGACCTGTGCCTGGGCTTACAGAGTATAAAGTGTATTCTTATCAGGTCGCATTGTCACTTTCCCCTTCCAACCCTTGCCCTTAATCTGCCCCATACTCCAGCCAGCTCCCACTCACTGTTGGTTGCTATTCTGATAAGTACGTCATGGGCAATCTTTCTGGGAGCTGTATTTTTAGAGGAAGAGATGAAAGAAGACTGAAAAATTAAAATCAAGATAAGCGGTCTCTCACTTGGAATGTTATTAAGAGGACGTGGTCATCTAAAAGTACTTTCCCGTCTCTTCTCTTCAGTGTTTGACATCTGAAGTCATAGAAGATGTTATCATACCTTGCTTTATTAACATGGCTAGAGTCACCTGTTTCAAAAGGCCCGGGAACATTAACCTTAAGTGAAAAGAAAGTGGTGCTAAAGGAAAGATAAAGAGAAACTGGCTTTTGGCAGCAGGAGACACTGGCTCCCAGCCAGGCCCCTGCAGTTATTCTGTTAAGTGGCCCCATGAATTTATTTTACAGGGAGATTACTTCCACTATCTGAGTATACTGAGGCTGTCGTGGTTCAGACATCTTGTGAAGTTATATAACATGCTGCTCTTCCAGGAGAATGTGGGAAGCAGGTAGTAAGTTAGGAAAGAGAGTTGACTAGACACATAACAGAATTGGCCCCCTTTGGAGCTCAGCAGAACTTGCCAAGAAGGGTCGGAGGTTTCAAGAGAAGTTGAAATGAGGATCATACACACTCTTGCCATAGCCATTGAGCCCAAGGCCAAGGGAGTGTTCTGGCAGAGCAGAGTTCTTGAAGGAAAGGCAAGGGGAAGCAGAACTGGGGGTGTGGGCTTCATCCAGCGGCAGAAGCCCTGTAGCAAAGCACTGTCGCTGATTCGGTTTTCTTGCTCTGAGCGCTGGGCTTACGCTGGGCTTATTTCTGTTTCTTAGAGATTGAATATTCCTAAAAGATAGATGCAATGGGCCAGGGTAGGGGTAGTCCTTTTGGGCATGGCGACCTCATAGCCCAGCCTGTATGAGAGTTCAGACTCCACTGCCCTTCTTTGTTGACTCTTTTGTCAAACTGTTATGTCCTGATTTGGGGGTGGGTGACCCCTGTGTTTGGTTTCTCTGGCAGTGTATCACAGAGTGGCTTTGGATTCTGTCAGTCTTCACTTCCAGGTGGCTGTTTCCCCTCCAGAGTCTAACAAGACAAGTGATCTTTAGTTCATTAGTATGTTAGACTAGTTCGTCATTCAGTAGAGGAACCAGGACTGAGGAAGGGGTTTGACCGAAGGCAGGACAGCTGCTTTCGATTCCTGAGCACAGGCAGAACCTCCCCCATAGCAAGCTGCCTTGCAAGTAAGAAGAGCCAAATGCCATAGAGCCAAAGAGAGAGTGGGGAGGGGGCAGAGATCAGGTGTGAATGGAGTTCGCCACCTGGGAAGCCAGCTCAAAGCATGTGTCATCATGATGGCTTTATCATCATATACAAGGAACAGCAAATTAGTATGCTGGCAGGAAGTGCTTTCCACTCACTAGAGAAAATGATAAAAAATTTTGAACTGTAATCACTTTGTAGGGGTGAAGGTGGTTATTAGTCCCGGGCTGTGATTAGTTCAGAGCCTAACACTTCGTAGGAGCTGGATCTCGGTGTTGCATGTTGTATGAATTGCCTTGACCTTGAGTTGTGTGACTCAGCAGTTTTCTTGAAACAGACACATATGTTCTTAAACATTCAAATCGTTGGATGTGTATGTGAATAGCTAGTAATCAAACATAACAAAAGTGTTTGCTACTTTAAAGAAGCCTTTTATATCAATACGTACGGTGAGAACATGGTATTAATACTTTGAATCCTTTAAGGTCAATTCAGACTAGTTTTATGGTAGTAAGTGACTGATTTGTTCAAGGGCTGCTTTTTGATGGTGATGGAAAAAAATCTTAGTCTTATTATAAAAATATAGTATCTTATAAAAATACTGAAAAAAACCCTTGCACCCAAACTCAGAATGGTAAGCAACCATATGAAACAAAGACAATCACTACCAACATTTTAAAATGTAACTCTCTAGTCTTTATATATGTATATGTATGGGTGTATATGCATATACACATTTTTAAAACTTTTAAATTCAGGGGTACATGTGCAGAATGTGCAGTTTTGTTACATAGGTAAATATGTGTCATGGGGTTTTTTTGTATAGATTATTTTGTCACCCCAGGTATTAAGCCTACTATCCATTAAGTATTTTTCCCATCCTCTCCGTCCTCCCACCATCCACCTCCAGGCAGGCCTCAGTGTGTGTTGTTTCCCTGTATGTGTTCATGTGTTCTCAGCATGTAGCTCCCACTTACAAGGAAGAGATGAGTTCACTGAATCCTAAAGGATTAATAGTAGTTGGCCAGATGTAGAAATGTGTGTGTGTGTGTGTGTGTGTGTGTGTGTGTGTGTGTGTGCAGGTCAGTGAGATGGAATAATATTAGCAAACTATTATTGCATAGTTAATACAATGCTATAAACAAAGGCCAAGGAGCAGTTGTGCCCCTTATATTTACACAAACTAAAAATGAAAGTAAGGTAAATGCATGGAATTGCATACACTACATACAAGACTGGAGCTCATACTGGGAGAGGTAGAGTAGCGGTTTGGTTTTTTAGCAAGAGATTAGGCTGAAAAGTAAGAAGTGGCCAGATCATGCAGCGTTTTATATTGCATGCTAAGCAATGGGATGTCTTTTTCTGATAGTTTAAATTTGACATTGATTGACATTGATGGTTTTCGGGAAGACAACTGACAGAATCAGATTTTTTTTTTTCTGTAAAGAGTCCTCTGACCCTAAGGGAGGGAATAGATTTGGGGTTAGGGGCAGATTCCAGGTATTCCTGGAATCTGAGAGAGAATTTAGGGAGCTTCTAAGGCTGGGGCCTAATGTCAATATAGATAAGTGGATAGATTTGAGAGAGAAATAGGAAGAATCAATGGGTATGATTTGCTGAGAGGGGTGAGGAGAGAGGAGTCACAGATGACAGTATCCATATTCGGGGGGATGGGAATGCCATTCATTGAGCTTGGGAACACAGAACGAATAGTCTCTTTAAGAAGCAAGAAGGTTTGGAGAGAGTTCAGTTTTGAATATGTTAAGATTTTAGTGGCTGTCATACGTCACAGTAGATATCCTCCACTTTGATACATAGATCTGAAACTCAATAGAGTTTTAAGGGAAATACAGAGTCTTGGAGTTGTTATTAATACATCAACAGCAATTGAAACAGAAGAACAGACCAGAATGCCAACGAAGAGTATACAGAATGAGAAGAAAAGAAAGGCCCACACAAAAAAAGCCAAAGAACTCTAATATTTAAAGAATGAGAAGGGAAGGTAAAGATTGAGATGGAGCCTTTAGAGAAAGGGAAAAGCATTGTTATGGAAAAGCCTTTTCAGGAGAACAGCATGCTTGTCAGTGCCAAAAGGCACTGATTAATTAATTAAGACAAGGAATTGGGAGCTTCCTCTAGACTTAGCAATGAGGAGTTTTTGAACTTGTTGGTGGCCATTTCAGTGGAGACGGATGCCAGATTCTAAAGGCTTAAAGGTTGAATGGGAAGTGAAGAAAAGAAGAAAGTAAATGCAGACGTTTCTTTAGAGAGAATGTTGGTTTTGAAGGGGTGAGAAAGATAGGATGGCAACTGAAGTCAGATGGTTTTGAGGGGAAGCAGAGGAGAGCGGGTGCTGATTAAGGTGTAGGGAGCATGGAGGCTGAAGTGGAGAGAGGATGCTGATAGTGAATGCCTGCAGGGTAGAAGGTCTGCCATGAGTTGTATCTAGGATTCAGGTGGACTCATTAGTCTAAGATAGGAAGGATGACTCTGGACCTTTTCTGACAGGAAAATAACAACGGATAGGTGTGGATGGGTATGATGGCAGGAAACTGAGGAATTTGCCATGTGATGGTTTCTATTTTGTCTGTGCAGTAGGAGGCAAGATTTTCTCCTGGGCATTAGAAGGGAGGTGGTTGGGTGGGAGGTTTGAATGGATTGGAGAAGGTTTTAATAGTTGCTATGGAGAGTAGAAAAGGAAACCGAGCAGGGAAAGATAAAATTCCCAGGCAACACTGAGGGTCTTGTTGAGCTTGAAGCTGACAAATTTTAAGTGACACCAAATCTGCTCATGGCTTTGTGAATTTTTTTTTCTCTAGCTGAGAAGACAGACTCCAGGGCTGGAATTTTTCCATTTGAGTGTGGCAAAAGACCGAAAAGGCAAGCTATTTGGGAGCAATGCTATGGTATGGTTGAAGTGATTAGCCATGGGTTCACGGTTGGGTAGGGAGTGGAGGATGATAGAAGGGGTGTTGAAAGATCAGGAGAATGTAGAAGCGTCAAGGGAATGGAGCTTAGAGAATTGGTATAGAGCAAATAAGTGAATAGGATGGCTGTAAGGAAAAGAAGCCATAGTCAGAAGGGGAAATCTTGGATTTCAGATTTCAGAATTGCATTCATTTCAGAAAAGGGTAATATTCAACATATGTAACAGGCATGACATGGAGAATGACCAGTCAGAATGAAGAGCCGGTACAGCTACGCTGGTGTGTACCTCCTGTTTCCAGGGTGTGGCTAGGGGGTACAGGTTATTATTATTGGAGCCAAAGAAGGCTTGTAAGTTTGATCACTGGATGAATCACTCACATAAATATTGAATTTTCCCAGACTTATGATGGGACTTGAGAAAGAAAAGGAAAATCATAAATCTGACATGAGTGTCATTGATCAATGAGAGTCAATTTCTGTCACTATCATTCCAAGGTGTTTTTGGACTGGATCACAGTGATACAGAGAGGAAAAAGGAGTATCCCTCAATTGGTCAGAAGCTTATAGGACAGTAGCAGAATTCCATCTGGAACAGCATTGGGAAAAGAGGCACATGAATCCCATTTGCCAATCTTGAGACTTGGAATAATAAGCATCCATTTGGGAGGGTTGCATGGGACGACTCTTCTTGAGAAACCAGGTTTTAGTTAAGACAGGACATGGAGGGAATATTAAATATTAAAGAAGAGATTGAAGATGTAGTAGATTTTTTTTTTTAAATCTTGGAATGGACAGATTTTGAAAGGAGGAGTGTATTGGGAGATTGACTCAGGGAGGAACATAAAGCCATATGGGAATGTGGAGACAGGAGGGGCTAGATGATTGCAGAGGCTTACATTTTGAGTGGTGAGTTTCGATGGCCAGAATATAAGGCATGAGGGGATTGGCAGGCTTCAAGGTTTCCAAACAGTTAGGCCCAGTAGCCACCCAGTGCATACAAGATGGGGAGGAAAGGAGCTTAGGCTAGAGTGATGGGAGACAGCTGTGGCCAGGAGGGATTGTGTTTCCAAGAAATCCCAGGACGAGTGAGCAGGCTGTCATTGGAATTGGTTCCAGGACTTGGACCACATGTTGGAAACAACTAGTGTCTTGTGGGATGTATGCTGTATCTGGTTTTCCTACAGCAGAGTACACCTGCAGTGTGACTTAATCGTGTTTGAGTTGAGAACAACATTCTATCCTCAAGTGAAAGCCACAGATCCCTTCGTCCTGACAGGGAGCAGAGATGCATTTGATTGGCAGGCAAGGATCTGAATTAGTGAGTTCTCATTGTGGCATGCCACAGGTCATACAGGTATAGTGTTGAGTAGCACATTGGTGCTTAGTTGACACTTATTTAATAATCAGGCTTTAATTAGTTATTTGCAAAATGGAGCGATGTGCTTTGCTCTTTAGATTTTACAATAGGGTGGTGTGGTAGGTTTACGGTAGTATCTCACCTAGGTTCTCAAGTTCTTTGAGGTAAAAAAAATCAAATCACAGGGTCATGAGGATTGGAGTTTGTGGTGGAGCTTGAGCATTGGGAAGAAGAATTAGTGAGAAGAGGGGTATTATAAGAATGATCACGACAAAATAGCTAAGGATACAAGGAAACAAGATGGAGCTTGACTTGCAGGTGGATATAGACTCCCTGTGTTCCAGCTCTGTAATACGATGCTTTGCATAGACCTGGCAAATATCTAAGCGTGTTTGTTGGTGAGTCTTTTGTTGCTCAGATGAGCAGGAGAAAGTAACAGCAACCGTACGCTTTTATTAGAGCTAGTGCCGAAATGACTTGTAGTTATGTACTGTGGTTGCAAACTGGCCAACTTAAGGATATCTGAAGTGGCATCTGCAATTCATTTCTCTTCCCACCATGGCAACATGCCCTCTATTCTCCAGCATACTCGGGTATTGCTGCTAGGGGCTCAGTGTACTCCTGGGGGAGATGTCATAGATTAATTCGTGGTGGTGGAAAGAATCCCTCCCTCCCTCCCTCCCTCCCTCCCTGCCTCCCTGCCTCGCTGCCTCCCTGCCTCCCTCCCTCCCTCCCTGCCTCCCTGCCTCCCTCCCTTCCTCCCTTCCTCTTCCTTTCTTCCTTTCTTCCTTCCTTCCTCTCTCCCTCTCTCCTTCCCTCCCTCCCTACTTTCCTCTCTCTCTCTCTCCTTTTTTCTTTCACTCCCTTCCTTCCTCCTTCCCTCCTTCCTTTCGCCATTCACAAATGCTTACTGCATGCCAGCTTTGTGTTAAGCATCAGGAATACAAAAATGACTAAGTCCTTTTGTGCTAGCAGGAAGTCTACAGTGCCATTTGCTACCTGTTTGGCTGTGCTGGGAAGGTTTCCAGGAGGTGACATGGGCTTTGGTGAATGAAAAGGCATTTGAGAAGAAGGCTACTCATTATAAAAAATTCTTTCACAGGAACCATTCATTAGAAGGAATTACCTACCTGTGAAGATGATCTGAAAGTCATGAGGCAGAAAAAGTCATGGTGTCTTGGAGGGATGAGGAGAAGTTAGCACCAACAGAATTTACAGTGAGTGGTAGATGACGGGCCTCTATTTTGAGGGGCTTAAAGTTGAAGTCAAGATGCTTGATCTTCATCTTCTAAGCAGTGGAAGCTACTAAAGCAAGGAAGTGAAATGATCATACATGAACTTTAGCAATATCCCTGCAGTGTGGAGGTCTCTAGGATTGGGGAACTGATTCAGGTACATTGCAATCCTTGGAAACTTGCTACTCAAAGCATCCTCTCTGGAGCAATAATATCAGTATAGCCTGGGAGCATGTGAGAAATGCAGACCCTTGGGCCTCATTAAGCCATTCTCACTCATTTTAACAAGGTCTCCAGGCGACTTGTACATAGTAAGTCTGAGAAGCTCTGACTTTGGGGTTATACTGATGGCTCTTCCACATTCGTGTAGACCCCACAGGAGGGGAGGCCTGCCTTTTTCTCTCATATCACAGACTCATAGACCATTCCATTCTCTGTCACCTCTGTTTTGGAAAGGATGATAACAATTTTTAAAAAATTAAATGTATTTCCATAATTTGAGAAGTTCTATCCTTTTGAACTGTGGCTTTTCAAAATGTTTTCAAGTCATGGATTATTAATGGGTTCAGGGAGGCATGCATAGGAGACTGTTATACCTGTGTTATTCTATTTTCTAAGCTCGGTGATGGGATGCAGGTGTTCATTGTTTGCCTTTTTTTTTTTTTTTTTGCAGGTTGCAATAATTTATAATTCAAATTTATATAATCTGGCTGGGCACAGTGGCTGATGCCTGTAATCCCAGCACTTTGGGAGGCAAAGGTGGGCGGACCACCTGAGGTCAGGAGTTTGAGACCACTTTGGCCAACATGGTGAAACCCCATCTCTATTAAAACTACAAAAATTACCCAGGCATAATGATGAGCACCTGTACTCAGGAGGCTGAAGCAAGAGAATCACTTGAACCTGGGAGGCAGAGGTTGCAGTGAACCTAGATAATGCCACCGCACTCTAGCCTGGGTGACAGAGTAAGTCTCTGTCTCAAAAAAACAGACAAACAAAGTTATAAAATCTTAATTAAATAATAATGTTTGGTGACCTACAAAAGGAAAAAGTCAGAAAAACATTCTTCATCTCAAGTGGTACCTCGATACTCACATTGGGGGTGGGAATAGAATCTAAACGGTGAGAATAACATTAATGTAAATGGTGAGAGTTACATATATTGAGTGCTCAAGGAATTCTTTTCTGAGGCTACTTGCTATATGTTAGACACTATTTTAAGTCCTTTATATGTAACACATTGAATTCTCAGTTACTCTTGGAACTGACTTATCATTTGTCCCTATTTTATGGGGGCATTTTCCTAAATTAAAAAAAAACAAAAAAACAAAAAAACTAAGGCGTGAAGATATTAGATACTTGGCTCAAGGCCACAGAGGTTGTAGAGGAAGTAACATTTGAACTCAGTTTATAGAAATCCTAGGTCTGTTTTTTTGTTTTAACATTATGCTATTGTGTAGTATGTAGTCTCTCTGTATAAATAAATATTTATAGAAGACTATAGATGAAGGGTAATAATAAAAGAAATGTGCTCTTTTTCTTTGGCCAAGTCAGAGTAAAGCAAATAAAATACATTTTTGGCCCTTAACTGACAATTCTTATATTATTTATTAGTTGCTTTGGGCATATCTGAACTTGGGAAAATACAGTTTGGAGCTAGAAATGAATGATGTTGAGAAAAATGCCCCCATTTAAATTTAAAATATGGGTAAAATCTACTCACATGTAATTGTGAAGATAACCTTCCCAATTAAAGGTATCTCTTATATAAGGTGTCTCTTGAAAAAAATTATACCACTGAAGCTACCCTTTTTATGTGACCAAACCCATAAGCATCCTTCAAGACCTAGCTGTCATTCTGTTGTGAAGTCTTTGACCATTTTTTTGAGATTGGGAGCTTTTGCTCTCATTGTCACCACTTGTATGATAACAGCTGTCCCTTGCTGAGCATAGGGTCAGCTGTTATCATACAAGTGGTGACAATGAGAGAATATTGTAAGCAGTTCACTTGTTTTATCTTCCCCTAGCAGCTCTGTGAGATCATTGTCACTACCCCCATTTTACAGAGGGAGAAACTGATGTGTTTTGAGATTAAGTAACTCATCTGACATCATGTGGTTAGTGAGTGACAGAACCAGAATTCAAATCCTTTGTTTTAACTGCAGAGCTTTCTGCCTCCCTTGTCACATTGATTCAGTTATCTTTTTCCCCCTCTTCCAACTCTTTCTAAATCATTCATTTAAAGTATTGAAGATGCTGTTGAAGATGCTGTTTTAGTGCTGGGGACACACTGGTGACCGAGCATGCACTCTTCATCATGCTTTCAGTCTAGGTGAAGAGTGGAGGAAAAAATCTTCCAAAAAGTGACAATAGCATAAATAAAAGACCTGGAAAGAAGACAGTCCAGTCTTTTCCAGAGCTGTCCATGTGGCAGGAGCATAGAGGTCACTGAACAGAAAGAAAGTTGGGTCTTACAGCTGAGCAGCCTGCAGACCTTAAAGCTTCTTCCAACCTTGTAAGGAGTTTGGGATTTCATCAGTGAGAATAATGGGAGCCACTCAATGGTTTTAAAGAAATTTAGAAAATGTGGATTCAAACCATATGTCAGATTTACATATTAACAATTAGTGACCTTAAAGAAAGGAGTTAGTCTGTGGTTCATGTTCAGAAATTCTCATTCAAGAAGTTTTTAAATAAATAACAATGAAAGACATGGGGGGAAAGCCAATAAAATGTAACACTTTATTATTTTTATCTTAGAAGGAATTCACCAAAGGCTTCATATTATGCTATGGCATCTTTAATTATAAAAATAAGCAAATAAAATAACTTGCATCTGTCATTACCATGATATGTTTCATAACCTTTATATGCACATGGAGCTTAAAAATGTAATTTAACAATAAATAATGACATATACCAGATATGCTCACTGTTTATTCCAGTACTCAGCCAAAAACCTAAATATCAGTTAAATTATAAATACATAATGCAAATATAATGGCACAAAAATGTCTAAAGTGCAACCAAATCACAAGAGAAGAATCATGCAAACTGGTCTAGGTCAGCCCCCGAATCACTCTGCAGCAAACACAAGACGAAGCTTTGGAAGTTTAAGGGGGAGTCGGAGGGAGTGGGGTGGAAGAAAGAGAAGCAAAAAACTAGCAACATTGTGAGAACTGCTTCTTTCTGTATGTGTAGATATATGTATTGTAGATACATATATAGATATCATTGTGGGGGAGAAAAGGCGGGTACCACGGTTTGAAGAGGTCACAGCGAAAAAATAAAAAAATAAAAAAATAATGAAATCTACTGAACTGAAAAAAGAGAGAATTTTGCTAGGAATACTCGAACTACTTATCGCATTGGGGTCCTGGCTTGGGTTTGCAAAATGGACACAACACACAAACTTTAATAGCTTTTCTGGTTCAGAGAAGTCAGCCTTGCCTGGGGGTGGGAAGTGTGGGAAGGCGGGGAAGAGTCTAACTTAGAATATGGTCTACCTGATTTCCACGAGGCTAAGGCAGTGTCCATAAGTTTGGGGACCTGGGGATGGGACAGTTCTGAGTATAAAAATGCCCTTAACAATCTGATGTCAGCACGCTTAGAGGCTGTGTGGGGACAAAGGCAGCAACGTTGGTGCTGCTGCTGCTGCTGCTGGGTCTGCTGCAATTGCTCTTGGTCCTTGAGCAGCATGTTACTGGTTTTAAAGGCTTTATGGTAAAGTTGTATTGCTTTTCATTTTTCTGGAGATGTGCCCTCTCTCCTCCCACCAGGATCCCTATCACTCGATTTGGTCAAATCTTGAGTTGAGCCTGGTTGAGAGTCAAGCACCAATAGTTTCTACCTAAGCGAGTTTGGAGTGGCCCCTGCAGTCCTACCCCTCCTCCCTCTCTTCCTCTCTTAACATTGACCTTTGGTGGGCAGTGACGCTCATAAGGGACTGTTGGGTTCAAGGACAGTGACCCTGAGAAACTACTGTTGTTCATAGATAGGTTAGTCATTTGGCTTTGGTGGTCGCCATCTTGTAAACATCGTGGCAGAAATGATCAAACCACCAGCTCTTTTTCCCTCTTCTTTCTTTCTTTTTTTTTCTTTTTTTCTTTTTTTTTTTTAATGATCCTACAGAGATGGTCCAGCTGCCAGGACTACTTTGGCAGGCAGCGTGCTACAGGACGAAAATGTAAGAGAAGTCTATTAAGGCTGGACAGCCCAGGGTTATTTATACTCTCTCAGCCCCAAGTCCCCCGGACTAAAGACCCAAAGGCTGGTTGACTCATTCCTGATTGATTTAATGGAAAGTCTCCCACCCCATCATCATTTGCCAGAGTACCAGGCACCGATGAAAGGGGACGAATCAAGAACTGCCACTTCCTAATATACAGTAGGCCTTATCACACTACAAGTGGTCCAAGCCCATAGGGATGCTCTTTTTGGTTCCAGAATTTCCAGTTGGATGTGACAGAGATCTTTCAGGATAGGTCTAAGTCAAGAGTAGCCTCTGGGTTGAGGTGGGCTGGGAGATTAACATCTTACCTGGGGTCCTTCAGATAAACCTGTTGGTTTTTCCTGTCTCATACAGGCCCATCTTAAGTTTCGATGTTGAATTAAAACTACTTCTACCCCCTTAGTTATAAAAAAGGCCACAAGGAGCATTTATGTGGATATCTGGAAGTGAGTTAGTTATTCCATTCCCAGGAAAAGAAAAATAAAGCTAAGTTACAAAACTAAATCTATATGCAATAAAGTTATTATATACTGCTTTGTTTAAGCAGAGTCCTCTGGAATTTATGTACAGTACATTAGTTTTCAGCTATTTATATTCCACAGTTAGACCTTAAGATTCTCTGGTTTTAAGACAATTGTTAAAGATACTTTTAAAGCTCTGAGCAGTTACAGTACATAAAGATGTTAGCTTTTTGTTTTTCATTAGATGCAAGAAGATGCAGGCTCAAAGTCTGGTTGGACAGCCAGGCTCAAGCAATTTGGTAAATGTGTCGGAAAGGAAATTAGACATTGGAGGATCAAGACCATAAGACACTAGCTCATTAGAGATCAAGAATTCAAATGAGACATTCATATTCGTCCATGGCCAGCACAGATTCATAACACGAATTCCATTTAACATCTTTATGAGCATTTAAGACATGCATTTAAGTAAAGTTTTCTTATCAGCTAACTCTACTGGGGCAACCATTCTAAAGGGATCCACATCGTCAAATTACAATGGCTGGAGAGTTACATGAATGTTTTGTGTTTGAGGGTAGGCTGAGGGGAGCAGGGGAAATAGCATGGCAGAGGAAGATGGTAAAAGAGGGAACTTTCTCCTGAGGAGAGGCAGAATGATCACATGGATTTTGTTGGTGGGAACACTGCCATTGCAGAATGTTGGGATATTGTTTACAGAAGCCTAGTTTCATGCAATTTTCTTTAAGGGGGGATAGAAAATAGGAACTACTTTAAAAAAATCAAACCAGGCACAGTACACTCAAAGTTGGTGTGTCAACACCCCTAAAATGATACTAGTTTGGTGAGGTTGTGAATAACCTCTCCCTGGTTATGCACTCTCATGGGATGTGCGTTTGATGTGGGAGGGAGAGTCCTCCTCCTCACCTCGGAGGTTCCTGAGGAGGACTTTCAGCTTCTGCGGCTCATTGGTGCGTCTCCTGTTGAAGTCAATTCGCGGGGGTGTTTGGGCACAGTGGTCTGTCTGCAGGATGTGGAAGAGGCTGGCCATGTTAGGCCCAATTTTCTCCATCAGGCTGTCTTTGATTGTGCTGACTGTGTCTTCATCACATTCTAGCAGGCTTCGGATAAGTCTGTTATAGTATCTGCATCAAGAAACACAGTGCATGTGATGGTCATCCAGTGAGAGCCAGGAGAGACCCAGGCTTTCATCTTGGCTCCAGCCAACACGAGTCCCTAATGGCCTGACCATGCAAACATCAATAGTTCATCAGCTGAAGATGGCTTTTGCTCTCTAACCCTTATGCCATGTCTCCCTAGTTTGAATCCATCTGCTCCTAGGGTTTACCACGCAATGCAAGACAGGTCTTCATGTTTAGCATTCAGGAGATTTAGATCACACTTTGAAGAGCAGCCTGAATGTGGTGACTGACATTTTTAGAAACAGAATTACAGAGCTAGCTGGGACTACAGAGACCATTTGGTGATTAGTTCAACTCTCATTTTGTAGAGAAGAAACTAAGGTGGATGAACTGAAGTGACTTCGAATGAAGTGAGTCCAATGCTCAACTCTGAGATTAGCCATTGAAAATGTGTGTATCTTTATTTTGATGCTTTTTTGTAATTTTCCTTTTTTTTTTGGTGGTGTGTGGGCACAGGTGTACGTGTGTGCATCTTCTGATGAAACTTCTATCTAAGGCCCATATTCTGTGTGCCATGCATTTTTCTACAAAATCTAATTCCCTTACCACGTTTTTGGCCAGCCTTGATAAAATACATGGACTGATTCCATCTTCAGCTCCCCCCACCCCCAGCCTTCAAAGGCATATTGTAGTCAGAAGGCCAAATCCTAGGCAAGAAGGATATTTAAATGGAAATATTGGTGGCTTTCAGGGGTTCATACTATTGTAATTCATAAATCCTTCTCCTACTGTACCAGGGTTTGCTAACCTCTTCCCTTTTTGGGTGTTTATAGATCTTTTACCCTCACACAGGCCAGCATTTGATGGTTTCGTGATGGCTTTGTTTCCCTGACTAGAGTGTAAGCGTACTGAAGGCAGGATTTGTGTCCTTTGTATTCCTCATAGCCCAGTGCCATCATGCTACATTGCCTTTTTACTGAACATTTGTTGACCTATTTCATGGCCACTAAGAAAAGGAAGTTTCAAGAATATGATTCTTTTCAATAAGTAATGATTCCCAGAAGAAAACTTACCTATAGTTTGGGTTTGGTATCAGTTACCGTCATATTTGGAGTGAATTCTTTAACTCCCAAGCAATGCAGCTAAGCTCTGTGGCTCTGAAAGGATTAAACTGTCTAGTATTTAGGGCATATCAATGATTTGTCCTGTTATTAGGGAAGACAGTTCAGGTATTTTCCAGTTTAGATTGGGATGTCTTTGCTCCATTTTGCATTGGCAGTTGACTTGTCAAAACCCATTAGCTCTGTGTTCACTAATAAGAGACGCTGGATGGCAGTGACCTGCAGTATTTATGTGGAGAGAACCTTTTCTCAGAGCATCCCAAGGATCTCTTGGGCCACAGGATCTTCTGCGAAAAGAAACCTGTTTACTTTCAATTCACTGCACAGTGCACAGGATCACACATCTTTCTAGAATAACTAAACCCCCCAGGGAGGTTCTTTGAAAGATGTATGGTAAATAGCATGGAATGTGGGTAATGAGGTGAGGTGGTCACCCTTCTGTGGCCTAGCAGAAGGAAGCTGGGGATTGAGAGGCAAGTGCAGTGTCTGGGTTGCTGACTCAGGCCTGGCGAAGCCACTCCCTCCAGGGAGAATTATATCCAGCTGTGGTTAAGATTGGAACTCTCTGGCACAGAGGAATATTTTCCAACTCTTTGGAATTATAAAGCACATGAGTCAAAGGAGAGCTCCTTTGGATGGGGAAATGGGGAGAAAATCAGTTTTGGAAAAACATAGAATAAACAACTTTTCACAAGCAGCTTCCGGCATCTCCACACCCACATAGATCTCCAGGCATCTTCTAGCTCTTGGCCTCTGCTAGGACCTGGGTCCTTGGATGGCTGTGTCTATTTCAGAGGCTGATTAGATCCTGGAGGGTGGTTTCTGAGCTCTCATCCCTCCAATAAGGACTTTATAACTTAAAAATTAACCCTTTCATTTCTAGAAAGAGCTGTTCATGCCAGATGAGTTCCCAAATGGGCCGGAAAATACAGTCTTTCTCTAGAAAGGGATAGAAAGAAATGCAAGTTCTTTCTTAGAAGGACTTGAAAGCTCGGGTCTGGACAAGGAAGTCCAGTACGCTTAAGGGAATTCAGCTTCTGCAGCCAGCTTTGCAGCATCAGGACCACTCCATTTCTTCAGGCCCGACTTTGTCAGAGTGCCTGCTCTTTTTCAGAGGGGTTCTACCTTTCAACCTTTTACTGTCGCTTTGTCTGCTGGATCAGATTGATACCTGATCTTGGTGTTTATTGACAATGACCCTTGTCATCCTGAGGGCTCTTAGTGAGAACCACCCACCCCTACTGGAATCTACCCTATTTCCCTCATGGAGCTTCTGTTCACTCAACACGGGCAGGCTAAGAAAGCTCTTGAGAATATAAAAAAAAGTCCATGGCTTCGCCAGTAGTTCTTCAAAGGCTGGAAAATTTGTCAGGATGCTTTGATGTCACCAGTGTATCAGTATGAGCAATAGGTTAACCAGTGCCTATCCAGTAAGGGCTAGAATAGGCATTTAACTCTGGGATCATGCTTGCCAATGACACAGCTCTTTCCTATGTTACCAAGTGAGATGAATTATTTAAGAGGTTCTGCCTCCAGCCAAAGTTGACTTAGCAGTCGTCACCTATTTAGTGAGCACCTTTTTGTACTATGGTCTTATTGTTCATATAGCTGTTGGAAGGAGGTGACCATCCTTTTAGGAGAGAAAGTACACAAATTTAATTGTGGACTACCATGGTGCACATATATTCAATTGTGCTGGATATCCTATTTTTGGATTGCGGCTATTTCCTGCAGGTTTTGCTGGCTGCCATTTTTGAAGTAGAAATCAAATAGCTTGGCTCAAGGCCACAAGAGTTCTAAGCCCAACTTAGTTATTCACAAGCTGTGTGACCTTCAGCAGGTCACTGCACTCTCTGAGCCTTTCTTCTTTAATCAGTAAAATGAGGCAGTTAGTGTAGTTAACCTCTGCAGTCATCTCCAACTATGGCATTCTATGCTTTTAGGGATTCAATACATATTTTTGTTCTCAATTTTACAAAAAATAGAGCAGCTCTGCTTACATCCCCTCCTTGGCAATGGTAGCTAGGACTGCTTAAGAAGATTCCTTTCTTTATCTTTATGGAGGATGGAGGAGACGTGTTGGAAAGACTTGGTAGGCTAAGTGTCCTGATCACCCAGCCTGAAAGGACCTTTTTAATTATGTTTCTTTTTTACTCACTTTGAAAATTCTATCCCCCCTTTTTTCTTGGTAAAGAATAAGATCAGATATTCTCCATAGCTACTGTTTCAGCCATGCTTACCCAAATATACACATACTGCCTAGGAACGTTCTGTGTGAGGGTTTATAAATAGTCCTTTGTTTCCCTTCATCAATATTATTCTTCTGTTTCCTGTTCCCTATCCATGCCCTAGAGAGTTGGAAGCTTTGTCAGTTTTCCCACTCTGGATCTGGGTTGGTCTAAGTGGTTCCCAAGACTCACGCTGCCCTGCCTGGCTGATCGGTTTTGCCTGCTTCCTACAGGGTTGAAATCATAGTTTGCAAATTCAGGCTGGTAGACACTCCAGCCACCTTTCTAACTTCTAGGTGCGTTTCTGTCTTGGAAAATCCCCTTGTTCTGGCTCCTGGTCCAGTCACAGGCTTTCGGATTCTCCCAGCCCCAAATCTCATGCTAGATAAGTCACAGGAAGGTGGAATGAACCTGTAACTACTTCCTCTTGCAATTCTGTGCCAATTGGCACCGACTTAACATGTGTCTATGGTGGGATAGAGGCTGGGAAAGCAGGATGTCTCAGGAAGGTGAACAGCTTCAATGGAGCAAAGCAAGTCCAGCATGGAAGCAGACCATTCTACAGTCTTGAGCAGAAATAATATAGCCTGTTAAAGTGAAATTTTTGGAGAAGGGTTGCATGGAAGAGTCTGGTTTTCAAGGGCTGGCCACATTTTTTTCTCCAACTGACCTTTCCTAATGGATCCCTAAGATGTAAGAGGGAGATAAGACTTTCTTTGTGACCATTTTCTAAAGGTGTTAAAAACAAGGCACTGATTAGAAGAAATAATGGCCTGGTTAAAAATTTACTAGTCTCTTAGATAAGTTGGGACCCCTAGTTTAGTAGCTATGTAATTCTTCCTAAAGACCTCTCTGCCTTTCTAATGGAAGACGCTACTTCAGATGAAATACAGAGACGAGTATTGCCTCAAAATTGGAAATATGCCATATTATAGATCATGATTTGTCACGGAATCCTTAAGGATCTAAGTTGTAATAGTGGCTTTGCTAATGCACCCCTCCCCCCACCTCCAACTACCATACAAACACATACTTTGTCCTTAGCCCGTGTCTGGCTGAGGATTCTTAATTTCTTTTCCTAATTGTGAAGGAAGTCTCCAGTAATTAATCAGGTCTCCCCTCCCCACCCCCTGCTCCTGTTTGCTCTGTGCAACAAAAATCTTCCTAGCGGGAATTTAAAACCAAGATTTATGTAGAGACAGCCCACTTCAAAAATGGTTTGATTTTTCTCTTCTGAGAAAATAATTTAGAACCCCATGATAAAGTCACTTCCAAGGACTAGAGAAGTGATTTTTACAAATTGACTTGTAGTTCTGAAGGGCAATCACCTGTAGTTAAGGGTGAATAAGAAATTTTACAAGCATTTGTGTTAGGCACTTTAACATTTCCCTAAGGAAGAGCTACTTTTCTGTTGCATGTATGTACATGACTAAATCACTTGTAAGTCCCAGAGGGACTTGGCTGTTGCCACTGTCTTAAGAAGGGTGGTGGCACCTGGCTAGGAAATTAATCAGATAAGTCTGTGATAACTCTCACGTGCTCAGAGTAACAGGCAAAGGACTGATCATTGTGAATATGTGCAGGTTTGGGTGGAGAGTCAAAGAATCATAGAAATTCAAGACTGGGAATCAAGTTTTTAGACCCAGAGATATCACAGGGAGCTCAGCTTGACCAGCCTGCACTGGCCCTGCCATAACTCCACACCAACTCCATCAGCATCTCTCAGTTCTTGCTGGGAATCTTTCCAGGCCTTGCACAAGAACTGAGGATGCCAGCTCTCTCATGTAACAGGAATTCACTCCTGGCTGGTAAAGACACTGAAAAGTACAGTGCCCAGATGTTCTAGCTCAGTGGCCTTGGGTGGTGTTTGAATACTAAGATGAGAATGGGATCTGGACAGCCACAAAACCTCATTCTAGGAAATCTTGGACTAGAGGAATGGGATAACATAAGGCCTGGAAGGGAACCTGAAAATGGTCTAGTCCAGCCATTTCGCTTTTTACAAAGGAAACATGAGCCCCAGGGAAGTGAGGTAGCTTGCTCTGGGCTACCCAGTGAAATCTCTGACTGTTTGGGACTGATTTGAAATAGATGGGGATTTAAAAGTCTGCATTATGACATTTAACCAGAGGGCTTTTTTCGTTCTTTCATTCTTTTTTTTTTTTTTTTTAAATCACGGCCAATTGTGCTGTTGCATGGTCATGGTTTCAGCCAAATCTGATGTCTTAAAAGCTTGTTACCAGAAACTTCGACATTCCCTTCAGGCTTATGGCAAAAAGTGCTCAATGAAAGAGCACCAAGAGATGCTGCAGATGAGGCTGGCTTTCTATAAGCTTCATGAAAAGACTTTTCCTATAACAGTAGGGGGAAAAAAAAAGCCCAAGCTGCTTAAACTGTCACAACCAATCACAAACATATTTTTTTTTTCCTGCAAAAGCTGGGAAGACTGCAAGCTAAAATAAGACCATGACTGTGGCAATTTAACCCTCCCTCCCAGTCTGGCTCTGCCAGCCAGCCACCTGCTCCCAGTCCCCTGAATGTGGAAAAGTAGGCTCAGTGTGTACCTGTTGGAGAAGTGATTGGGCAGCTGGACAACCTCAGTGATGCCTTCAGGGTTCCTCTTGGCGATGCTGCACATGTTCAGCCTGCGGTAGCACTCTTCCTGCACCTCAGCAATCATCCTTTGGAAAGTGGAGCACCTCCGAATGGTGAGGAAGACCCTGGAGGTGACCCCGTTGGCGATGCACTTTAAGCTCTCTTTGACAAATGCTTTTCCCTGCCGTGGAGGAAGGATAAGAGGGAGGTCTTTAGCTTGACCTGACAAACAGGATGCGCATACACATGAAGGAATTTAAGGGGGCTCATCTGGGCACTGTATTGTGGCCATCTGCATATCCTCGCAATGAGAAGATTGTGTGCTATAGCCAAGGATTAAGAAAAAATGCCCCCTCCCCACCTCCCTGGATTCCCTTGAGAAGCGAGATCTACAAAATGAAATTAGATGAGAGAAAAAAAAGATGAACCGTGATCAGCCATCCTGCAGCTTAAAAATAGTCATATTCCGACTTTACATTCTTGAGATTGAGACTTCGAAAATTCATATCAAAAACTAGTATGCTAGGTCATACAGAGAGAACTTCCTTGTTATAAGCACATTTTTATTTCCTCTCACAGAGGAAAATCTTTTTGGCTTATCACCCCTGCTGTTATAAGACAGCCTCTACTAGCTCTTTACAATCATGCATTAGAGTGAGTGGGGCGTGTCTTATACAGAACCTGTTTCCTGGCCAGACGTGTGCCTGTGTGTGTGCGCGCGCACACGTGTGTGGGCACTTGTGCATACACACACACTGAGATGGGAATTTAGAGTGGGGAAGCTGGGAAGAAGGGCTGGTTCCCTACAGGACTGGTTCCTAAGAACAATGGTCTAACACACTGCTAAAGACAAGCAGCCAGTGGGACCAGGGGTCAAGGTCTTATTACCTGAGTGTCAAATTTAGCAGCGCTGTACAAGAAGGATTTACAGATGTCATACATCCCATCTGTGTCACAGGTGGAGTTTTCCAGGCATGCAAAAGCCCCGCAGCCGACCTCTAGAGCACGGCTGAGGCAGCGGACCACTTCAGCTGAAAGAGATAAATGCATCCAATCTGGGTCAAACGGGGAGGGTGGCTGAGTGGGATCAAGTGCGTGCAGAGGTGGATTTCAAGGACATAGGGTCAGAAAAACTTATCCTTGGAATCTGTCAGGAGGGGCAATTGGTAGACGCATTTGAATGAGAAAGAGAGAATAGGCTCCTTTTGCTTATGAGAGCCAGAGCACATGATGGACAGGGAGGGAGCTCTCTCTTTCAGACACATGCTGTCTCTTTCATGTTTACCTACAGTTTTGGTATCTGGAGAAGGGAGGCTTAAGTCCTGAAATGCACAGTGCCTTTTAGCAATTCCATAGACCCAAAGGTCATTGGTTGGCACTTGAAAGCATGCAAAGGCAGGAGGCAATGCCTAGTGGTCAGGTCTAAGAGGTAAAAGGGCCAGGGGATCCATCTAGCTTTGGAAAAATGCACTCTGGAGTAAAAAGCATGGGATGTTAGTCTAAATGGCAGAGAAGACTGTGCCAGGAGTCCACTTGGAGACCCTTCTGCTTTCAGGCTTTTAACTTATCATCATATTGGCAAAAGGAAATCTGGTTTGTTCATGTTTCACCCCAACCCTCCTCTAGGACAGTGCTTAGAGGTATGTATAATCTTTTTCATATTAAAAGCCTTTAAAAAAAAACACACACACACACACACACAGGTGTGGAATAATCAGGCCAAGACACCCCTTGTGCAAGACTGGAAGAAAACCACAAAAAAACTTGAATGAGGCTTTCTACATTCTGGATAAGATCTCCCATAAAAGTAATTTCTCTCCCACAGAAGGGGGGTGTTCTGGCAGGCAGCTCTGCAAGAAATGATCTGCAGGCTTCATGCCATAGGATTCTCCTTTGAGATCAAAAGCATGGTTCAGTTAGTCTTCCGCACCCCCTCCCCCCACCCGCAGCCTCTAGGATGTTATAAGTCATTTCCCTAATTATATATTTCCATGGGTTTAAATTATAACTTTGCTTTAAGCAGTTTTAATATGCATTAGGGCTGCTATTGTTTTAGGCAAGCTCGAATTGTGAATCACTGCATCTCTATAGCAACTAAGTACAAAAGGAAGTGAAGCAAAAGCCCTCCTCTCGGCAGGGACCTGTGCTCTTCCAAGGGGATCATCATCTGCAGTATTTTGACACCTGCGATCTGATCTTTGCTGACAGTTGGAGGGCAGAGGGCAGTACTGGAAGGGGAACAAGTGGAGCCAGATAAGTCAAAAGGCAGAGGTGTCAATGCGGGCTTCCTAATGATTCTTTTCCTTCAGAAGCCAACATAATGCACAATTAACTGCTCCAAGAGTCAGGACAAAAGTGAGACCTTACCCTTGGAGAAACAGCTGCTATGTTTCACATTTTTTTTTCCCCAGGGGCTCTCTGGCTATGGGCTGCATGGACGATTGAGTGGAGCCCTAGAGAGCCGGGAGAGAGACAGGCAGCAGGGTTGGGGGTGGGACGTGTAGGGTTTTCTCTGAATCCGCCCTGGATTTGTCAGACTTGAGGGCTATGGTTCTGAAAATCAGTCTGAAGAGGGAGCTTTTCTGTGTATTTTCTTAAGAGGTAAAAAAGTCAAGAAGTGAAGAGGTAGGGTCTTAAGAGGAAAGGAAGAGGGATAGAATCAAACAAGCTAGGTCTTACCTTAGATCAGTTTCTGGAAAGTATAGAGAGTGCTTTGAAGCATGCCAACATTCGAGCCTTTCCTCCCCTCTCCCCCCCTCCCCCTCCAAGAGGGTACGTGCCAGATTTCAGGCAATCAGGCTAGGCTTATGCAATGAAATACCCTCAGCAGAGCGTCCAGCGTCTTCGTTTAGTTGCATGCGATTTATTAAACAAAGGAGCTCCACTGCCTAAGGCTATTGGATTACACTGTCAGTTTATTGCCATCAGGCATGAAGCACATTTATTATCAAGATCAGCCGTCACAGACACAGTTGCAAAAGGGAGAGGCAAATGAGGACAGCTCTTTGGGGGAGAAACCGGTCTTGGGTTTGCTGCTTACCTGAGTTTTGAGCCGCCACTCGGGATCTCCTGGGGCTCACAGAGTAATTCTGCTCCGCCTCATGGGTTGCAGAAGCACTGATCACCAGCACCAGAAGCACTGCTAAGTTTTGGAGCATTCTCTGAGAAGTTTCCGCTAAGTTGTAGGGTTTTTTTTTTTTTTCTCCTGCCCCCCTTTCCTCTTTCCCTCTCCCGGCTTGAGTGAAGATGTGGATCTGGATACACTGAAAGCTTAGGTGAGGATTTGATGAGGATTTTTTTTTTTTGTTTGCTGCTGATGCTGCTCCTGCTGCTG
This sequence comes from Cebus imitator, assembly GCF_001604975.1. Lineage (NCBI taxonomy): Eukaryota > Metazoa > Chordata > Mammalia > Primates > Cebidae > Cebus > Cebus imitator. Next base: position 1,802,082 of record NW_016107536.1, read on the forward strand.
CCGCTGCCACTGCCACTGACACCTCCGCTGCTGCTGCTGCTGCTGCTGCCGCTGCTGCTGCTGCAGTCGCTGCTTCTTGCACCTCTGGCTTTTGCAAACTGGGGGCCCAAGAGCTGCACCCAGGGATTTTATAGCCGTTCTTATCGGTCCTCAGGATCAAGGACCAATCAGGTCCCTCAACTGGTCTGGCGAGCCAATAAGAGGGCATGCAATTCAGCTGGAGCTTTTTGACTTCTTAGAAATATTTTCCAGCAAATTAAAAGTACCTGCTGCCAATGTTTCATATGAGTGTGTGGCTGTGTGTGCAGAGATGTGTGAAAACGCTATTTTCATGGAAGTAAGGGATAACTCTGTATTGATGGAACTAGAGAAAAATCCTATAGAAATCTCTCCAAGTTGCTTTTTGAAATCTAGCCATCTTTTTTTCTAATGAGCCACTTGGGGAAAATGGATAGCAGGGGTAGGGTGGGGAAATGTGATCTCTTTAGATGAGAACTAAATCGCTTACAGCAGTTTTTCTCTAATTTTAACAGCACATTCTCAGTTCTGTTTTGTGAGCTACAAATGCAGTCACTCCCTATCTTCTCTGTGTGTACATGTTCACATGTCTGTGATGCTATTTTGTTTGTATGTGGACATCCTCGGTTCTCATTCACATGTTTGAGCCCTTAAGGAGGAATTTATGTGAGTGGAAAAGCCTTGGTGGACTGAGATATGACAGCTCAGAGCTACAGCCTTAGTCCCCCTACTGATCAACCCACGACCCTGGCCAAGTCCTTTTACCTTGCCCCACCTCTGTATTCACATCTGTAAAATGCCAAAGTTGGACTCTGACATTCTCTGTGCCTCTAAAATAATGTGATTCTTCAATAGTCAAATCAGCTTTGACTTCATCTTTTCAGTCATCAGCAAACTGCAAAGTCCAGGAATGTTAGTTACCATAGGTACATACATGTACACCTGCGCATACCGCACTCAACAGGGAGACATCATGAATGCCCCCAAATTAATAAACTGTGTGTTCAAGCCCAGCAACTTGATAACCACTTTAAAACAATAAGCTGGCCAAAGCAAGACTAAACCTGCTGAATGTATTCATTTCTTGGGGAGTGGGGGAGAAAAAGAGGGGGCAGACTGGAAAGAAGGGGTAGGGAGAGACCAGAACGTGTAGGAGAGAAGAATGATAAGCTCTAGACTTAATGGGAAAATTGCACTGGAATCACAAATCATGCTTGGTGTAGAGGCTTGTATTTTCTTATAAGTGGGTTGCAGGCAACACTGAGGTTTGTCCCTAACATGGGAAGGATGTTAATGAACCAGGAGAAGGACTTCTCAGGATAGGAAAGTGGTGAAGGTATTCTATAATAAAACCTTTAACAATTTTGGGGAAGTAGATGAGAAAGGGCCATTGGTGATTCATAGAGATTTGGAGCAGGATAATCTTGCAGAGAAACGGGGCCAGTGGCTTTAGTTTGAGTCCTAAAACCTTCAAACAAAAGTTGAAGAATGAGTGTCAACCCTGTTAACCACAAACTATACCAAGAATCAGCTCTGTATATGTCGGTGGGGAGGTGAGTTTGGGAAGTGGGGTTTCTGGGTGATGATAGCCTCTTCCTTACAAAATAGGGTTGTTTGGGAAGCATGAACGTTTACTAGAAAAAGGGATGGAGGGAGTGAAAAATACTGGAAATACCTAAAAGAAAGGAAGGGAATTTTCAGATTTACATTAAATAAGAATATATTTTAATTTATATTAAGGGACAGTGTTGGTATTTCTTGAGTACCTTGTGGGCTGAGTGCTAGGGGACAGTGTGGGAGGATAAATGAGAAGAGATAGAGAAGAAGGTAAATTCATGATTCTTGTCCTGGAGGTACTTGCAGGTGAGTTGGGAAGTTGACCAGCCACGTCATACTTCCTAAAGGTTCAGGATGTCAGGACCTCACACAGGAAGACACAGGCTCAGGCAGTGCTGGCTGGAGATGTAGGGAAAGCTCTTGAGGGAAAGATCAGTGGGGAAAGATGTAAACTGCTATTGTTGCTTTTTTAAGAGTTTAGGAAAAAGCTAGGCTATTTCATTTTTAAAAAACAAAGCTTGTATTGTGGAAAGCGTCAATGTTGTTTGCACATAGTCAGAAGTAGTTGATGCCAGGCAAGGCAATATAGTCGCTCAGTGTTCTCTTCCAGAAAGGGAATAAGAGGACAGATGCATATTCCTCCCAAGGGTCTTCTGTTCCTTAGCATTCTCTACCTCCTTGGCCTTTATTCATCGTCAAATGCAGCGCCATTGTGTCTCTTGGGCTTTCCCTGAGTTGGTCTACTTGGCCTGGTAGGGCGATGATTTACCATCCACTTTGTTTTTCCAACTCTCTGTTGCTGTCACCAGAACATGATGTCCTACAAGCATCAATATGTGTTTGTGTGGTTTTTTTTTCTGATGTTGCTTTATTGTTTCTTCTTATTTTGCTCACTTACTATCTTGTGCCTGGAAGTTCATTGCTAGGTGTGCCAAGTGTTTCCCAATAACAGGTAAACTGTCCTTTGAACAAACACAATAGTGGTCAGCCTATGGATTTGAACGTAACTAGCGTGTGAGCCAATACAGTTGAGAACCTCAGGGGAAGGAGCTGAAGTCTGCCCGGAAGTGCCCAGTGTAAAGATTCTTCCTAGAAGGTCATGGTTTGTGGATATCCAAGTGCTCTCAATCATTGTGCAAGTGTCTGGAACTTTGATATAGCAACGATAAAAGTGTCTTGGGGACCCTGGAGGTGACGTCTGATTTCTTTGTAACCTCTCTTGGGGGTCTGAGAGAATATAGAGGAGTTTTCCTAGCAGACTTCAGAGTCTGAATTTTATCCCATAAGGCACAGGAAGTCATTAGGGATCTTGAGTAGGAATTGTTAAATGATGGTTGAAGTGTTTGGGCAAGATTGTTTCATCACGCTTATGATGGTTTGGAGGAAGAAAAGAATAGAAGTTTTAAGACTAGTTGTTAACATCAAATTTTGTTTATGAGATTCTGGTCTATGATGGTGGTGGCAGGAAAGAAAGGGAGACAAATATGAGAGGTATTTTAAATGAACTGGAAATTGTTAATTAACCTAAGGATTGTCTTGGGAAAAAGCTTTCTCCCAGTTCAATGGTAAGGGAGATAATGCACACGAGCACCTTTCCCTCCTCATGTTTTGGTTATGACTTTTAGTTGACAGGGCTACCTCGTGTCTCCATGAGGCAGGTGCTTCCTGGCATTCTGTTGAGCAGCAGAATTACCTAACAAAAGGACCTGACTGCATGTTAGGGAGGTGTGCCTGAGTGCAGTGGGTGGGAGGGGAGGGTACACTTTGCCATTGCCCTGAGCAGGGAAAGTGCTAAGAGGTTGGTGGGAGAAGCTGCCAACACCTAAGGCTGGGTGATGATGCCCTGGCTGTGCCCATGCAAGGCTGGCATGAGTTCAGTGAGAAGATTAAGCCAAAAATCTCTGGGGCTTTGTTGGATTTGGCTAGCTGAAAGCTAAGTGGTGAAGAGCTCTTTGCCTTTTGGTGAGAGGAGCCCAAAAACAGAGCGTGTTTTCTTTGTGTGTGTGTGTGTTTGGCTAACAGAATGCAAGACCCACCAACGTTGTTTTGACATAGTGACCCTTGGACAAGTTTTCTCTGGGAATTCTGAGCCACTGTTTTTTTCAACTGGACTTTGGGCTATTGAATCATGCCGTCCTAATCTCAAGACAAAGAAGGAAGAAAAGGAAAAGGAGGAAGATGAGGGGAAAACATTTTTATTTGCTCTTCTATAAAGGCCCCAGATTATCTGTGTGGACAGTCCAGGATTCATGAGCAAACCTGTGCCATTTGCATATCTTTGATTGCTGTAAACTCTACTAAAGAAAGAATGTGAGAAAATATATTAAGAGGGCAAACTCCCCACTTCTCCCCTTGGCTGATGGAGGGTGACTGTGTGACTGGTTCTAGGTCAGGTGTGGGAATGCAAAGAGATGGTTGACCTTTGCCTGTGCTCCGTGAATTCCCAAACTACTTCTTAAAGCGTGTTTTATTTGAAGAAGAATATCTGTTTTCTGGAAATATAATACAGCAAATGGGTTGGAATAGAGTTTATAGATTTGGATTCAATCAACATTTACTGGGTGCCTGTCTGCGCTATGCCAGGCATTACTGCAGAGGCTTCTTAACTGTGAGCAAAGCCCTGCTCTGCTCCTTTCCCACAGGAGGAGCTGGGGATCTGAAGAGAAGGATGGCTCTCCCATAGTCATAGAGTGGATGGTGGAAAAATCTCCTGAGATTTGCTTATTACAGAAGCAGCTCTGGGTTCTTTAGCTGTGTGACCAGCGCAGTGGTAGAGACAGTGTGCATGCTGACAGCCCTGCCCCTCAGGTTGTGGGGAGCAGGATAGAGGAAAAAGAAATAGACAGGAGAACCTGACATGTTTAAACCAGAACAGGCAAGTTGAAATTAGCCTCCACTGCTGTTAACATCTGCTTCTCATTCCTTCATGCTATATAAGTTACAATGTCGTTTTATATCAGGGAGGACAAATTCATCATTCTAGAGCAGCCTGAAAATCTTCAGAGTTTCACATGAGGCTTCTGAAGCCAATAGAAAGAGGTTTTATGTGTCATGGAATCTGTCCTTTAAAATAGCTCTTGGGGGGACCTAAAATGACATTACTCTATTGAGACACATGAGGGCGCTCAGACCAACCAACAATGAGGATCTGTTTCCTTTAAAATTAAAAAAAAAAAAAAAAAAAAAGTTGTGAATGCCGGCTATGTTCGATCAGCCATTGTTTCATGCTGTCATGATGCTTCTGTGTTCATGATCTAGGGCAGTCACTCATGACTTGAGCTGTCAGGTTAGTGTGGTCCTGCATATTTGGAAGTTTTGCAACATACACCGTTCTATATACTATTCTGTTATTGCCTGATAGGGAAATAGGTTGCAGGCAAGTTTATTCCTGTTCAACCCCAGTCCTAAGTGAAGAACAATATCTGTACTCAAATCGTTCAAGGCAGCTGAGAGGATACGTCAGATAATACACCTGAGGTACTTTGGGCTTCTTGGTTTAAAAAAAGGATTCTATTTCCAGGTGGTCGTGAGTGAGCATTCCTAAAGAAAATGAAACCTTGCATTCATTTTTCTACCTAGGATTTTTTTTTTCTAGTGGTCTCTAGACAGATCAATGCTGAATAACTTACTCTATTTCTGTCACTTTCTATGCCCATCCTCCTGCTTGGAGGTTTTCCAGGGGAGCATGAAAGGTAGACATCGGGACAAACCTATGCACCTGCTGCTTCACGCTCCTGTCCCCAACTGCCTTTGTGAAGAAGGGGTTTTGCATTCAGTTAGATGCAGGGGCTGATTTGGAATGCCCAAGGGGTGGGGCAGGCTGTCACGCTGAGCATGTCTGAGATGTGCAAACCCCTTCAGTGAGATATCAGGGCTTACCACTTCCTGCGACAAATCCACCCATCGGTGTGCATTTCTTCTGCTCTCTGTGCTGCAAATGGTGTTAGCATTGTGAGAGCACAATGAAGTCATGGGACGAGGCTTAGGCTAAGGACATTGAACCCAAGGTAGCATATGCATAGTGTTAAAACCGAGCTGTAATGAGTAGGGCTGATCAAGGATGCCAGTGAGTTTGTGAAATAGAAATATTTAAAAGTCCACTCCAAGAACCCATGCTGAAGCATCATTCTGACATACTTAGCCTAAAGCCAGCTTGTCATTTGCAAAATGCTGTCAAATTATAAAGAAGTGTCTTTCAGCCATTCCTAGGTGCTAGACAAATCTATCATTACTAGTTTATTGGCTGAGAAAGTGAGGTGTGGGGAAGAAACAGCCTTTATACAAAGTTACCTGGCAAGTCAGCAAAAGGGCTAGACTTGGAGATTATAGATTTCTTTACTTGATGTTTGGAAATCTTGCCAAGAATTTTTTTTAATGGCAATTCAGATGTATTTTATAATCAAATTGCATTTAATGTGCTTTAGGCTAAAATGCAATTAAGACACATCAGTTCCTGGCTCTGGATGGGTCTCCTGGGAGAATCAACATATTCCCATTTATTACATCAGAGTAATAAAGTGTGCAGAATGCAGAGTCAGAATTTATACTGTAAGATTTCGGCAATGGTAGCAAAAATGGTCACCCAGTACCATTTTGTCTGCTTTTACAGAACACAGTTCCTGTTAGCTGTTTGGGAAATAAACTCTCTCGACCCTTTTAAAAATTAATTGTAAGGAAATTCAGTGGAACAAATGGAAATCCAAGTGCAAAGGAAACAACTCTGGCCTCCAGGCAAGCATTTTCTTCAATGTGTCATTCTGCACTCCCTAGTGACAGTAATAGGAAGGGGAAGAAGAGAGAGAGAAGAGTTACAGCTTGGGAGGAAGTGGTGAAATCCATAAGAGAAAAATGTCATTGGGGAGTCAGTGCTGCTAAGAGAGGGAAATGTAGCTCAAAACAGTGTGGAAGGGTGAAATATGATTTTTTTTCATGCAGCAAATTTTAATTATATTGTCATTGCTTTTCATATTTGTACTTAAAATAATTTCTTCATAGTTGAAATTGATTGTCTTTACTGTTTCTCTTGCCAGAATAACAAAGGAAAGGCCATTTCCTCTGTGGTGTGTGTGTGTGTGTGTGTATGTGTGTGTGTGTGTGTATGTGTGTCTCAATCATTCACAATAGACTTTGGTATATAGGAAACAATGTAAAATGAGTCATTATGTGAAAATCAAACATTTGAAGTGAGAAGAGCATATTTCCTAATATGATATATATCAGACCTTAAAAAATGGGTTGATTGAAAGAAATGTTAATGTTTTGGGCATTTAGAATTGTAGCTTCTCTCTTTTTTTTCCCCATAGAGGTAGAGAAATGGACTGACAGCTTAGACTTATTCCATGAGTCCAGATGTCTTTCCAGACCATTCAGAAAGGGGCATGGACACAGAGTCGTTCTCCAGAGATCCCTGTCGTTGCCCTCCCTGGCCGTTTATTGCAGTCCAGGCTGGAGCTGAGGATGTGAGGGGCAGCCTTATTTCCACAGTGAGCAAGGCTTCGAGAATTCGTACCTTTATATAAGCCTTACATGTTTCCTTTCGAACAAGTGAAATTTCTTTAGATGACCTTTAGAAGCTGTGAGGTTTTCTTTCAGCCTTGCTCCAACTCCTTCCCCAACTCCTGAAAATGTTGCCTTTTGCCATCCATAGCTCCTTTCAGAAGCAGTGAATGCGAAGCTACCAGCTGTGAAATAGGTGCTGTGAATGGCTTGTCACAGGGAGGGGTAGATTTACCGAGAATGAGCTGTGCTTTGCTGCAGAATTCTGTGACTATTGCCAAAAAGGGTTTGCTACATGGCGAAGAATCCAAACCATGCTGTCTGTGGGCCTTGAGGGCTGTGGAAGGTGGGGAGGGAGAATCCTCCACGTACCCTATTATTAGGTTCAGTAACTGAATCCAGGTGCTGCTTTTGTGCTAGGGGCTAGGTTCATAATTTTGGTTCCTTACTGGTTGAAACTTCTGCAGCTCCAGGGTGTGTGTGTGTGTGTGTGTGTGTGTTTACATCATATGAGTGTATATCCATGGTGAAAAGGTATGGCCTTTCTCAACTCCAGGTTTTCATTCTCATGGAGATCCTAAATCACAGCAAAGCAAGCATGTTAAAATGCACCCATATTCTATGATAAGTATATTTTTATGTAATTACATATTTAAGGTGATGAACAGCAGCTCATTAGTTGGCATGGTGTTACATTTTGTAGATGCTTACTTAAATACCTGTTTCAGCTTTGTGCAGTTTTCTTTTTGCATTTTTTTTCTTTGGAGTAAGCAAAATTTCCCCCCAGTTCTCCATCATCTTTAAGCCTTTGAAAAGTGTGTAGATGCTGGGCACCATCCTATAGTGCCTAATGAATAAGGTGGCTTTGGGTTTGAGTTCAAGAAGGAGTTGTCAGACAGAACACAGAGGCCCATTTGTTTAAACCAACATTTCCCAGACTGTTCTAAAAGTCCTTTGAAATGCACCAAGAGGAAGGGACTCCATGCTCAAATTCATTTTGCTGTAGGGGAGTACCAGAAACATCAGCATGTGAAAGTCACCCAGAAATCCTGCAAGAAGAAAGCGTTTGAATTATTGAATCCAATGTTTCCCAAATATATTTGATTCAGATGTTTTTTTAAATGAGTACCACTTACTATTCTCCTGAAAAACTAGTGTTCCTTGGAACTAACTTTGGGAACTGCTGATTAGAAACCTCATAGCTGCCACATTAAATCTTCTGGGTTTACCTTGGTCCTACTTTGGACTACATTTTTATACCTGCAACCTCAAGCATTCTTCTTTACAGCCATACTCAGAATTAAACCCACCTTTGCTGGAGGGCGGGTAGGGCTTTGAGTGCTGGACATACCTAACTCAGTTAATCTCACTGTTGCAATCTTCATTGCAACAGTGTAATACAGGTATTATTACGCATATTGTACCTACAAAGAGAATGAGGTTCAAAGAAGCCCAGTCAATATGAAGTAGAGTCTTTACTCAACAGAATTTGGGGTCTGTGTGACTCCAGAGCCCATGATTCTAACCAATGGCATGCTATAGAAGAAAACTAAAACACTGAATCCAGAAATAAGTATATTGAGGAATCCAGGACATGACTCTGCCCCATTTTCATTCCACTGCACGTCTCCCCATATATGTCTTCTATCTATTGATCTAGGAAAGGTAATAGAAAGTGTGTGCTTCCTTTAGGTCCTGACAAACTCTACCTTTCAGCTGAACAAAACTCTTCTAAATCTGCTTGATGGAGCGGCTCAGGGAGGAAGGAATGCAGGCACTCATAATCAGTATCTCTCTCCCAGCTTAGAAGGTTCTCTCTGCTGCTGACAAGGTGCAGGGTGTTTGGGCCAGGTTGCACTCAGAGGTTTAGGAGTGCTTCTTCCTTTGGGATTTCTCTCTGGCTTCTGCTTCTCATTGGCCATCTTTCCACATGGCTCCTTCTAGTAATTATTGCTGAGCTAGCTGCTGCCTACCCAAAATACTGCAGTAAAACAGAATCATCTGGGCTGCCTTTTTCTCTCTTTTCAGTGTTACCCCATTAAGATTGCTTTTGCCTCTCACTAGGGAAATGGCCCAATCTCTGGCTGAGGGTGGTTTCTTGACTTGAGGAAATAGAGGGGCACCTCGATGGCTGCTTTGATGAGTCTGCAGAGTGCATGATGTCTTGACTTTCTCTCTACACAAATAGAGGAACTTCAGAGTTACAGCTCTTATTGCTGCCCATTCGAGGGGTCCCAAGTCCTCACTCCTCAGAACTGCTGGGGAAAATTCTAATGTTACACCTGTCTCCACTCATATGTAGTATAGAGGGTGCACACCTAGTCGGGGTCACAGAATCTAATATTTGTAAGCATCTCCTTTCATAGAACAGTCTCTGTGTGCCACCCAAGTAGTTGATTCTCCATTAGTGAGATCCTTTGTCAGATCTCTAAGGCTTTGTATAGTTGTAGCCTGCCCATGCCCTTGCTTTTTTGGAGGGTGGATTTATGGAGGGGTGGACATAAAATTGTACACCTATACTCTCCAGGCTTTGTAGTTGCATGAAATGACAAAAAATTAAAAGCCAAATTATTAAATGAAAAGTGTAATTAACATTATTTTATGTTTCTCTTTCATGCTATTTCTAAACCAAGATTATCAGCAGGGATAGGAAGAAAATATGTGTTGTTAAATATTGCTTAGGCATTTGACATGTTATGAAGGAAAAATTCTAATCACAATCTTATGTGTGCCATTATGTTCAGTTCTCTATCAATATCAATAGTTGGGCTTAATGAAAATTACAGGCTAACGTGAGCAAATAGTCATAAATGTGCTCAGTGTTGCAACTCAAAAATTTAAGACAAGATTCAGACTGAGCCCACGTTGGGTCATCAGAGAAGGTTTCCTAAAGGAGGGGGTGTTTAAGCTGGAATCTAAACAATAGGTAAGACGTAGCTAGACAATAGCAGGGACAGGGTAATTGGTTGCAGAATTCTGGAGATCACTATTTACAGCATCTAGACTAGCCCTGATTGTGGAGGGTGTGAAATTAGGGTGAGTGGAGGGGAGAGGTTTCTAGTGAGAAGCACCAGCATGCGTGACCATCCTTAGATGGAGTATGCTGGGTACAAGAAACTGAAAAATGTACAATATGGCGAAACGTAGGGAAAGAAGGACGAGTGACATTAAATGAGACTGAAGAAGTTGGATGGGGCTAGATCAAGCGTGATTTTATAGTCACCGTTAAGGCCTTTGGACTCTTCCTAAGGGCAGTGTGAGAGCACTAAAGGATTTAAAGTAGGCAAATGCCGGGGTGAGGTTTGCATTTAAAAGTATATGCTTCATACTACAATATGAAGAATAGGTTGGTTGAAAGCTAAGGTAGAGTAGGTAGACTAATAGAAGATGAACTGTAATGAATGTTGTTTGGTCTAGAGTGACAGCAGAGTTGGAGGAAAAGAAATGGGTCCAAAAGATATTTAGTGGGAAGAAGGATGTTGAAGTGAGGGTGTGTGTGAATTCAAGGGTAATTTCTAAGTTCTTGTCTTGAACTGGTTGGATGAAGGTGACATTTACTGAGATATGGAACACTGGTGGCAGAGAGTTTTCTGTGTGTCAGTGCAAGATGATTATCTCAGTTTGGGACAAATTGAGTTAAGATGTTGACAAGGCAATGGAAAATTTTGAGTAGGTGGTTACTTTTGTGGATTGGGAGCTCAGGAGGGAAGGCAGCTGGAGTTATAAATTTGGTGGCTATCAGGGTCTGGAAACCATAGAAATTGGTGCGATTATTTAAGGGGAAAGCATTGAGTTAGAAACAAGGAAGGCCAAAAAAGTAAGAGGTCTGTAGAAATCACACACACCTTATATGGTTGGGTAGAGGAAGGAGATTATGAAGGAGATTTAAGAGCATGTTCAAGGGAGGTAAGAAGATCTAGTCACCAAAGGCAAGGGAAAAGAATGTTTAGGAAGAAGGAAGTGCTATAGAGAGAACAAGGATGTAAGGCTGGAAGTCACAGAAAAGCTGGTTGAAATTGCTTAACAACCAAGGTATGTATTGACTCTTCTTAATAGAATTTTAGAAGTAGGGAGGGCTTCTAGTTCACCTTATTCTAATGGTTCTGCCTTCATTACTCTGGATTCACTTGGGGTATGCTCCTCTCTGTGCTGGTTTTATCCTGAGACTATTTCCCTCATGGAGACAAAATGGCTGTAGTTGCTCCGGCTTCAGGTCAGTACCTCCGTGGGTCCAGAAGAGAGTTTTTGTCTCTTCTACTTTGCTCACTCTTGAGAGAGAGAAAACTTACTTTACAGAAGCTTCTGCAATACTCTTCCTGGCTTATTATCGGGCTAAATTGAGTCAGGCTTATTCCTGAACCGAATCCTGGGCAGAGAAATACCTTGCATTTAATGACTTAAATATGATTTCCCAAATTTATTATTGCTAAGGGGTTAGGGGTAAGTAAACCAATAAATCTCACCTCAGGAAATAGGAATTATCTTCCTTTGAGTTATAAGACTAGAGTTCTTCTGGGGATGGCGAAGGAGAGAACAGGTATAGGTTGGGCAACTGACAATATCCACTATATTAACGTAAGCAAGAAATGAGAATTGCTTATTGGAATTTAAAAAAAAATTGGACATATTTATTGGGTGTACTTGACGCATATTCATTGAACATACTTAAAATGCACCATGAAATCATGACCACGGTAAGGATAACGAGCACAAAATTTTCTCATTACCCTTTGTAATTACTTGCTCCTCTCCTCAACCTTCTCCTCCCCTCCTAGTCCAGTGCTCGGGCAATCACTGATCTTCTCTCTGTCGCTATAGATTCATTTGCATTTTCTAGAATTTTTTATAAATGAAAGTATGTGTTTTTTTGTGTGGCCTCTTTCATTGAGCATCATTATTTTGTGATTCATCCATGTTGTTGTGCATATCAATAGTTCATTCATTTTGATTGCTGTATAGTATCCCATTGAATGGATATGTTACAATCTGTTTATCCATTCACATGTTGATGGACATTTGGGTTGTTTTCAGTTTTTAACTATTGCAAATAAGGGTACCAGCAGCATTCATGTACAAATGTGTTCTCTAGGGTAGATACCTAGGAGTAGAATGGCTAGGTCATATGTTAAGAAACTGAAAAACTGTTTTACAAAGTTGTGGTTTCGTTCGGCAATCTCACTAGCAGTAATGGGAGTTCTACCTCCTCACTAAAATTTAGTATTGTCAATCCTTTTAATTTTAGCTATTCTAGTGAGTCTGTAGTGCTATCTCATTGTGATTTTAACTTGCTTTTCTCTAATAACTAATAATGTTGAGCTTCTTTCAGTATTTGCTATCCATATACCTTTTTATGGTCAAGTATCTGTTCAAATCTTTTGCTTTATTTTAATAATTATTTAGTTTCATTCTTGAGTGGTAAGAGTTCTGTATGTATTCTAGATATAAGTTCTTTATTGGATATATGATTTGCGAATATTTTCTCCCAGTTTTTGGCTCCCTTTTTAGTTTTCTTAATGTTATTTTCTAAGGAGCAAAGTTTTAGTTTTGATAAGGTCAAATGTATATATTTTTAAGTTTGTGCTTTTTGTACTATATTTTAAAAACTTCACCAAATCCAACATCATTTAGATTTTCCCCTTTGTTTTCTTTTAGAAATGTTATAGGTTTAACCCTTAAAGTTAAAGCTATTATTGATTTTGAGTTAATTTTTGTATATGGTTTGAGGTAAGGGTTAGGTTAATTTTTTTTTTTCATATCACTGAACAATTGTTCTAGAACTATTTTTAGAAAAGATTATTTTTTTCTTGGCTTAACTTCTTTGACATACTTGTTGAAAATCAGTTGCATATATGTATATGCATATTACACAATTGATTTTCAACAAGTGTATATATGCCAAATCAATTGCATATATATGCAGTTAATTTTCAACAAGTATACATACATATGTACGTACATGTGTATTTTCCTATATTGTCCCTCATCTTTGTCCATTTATCCAGTTTCCACCCACTTTGATTTTCCAATATAATTATTCTTAACAGTCTTAACAGTGTGATGAGTGTTCTGCTAGATAGAATGCACTACCCAATGTTATCATTGCTTCAAAACTTCAATGGGATTATATTGCACATATTGCTATGTAATTTGCCTTTTTTCCCTTTAAATACATATCTTGGAAATAAGTAAACACAAATACACCTTATTTTTAAACCGTTCTATAGAATTAATGCACAAGATATATAGCCAGCCTCTGAATGAGGGACATTTCGGTTGTTCAAACATTTTCAGTATTACAAATTATTCTAAATGATTGTAAATGCCTTTTTGGGCATGCATAAGCTTTTCTGTAAAATAGGTTCTTGGAGGTACAATTTTTGGATCAAAGGGTAAGCACAGAAAATTTTATCTATGCTTTAAAAATCACTTAAAGGCTATAACATTTCTTTGAACAATCTATGAGAGTAAAGATTTTATCCATATATGTACCAGTGCTGAATATTAGCAATTAAAAAATATTTGATGAAATTAATGGAATACTATGAAACTATGAAGAAAAACAAGATCGTGTCTTTTGCAGAAACATGGATGGAGCTGGAGGCCATTATCCTTAGCAAACTAGCACAAGAACAGAAAACCAAATACCACATGTTCCCACTTGTAGGTGGAAGCTAAATGATGAGAATGCATGGACGCATAGAGGGGAACAACACACGCTGTGGCTTTTTGGAGGGTGGAGGGTTAGAGGAGGGAAAGGATCAGGAAAAATAACTAATGGGTACTAGGCTTAATACCTGGGTGATAAAATAATTTGTACAACAAACCCTCATGGCACACATTTACTTGTGTAACAAACCTGCACATCTACCCCTGAACTTAAAAAAAAAAAATTTGGTGGAATTAAATGGTCATCGTAATTTATTTCCTATATTACTATTGTGTCTTTCAAAGTGAGTCCTTTTCTCCATTTTAAATATGTTTTGTTTGTATTTTTGCTTTATTAAGATTTTCTTTTTTTCTGAGTTTATGTTGGCAATTTATGTTTTTCCTTGAAAACGTTATTCATCTACGTTTCATTACATTAGTGTAAGTTTCTCTATGGTATTCCCTTTGAATTAGTGAAATTTTCTCTGTAACTGTGATTAAGACGATTTGTCAGCTTTTAATATTGTTTATTTGTATCTTTTGCTTTTTTTGTTAATAAGATTTGGTAAAAATTTGCTAACTTTTATCAAGTGTTTTCAAAGCACCATAGAGTTATATTAAATCTAATTAAAACCTTTTCAGATCCTCATTAATTAATTTTTTTTCTACTTTTATCATGCTTGTTAGCTGTTAGTTTTATCACTTTTTGGAAAATACTTAAAAAATTTTTATGTGATCAATATTAAACATTTTCTAATCAACTTTATTGTGATATAATTTATACATAATAAAATTAATTCCATTTACCCACTTCCCATACTTTTAGGTATAGTCACATTTTTTACTTCTATATATTATTAACCCACCTTCCAATGATACTGTATTTGCTTTCAACAGTCAGTTATCCTTTAAATAAATTAGAGAGAAAAAAATTATATTTACTCATTTATTTACCACTTCTGTTTGTCTTCATTCCTTCCTGTAAATCACCTGGTGTCATTTCCCTTCTGACTTGAGGCTATTGGTTAGCACTACTTCTAGTAAATATCTACTGAACAGGCCGGGTGCAGTGGCTCATGCCTGTAAACCCAGCATTTTGGGAGGCTGAGGCAGGCAGATCACTTGAGGTTAACAGTTTGAGACTAGGCTGGGCAACATGGTGAAATCTTATCTCTACTAAAACAAAACAAAACGAAAATTAGCCTGGTGTGGTGGCATGTACCTGTAATCCCAGCTACTTGGGATAGGAGGCTGAAGGATGAGAGTAGCTTGAACCTGGGAGGTGGAGGTTGCTGTTAGCTCAGATTGTGCCGTTGCACTCCAGCCTGGGCAACAGAATGAGACTCAGTATTTTTTTTTTTTTTAAATCTACTGAACAAATTCTCTCAGTTTTTGATTTTCTGAAATATCTTTATTTTTGCTAGGTACGAAATTGTAGATATAGTTTTTTTTTTTCTTTTAGCACTTTAAAGATGTGATTTCATTAAATTCTGACCTCCATTGTTTCTGATGAAAAATTAATAGTCTTTATTATCTACACTCCCTTACATGTAATTAATCTTTTTTCTCTGGCTGATTTTAAGACTTCATCTTTGGTGCAGTTTTATGATGATCATCTTCAGATTGGTTCTCTTGATGTTTATCCTGCTTGGAGTTTATTGAGCTTCTTGGATCTGTAAGTCAGTTTTTTAAAAAAGCAAATATAAGAAAGTTTTTAGTCATTATTTCTTCAAATATTTTTTCCTGCCCTGTCTTAGCCTATTATTCTCCTGAAATTCTTATTACAAATAAGTTATACCATCTGATATTTTCCCACAGGTTCACAAGAGTGTATTTATTTTTCTGCCATCTTTTTTCCTTTTGTACACAGATTAAATAATTTCTATAACTCTGTTTCCAGAAAGCCTGGGCAAGACATTTAAGATGACCATTCACATAAGTAGTCTTTAATCCTCATTGTCAACTGGACCCAACTCAGTTGAAATTGTCAAACACAGCATCTCAGTGTGGCTTCTCATGTGGCTTGACCTCCTACATCAGGACAGCCCAGTGTTTTAGGAGGCACAGGTAGACGCTGTAAGGATTCTTAAGACCTTGCCCAAGACGTCTTGTTATGACACTTCTGTAGCATTTTATTGGTCAAAAAGTTCCAAAACCAGACCATAAAAGATTGGCGCAGTCACTTTGAAAAAGAGCATATGGGGTAGGATACTGTTGTAGCCATTTTCAGAAGATACAACCTGCCACTGCTTCTTTAGAATCTTAGCCTGCTAAATATAACATCTGAACCATCTTGGTTTTAGTTTCATCGATTCATCTTTTCCTTTATGATAGGTTACATTTTCTTTATTTTTCAAAAAATAGTTTTATTGGTTTTTATTGAATATTAGATATCCAGAATAAGACACTCTAAGGGTTCTGAATTCTGTCATCTTTCCTTTAAGATTATTGAGGTGTGTTTTACCAGGCAGTGAAATTGGTGCTTGATCATTCTGAATTTGTGTAGAATTGACTTTATGCTTTATTTGGATGGATATATTTCTCAAGCCCCTCTAAGTCCTGGCAATCCTTTATAACAAAAGGGATCTAAACTCCCAAAGCCCCTCTTCCATAAAGATCTTGTCAGGGCTTAGTTTTAAGCATTACTGATTTTCAGAAAGTCTAGAATAAGTCTTGCTCTAGAGCTTTATCCTTACTTTCTGGTAATTCAGCTTGATGTTGAGAAATTAATAAGGATCCTCCTGTTTGGCAGGGTCAGAACTCCCTGGTACCTCTTACCTCAGCACAGCCCCATCTCTAGAATCTGGGTTTTCTCTTCAACTCTGTTGCAGTTGCTCTCTGGAAAACCTTGGATGGAATTGTCTTGTGCATGAGCAGTCTAGATCTCACTATGAGCTCACATACCTAATACAGATTGCTGCAGCCCCCAACTCTGCACATCCTCCTCTCTTTCTTACATCTTTCCCTATAAAATCAGCTGCTCTGAACTCTGAGCTCTTCCTCTTAAACTCAGCAGGATTGTCAAATTCAGCTTACCTCCTGAATTTTCCTACTCTCACAAATTAAAATTATCTTGACTATTAGCCAATGTCTTTAAAGAGTTGCTTTATATAGTTTGTCCAGTTTTATAATTTCGTTTTTTGTGATGGAGCCTTGTTCTTTTGTCCAGGCTGGAGTACAGTGGCACGATCTCAGCTCACTGTAACCTCTGCTTCCCAGGTGCAAGTGATCCTCCCATCCCTGCCTCCCCAGTAGCTGGGACTACAGGCATCCACCACCATGCCCAGCTAATTTTTTATATTTTGGATAAAGATGAGGTTTCACTATGTTGGCCAGGTTGGTCTCCAACTCCTGAGCTCAAGTGATCTGCCCGCCTCAGCCTCCCACAGTGCTGGGATTACAGGGGTGAGCTACTGTGGCCTCACTTTATAGTTGTTTATAGTGAAGAAACTAATCTCATAGGGGATAGTTTATCATGGCCAGAAGCAGAAGGTCTGTCAATTTTTATATTATGATTTCTCAGTTTTGTGTTATACTTGAAAAAACTGTCTCCATTCTGCAATTACAATTAAAATCTCTTATTTTTTTTTCTGGTACTATTAATGCTTTTACTTTTTAAAGATTTGAATATCTGATACAGCTAAAATTGATTTTGATGATGTATGGTATGAAATATGAAGCCAATTTTATCTTTTCCTCATGATGGTTACTCTAGTCCCTAAGCCATTTATTTAAAAAAAAAATCCTTAATATTTAACAGTATACTTGAAATAGCTCCTACATAATTTACTATATTTTAATTCTTATTTGAGTATATTTCTGGACTTCCTAGTATGGTACATTAATCTCTCTGTTCATATACTTAACTGTTTATTTTAAACTTTGTGATGCATTTTAATACATGATAAAGCTGTTGCCGCCTCATTAATTTTTTTTCGGAATTGCAGTGGCTCTTTTTATTTTAATTTTATATCAAATTTAAAGTCAACTAGGGTAGTTGAAAAATCTCATTGTTACGCACTTGGGTCGTACTTTGTCTAGCAGGAATTTCCATCTTTGTGATGCCATTCTCTTCAAGAATGCATATTTCCATTTTTTTTATGTAAGAGTTCTTTTGCATTCACTAGTCACACATTTC
>NW_016107536.1:1820123-1833341 GCF_001604975.1 Cebus imitator
CACACCTGGCTAATTTTTGTATTTTTTTAGTAGAGACAGGGTTTTGCCATGTTGGCCAGGTTGGTCTTGAACTCCTGACTTTGTGATCTACCTGCCTTGGCCTCCCAAAGTGCTGGAATTATAGGTGCGAGCCACTGCGCCCGGCCTTTTTATGATATTTTTAATAAGGGCTGTTTTTGCAGTGAGTCCCTTAACTAGTCATTGTGTATGTGGAAAGAGTTTGGATAACATATGGATATCAATTAGTCATTTTCAATCAATTTTTAACAACCCTCTGTGAAGTATATGTTTCTTATTTTAATCTAGCAATATTGCATTTGTAAATCACAAAGAAATCACAAAAGTGTAACAAATGATATTAATCACAGTTTAATCTTCCACCTCGAAAGTGAATAAATAATGCAAATTTCCTTTCAGCTCTTAAGGCCATTAGAATGTGTGAATGCTGTTCACTTTGCACTTCTCAGCTTGTGGCATGGCTGTCATTTGGTCTATTCCTGCCAGAAGTTGCAAATTTTCTTCTTTCTCTCAATGAGACTCAAGCCAAAACCCTGTTTTTTTTTTTTGGTGAGATCGAGTTTCACTCTGTTGCCCAGTACAGCGGCATGATCTCCACTCACTGCAGCTTCTGCCTCCCGGGTTCCAGTGATTCTCCTGCCTCAGGCTCCTAAGTAGCTGGGATTACAGGTGCCCATCACCACACCTGGCTAACTTTTTTGACTTTTTGTAGCGGTAGGCTTTCACCATGTTGGCCAGGCTGGTTTTGAACTGCTGACCTCAAGTGATCTACCTGCCTTGGTCTCCCAAAGTTCTGGGATTACAGGTGTGAGCCACCATGCCCAGCCCAAAATCCTGTTCTTTAGAGCTCCAGTATCCTGAGCAAGACTTCAAGCACCCAGGATGATGAGAATGGGCTATCAGCATTGCCATCACCAGAGACATCCAGAGTGGCCAGTGTATTTCTTCCATCTCATAACTACATCTGGGTCTCTGTGAAATAGCTCATGTGGCTTTCACCCTCCCTTCCACACTCTTTCAGTGGAATTTGGACCCACAGACTGTCTGGCTAGCTGGCAGCTCAGTTTCAGACATGGCAGCTGAGCAACCTACACTCCCACCTCCAGGTCTGGGTCTCTGGGGCTTCTCACATCTTTGTTTTTACCCAGGGAAGGTAAGAGCCTGGCTTCCAGAGGGCTGGAGTCTCAGCTGTGAAAAATTCCTCTCTAGAACTCTCTGTACTCAGATAGGCCACAGTGCAGACACAAGGGTGGTGATAAACCCTTATGTCAGTACCAAGGATGCCTCTACAACGTTGTTCCGGAAGCAAGTTCCTTCTCTCTGATG
The DNA here is from genome assembly GCF_001604975.1 of Cebus imitator. Lineage (NCBI taxonomy): Eukaryota > Metazoa > Chordata > Mammalia > Primates > Cebidae > Cebus > Cebus imitator. The sequence continues at coordinate 1,821,468 of NW_016107536.1, forward strand.
CTTATGATATCACTATCACTTTCTGGAGCCACTGCTGCTGCTACTGTCATCCTTTTATGTCCTCAGACCTGAGGATGGTGCTGGGCAGAAGGTTCAAGATCTTGAATAACTCACATCCCTGAATGGATGGGGTCATTCTGCTGCAGTCCTGGACACAATGCTTTTCTTCCTGTGTCCCTGGGTCCTGCCTCTCATCTGATGCCCAGCAGCCTGACCTGCACCGTGGCCTTCCAGAGTTGGAGTGGTTCTCCCTTTCTCCTGTGCTTTCAAAAGGACTTATGTGTTGAGTTTGAGAAGTGGTGGAAGAGAGCATTGTCTATAAACAGTCCTCATAAAAATGCCAATATGTTCGTTTGTTGGATCAAAGGTTAATATAATTCCGATATTCACCAACAGATTGTAGATCAGCTAGTTATCATGCACCATGGCATAATAATGCCACTTAACAGAGGCCAGCTGAATCCTGATGAAGGAAGAGGCTTGGATTTATTTAGCATTTGCTAATCCTAATCATGAGATTCCAAGGAGAGAAATAAGGATATAGAGGGAGGCAGAGAAGGGTCTTTTCTTATGTTCTATGTTTGCCTTTTTATAGCTCTAATTTGACAAAAATTTAGTGAGTAAGAACTTATCATGACTGTAGACAGCTCTTGCTGGTGAGGGCAGTTTTAAACTCCTTGTATTTACCTCTTTCCGCACCTGGCCTTCAAGGGAGCACAGTGAGCTTCAATTTCACCCTCTCCTTTTCTCTCTTCACAGTAACTGAATATGTAGGGAACTCTAACCTGGTTCAAGCCCATCATTTTATATTTCAGAAAACTGAATTCTACTTATCTCAAAATGACTTTTTTTTAAGACTTTTAATCTTGCATCGTGTAATATTCACAGCCTCCCTTAAAAACAGTAAACTCCAATCCTCCCAAGATGGCAGTGGAGGACAGAGTCCCCTGTGACAATTCTCCATTTGGGACCACCTCAGGAGAGCTAAGCACAACTTTTCAAAGGCTTCCAGTGAGCTTCTCTGCAGGCATTTTGTTGTTCTGGGACTTTGAATATAGCCACAGTAACAGCGAAAGCGTTTGAGAGTGGCAATCTTGGGTTTAAGAGAAGAGAGTTCTTAGCAAAAGAGTGAGAAACTGCTTGATAGCTATATGATATGATGTCAGATGTGGGCAAGGACTAGGGAGATATTTGTTTACCTAACATCTCTAGGTGAATGTTGTCTTGAGAAGATTGGGAAGAAAACGTGCTATTGAAGGAAAAAGGCAGATTTCTGGAGACATCAACTAAAGAAAGACCCGAAGAAGGCCAGGCGGGGTGGCTCACGCCTGTAATCCCAGCACTTTGGGAGCCTGAGGCGGGTGGATCATCTGAGGTCAAGAGTTCTTCCCCAGCCTCGCCAGCATGGTGAAATCCCACCTCTATTTAAAAAAAAATACAAAAATTAGCCAGGCATGGTGGCAGGTGCCTGTAATCCCAGCTACTCAAGAGGCTTAGGCAGGAGAAGTGCTTGAACCCGGGAGGCAGAGGTTGCAGGGAGGCAGAGGTTGCAGTGAGCCAAGATCGTGCCACTGTACTTCAGCCTGGGCAATAGGAGTGAAATTCTGTCTCAGAAAAAAAGAACTGAAGACCATCATGACTTGTTTGTTGTCCCATGGCTATTTTTTTTTTTTTGATTACCAGCAGTTGCTTTAACTTTATTGGGTGTCAGGGTCTCTATCTTTTAAAAAATAAAAGTCATTTCCAAAAAATTTACCTGTATTTTTACCTATCATTCATCTAGTATCATGTTTTGGACTGCAGAGGTATTTTTAGTGGGTTTATTTATTCTTCACATTGTATTTTAATTGTCTGATTATATGTATTTTTAAAACAATACCAGACTGAATTATCTGAGGAGAGAGTCCATAATTTCTTGGAACTCTGTGTCCCTGGGGTCGAGTAGAGAGAGCTTTGAGATGAATTAATGAGCTCATGGTATAAGAGAACAGAGATTAGATACACTGACCTGTGTGTGTGTGTGTCTGTGTGTCTGTGTGTGTATTTGTATAATCTAAGTGGTTAACAAATGGTACCAACATAAACTAATATAAAAACTAATATAAGAGTTGAATGTACAAGAAGGCATTATAAGAATTAGATCCTCAGCTAGTCCTTGACAGATGGAGAAGAATTGGATCTATGGATAGAATATCAGACGATGCTTGACGAAGGGGAAATGGTGTGAATTAAAATATGGAGTAAGAGGTGCCTGGGGAGCAGTTGGGATCAGCGTGCCCAAATGGGATGGTTTGTGTTGGGAAATCACAGGCAGAAGGGCCCAGATTTGGGCCAGTGTGTCAGCATCTTGACCATCCATGAGACATTTATATTGTACCTTTACACACAAAATGAGGATGTTGGGGATGGAAGGTTTGGCGTATGAAGTGGGATGGGATAGCTGCTTTGAAGAGAGTACTGGGCTTTCATTGCGATACTGCCACAGTGAAAGCAACAGGGTTTAAGGGAGCATTTAAAAGTACTTTATTCATTCTACCCATTTTTTTTTTACATGTGGCATACAAAGTCCCAACCACTAGGGATACACCACTGAATAAGAGTCAGTGAGTATCTGCCCTCAGAGCTGTAGAAGAGGCAGGCAGCAGACCTTTACAATACACGTAATCAGTGCTAAGGACGTGATGGGTCATTCGAAGGCATATCTGACACATCCTTGGAGGATGGGCAGGGAAGTTTTCCCAGAAGAAGTGACACCTTGTTGAGTCCTAAAGGATAAGCAGCAAGTTATGGAGGGAAGGAAGGCATCTGAAAAAAAAGCTCCTAGCTCCTAGCTTTTTTTTGGGGGGGGGGGGGGAGAAAAAAAAGCTCTCCTGAAAGAGCATGGCACTTTTAGGACATTTTAGGCTCTTTAACCTGGAGCCTAAGGGACTGAAGGGGAGGATCAGAAACTCATGACAGAGGGAACTGGAAAGATCATTGGGCTGACTTGTTACTCTAACCAGATGGAAATTCCATTCTTAATATCTAAAATCTTCGTCTTCTTTCTATCTCCTCTAAGATGTTCATCAGTTTACTTTTTTATACTACGTCAACGTAATTCCTTGCATTCTCTTTTGCTCTTAGAATAAGGGCTCTCAAAACCCGTGGACTTCTGTCCACAAAGCGCAGAGACTCTCGTTTTCTCCACTGATAGTCTAAATTCAATTGATGGATTTCTAATATTATAATCCTGGAGTTTCTAGAATAAAGCTTGATTTATTAAAAAGGAATTTTTCTAATAGTAGGTGGATTCATTTACCACTACTCTGTTTTAGAGTTTTGCTTTTGCATTTTGCCGAGGGATTGTTTTGCAGCTGTGTTTTTGAGCAGACTGTCAGATTTCAGAGAAGATAAGTATAACTTGGTGAAGTAAATCACCAGTTAACTTTCTATTGTTTTCTATGGCCTACCACATTTTTTCAAGAGGGAAGAAATGATCTTTCGCCAACATTTTGAAAGCTTTATAATCTAGTAAGAAGAGCTTCTAATGGCATGAGCATTCCTCTGAGAACCATGGTAGTCCTAAACTTGTTTAGTTATATAGTGTTTGCATGTTATTATTTTTCTGGATAATTTGCAATTGTGGTTTATATTTGCAATTTCCTTCTATTTATGTATATATTTATTTAATTTTATTTTTTCATCCCACCTTAAAGTTTTTGAATGTATTTCCAATTGCGTACAAAAATTTCTTAAAGGTGTGTTTTCTAGCCTAGTTCTTAAGTTGGCTTCACTCATGAATTAAAATGGTTGCTATGATTTTCTTTTTTTAGAAATCATATTGTGTTCATAGATTTTGATCTAAAGCAGGGATAGGTAAACTTCTGTGAAGGGCCAGATGGCAAGGCTTTGCAGGTGTCTAGCCTTTTTTGAAACTATTCAACTCAGTCATTGTAGCAGGAAAGCAGCATGAGACATTCTGTAAACAAATAAGCTATGCTTCAAATGGTGATGTTCCAATTAAACTTTATTTACCAAAGCAGACAATGGGCTGAATTTTGCCTGTGGTTCATGGTTTTCTGACCTCTGGTCTAGACTACTTTTGATTTTTGCAATTTAGTGACTTTAAGCACTTTAATATATGATTAACTTTTATAAATGTTCTGTGATCGTTAGAAAAGAAGGTATGTTCTATCTATGCATGGTTTGGTTTTTATCTCTTAAATCTGATGTCATACGATTTAGGTCATTTTAGCTTTTTCTCTTTTTCTCTGGTCAAGTTTCTCAGCCTTTGACAAATCATTTTTATGTGGCACAAATAAAATATTTGCCAGTTGTCCTCTAAAAAAGTTCTAGGGAAGTGTTGAAAGGTCTTTCTGTGAAATATTATAAATAACTGGTAACTCAGTTATTTTTTTGAGGCGGGCTTCACTGTGGGTTTTTTGTTTTGTTTTGTTTTTCTTTAATCAGTTACCAACATTTAGCTATATGGAGATTTTATAAAATTTTATAAAATCTAAGATGCCATGATTGAATTTAAGATACATCATTATTTTACATACTATTAAGGAAGTAAAAACATTGTTGCCATTCATAACTGTAAGACACCATTGATCATAATACACATCCTGACTTTAAACCTGTGAAAATGTGAAAATTATTCCATCTTAGAGTCAATGTGTTATGGTAAAAAAAAGTTCTGGATTTGTGGCTGCTTTTATTCATGGGAAAATCTAACAGTATTAGGACTACATTGTCACGTCTCAGTCGTGAGGCTGCTCTGCTGATGGCTAGGAGCTTTGAATTTTTTGCAATCCTCACCTGGCCCCACTAATTTATGTAAGTTACCTGCAGGTGTGACTCCTGTTTCTATGGTAATAGACCCAGTCCAGGGGCATGCTCTGCCTTCTTCTGTGGAAGTAGAATGGCTCCTTGCAATACTGAAAAGAATACTTGACATCTCAGATTGCAGCGTTTGGATTGCAGTGACTTTATGGATGTCTGGAGCTTCCATGGTTTAAGAATAGGTACCTTTACAAAGGGCATTTGTATGCTGAAGGAGACTCACCTTGAGGTGCCCCTCAGAACAAAGTGTCTGCCATTTGTTCTTAGGTAAATACAAGCTTTCAAACTAAGGATCACAGAAGGCATGTTTCTGGCAGTCTAGAATAGCAATTTTGTGCCTACTTCTTGCTACCAAATGATCAGACATACTGAAGTCCTTTCTCAGTGTATCCCAGTACATAGTCTAGAATGTTTTCTTTTTAAGTGGTTAAAGAAATGCACATTTTTGTGTCTAGTAGGCTTTATTTATAATGTAACTACCAGAAACCAAAATATTTTACAGTTCAGTTTAATACTGAATACCTAGAATTTCCATTTAAATATTCATTGTGAATACTAGCCATTAGCACCATAACAGAACCCTCTTTGGAGTATTTTATGCTTTTGACTATGAATTCTAATTTTTCTGCCAAAAATACAGCTATCCCTATTTTAGTTATTGCCACTTACCTGACATATCTCTGTTTATTCTTAGAACTTTTTAGATTACTTTGTTTTATGTTTGTACCCAGAACTGATAGAGGATGGGAGTCACTGCTCCTAGGATTTCTCTTTTCTCGTTGGGGCGTACAGCATTTTCTTTTTCTTTTTTTTTTTTCCCATTTATTTATTTTATTGCATTTTAGGTTTTGGGGTACATGTGAAGAACATGCAAAATTGTTGTATAGGAACACACGTGGCAGTGTGATTTGCTGCCTTCCTCCCCATCACCTACATCTGGCATCTCTCTCCTTGCTATCTCTCCCCAGCTTCCCACCCCCCACCGTCCCTCCCCTATTTCCCCCCAACTGACCCCAGTGTGTAGTGCTCCCCTCCCTGTGTCCATGTGTTCTCATTGTTCAACACCCGCCTATGAGTGAGAACATGCGGTGTTTGATCTTCTGCTCTTGTGTCAGTTTGCTGAGAATGATGGTTTCCAGGTTCATCCATGTCCCTACAAAGGACCCAAACTCATCGTTTTTTATGGCTGCATAATATTCCATGGTGTATATGTGCCACATTTTCCCTATCCAGTCTATCGTCGATGGGCATTTGGGTTGGTTCCAGGTCTTTGCTATTGTAAACAGTGCTGCAATGAACATTCGTGTACACGTGTCCTTATAGTAGAACGGTTTGTAATCCTTTGGATATATACCCAGTAATGGGATTGCTGGGTCAAATGGAATTTCTATTTCTAGGTCCTTGAGGAATCGCCACACATAGTATTAGAAGTTCTAGCCAGAGCAATCAGGCAAGAAAAAGAAATAAAGGGCATTCAAATAGGAAAGGAGGAAGTCAAATTGTCTCTATTTGCAGACGACATGATTGTATATCTAGAAGACCCCATCGTCTTAGCCCCAAACCTCCTGAAACTGATAAGCAAGTTCAGCAAAGTCTCAGGATACAAAATCAATGTGCAAAAATCACATGCATTCCTATACACCAGTAACAGACTTAAAGAGAGCCAAATCAAGAACAAACTTCCATTCACAATTGCCACAAAGAGAATAAAATACCTAGGAATACAACTAACAAGGAATGTAAAGGACCTCTTCAAGGAGAACTACAAGCCACTGCTCAACGAAATAAGCGTACAGCATTTTCTGCTCTCCCCTGGAGGGCAGGGCATCACTGCCTTCCTGCTTGTATCCCAGTTATTTTTGTAAGATGTCTTTTCCTGGGGCCTGGCATGGTGGCTCCCGCCTGTAATCTCAGTACTTTGAGGCTGAGCTGGGCAGATCATGATGTCAGGAGTTTGAGGCCAGACCAGCCTGGCTGATACGGTGAAACCCAGTCTCTACTAAAATTACAAAATATTAGCCAGGCATGGTGGTGTGTACCTGTAATTCCAGCTACTCTGTAGGCTGAGGCAGGAGAATTGCTTGAACCCAGGAGGTGGAGGTTGTGGTGAGCAAAGATCACACCATTGCACTTTAGCCTGGATGACAGAGCAAGACTGCATCTCAAAAAAAAAAAAAAAAAAAAAAAAAAAAAAAAGACAAAGCAAAACAAAAAAAAAAAAAAAAAAAAAAAAGATATCTTTACCTATTTTGTTTTTAATAGGGAAGCCTAATGTTGCTGTATTATTCCATTTTCACATTGCTCTAAAGAAATATCTGAGACAAGACAATTTATAAAGAAAAGGTTAATAGGCTCATGGTTCCACAGGTTGTACAGGAAGCATGATAGTGGCATCTTCTCGGCTTCTGGGGAGACCTCAGGAAACTTTCAATTATGATGGAAAGCAGAGCGGGAGCAGGCATCTCCCCTGGCTGGAGCAGGAACAAGAGGGAGAGAGCAGGATGGTGCCACACACTTCTAAACCACCAGATCTTGGGAGAAGGCACTCACTATCACGTGGTCAGCACCAAGGGGATGGTGCTCAATCATTCATGACAAATCCACCCCCATGATCCAGTCACCTCCCACCAGGTCCCACCTTCCATATTGGAGACTACATTTTTTTTTCTTTCTTTTTTTTTTTATTGTACTTTAGGTTCTGGGGTACATGTGCAGATAATGCAGGATTGTTGCACAGGTGCATACATGGCAAGGTGCTTTGCTGCCTTCATCGCCCCATCACCTATACCTGACATTTCTCCCCTGGTTATCCCTCCCCAGCCCCTGCTGTCCCTTCCCTAACCCCCACAACTGACCGTAGTATGTGATGCTCCCATCCCTGTGTCCACATGTTCTAATTGTTCATCACCCGCCTATGAGTGATAACATGTGGTGTTTGATTTTCAGTTCTTGTGTCAGTTTGCTGAGAATGATGATTTCCAGATTCATCCATGTTCCTATGGAGAACACAAACTTATTGCTTTTTATGGCTTCGTAGTATTCCACAGTGTATATGTGCCACATTTTCTTTTACCAGACTATCGTTGATGGACATTTGGGTTGGTTCCAGGTCTTTGCTATTGTAAACAGTGCTGCAGTGAACATACATGTGCGTGTGTCTATAACAGAAAAATTTACAATTCTTTGGATATGTACCCAGTAATGGGATTGCTGAGTCAAATGGTATTTCTATTTCTAGGTCCTTGAGGAATTGCCACACTGTATTCCACAATGGTTGCACTAATTTGCACTCCCACCAACAGTGTAAAAGTGTTCCTGTTTCTCCACATCCTCTCCACCATCTGTTGGGAGACTCCATATTTTTTGTTTGTTTTTGTTGTTTTAGACGGAGTCTTGCTCTGTCACCCAGGCTGCAGTGCAGTGGCACGCTCTCTGCTCACAACCTCCACCTCCCAGGTTTAAGCGATTCTCCTGCCTCAGCCTCCCAAGTAGTTGGGATTACAGGTTCATGGCACCACACCTGGCAAATTTTTTGAATTTTTAGTAGAGATGGGGTTTCACCATGTTGGTTAGGCCAGTCAGGCTGGTCTCGAACTCCTGACCTCGTGATCCTTCTGCCTCGGCCTCCCAATGTGCTGGGATTACAGAGGTAAGCCACTGCATCTGGCCTGGAGGTTACAATTTGACATAAGATTTGGGCGAGGACCAGATCCAAGAATCCATATCATTTTCCATGAGGAGAAATCTGATTTGTTGTTTTTTAATCCAGCAATCCTCACTGGAAATTACTAATAGAGTCTGACATTATATAATCTCTAAACCTTAGTTTTTGGTACAACACATTATCATATTTCCCTGTACCTCAGCAATGTGTGGTATGAATTTGGTAAAGATGAACACCATTTTAACCAGAAAGTTCTAAGTGCTGTTTTAAATCCCTCTCTGGCTGGAAAGGGAGTTACTATCTGTGAGTTAATGTTTCTGACTTCAAACTTTTTTTTTTTCTGTTCAGCATGAATAATTTGGGAGAAAACAATTTTTTTCTCTTTTTGCTTAATACTTCCCTTTCAAGAAACATCAAGTACATTATGTCCGTTGCTGAGAAACAATGCATAGTTTATTTGGATCTTCTGTGTTTGGTATGTGTGTGTGTTTTTCCAAACAGATGTTGAGTAAAATCTTCAGAAGGTCATGTGTGAGGCAGAATACTTAGAAGTATTCTGAATGCTCTGAATGCTTCAGAGCCCAGCAGATTTTAAACAACTTGCTAAATCCATTGTGTATTAAAGTGAAACAATGGAAAAGAGGAAGTGGCAGAAAGCTGCTTGGTTAATATTAAATGAAAGCCATCTCTCTCCCCACCATAGGACATGTCAAACTGCAGTAAATTACAAGCTAAATGAAGTTGGAGAGCTGGTTCAGAAATCTTTGAACCAAACCAAAACAAAACACAGCGCGGTCGACATCAGTTTCTTGAAAACCATTTTTTCAGGTTGTTTACTGCAGAACAGAGGTAAATCTACAAGAGGTAGATTCTCAGGGTCAGCCTGAGAAGGACTCTACCAAATGGGAGAAGAGCTGCCGCTGATAAAGGTCTTGAGAAAAGTGGATTTAGGAAGATAAGGAAAGTTTTCCTATTGCTGTAGAAGAACTGGCTCTACTTTAAATTGACTGAATGCTTTTTAGTGTTTCCTTTTTGTTGTTGTTGTTGTTGAGACAGGGTCTCACTCTGTCATCCAGGCTGGAGTGCAGTGGCACCATTGTGGCTCACTGCAGACCCTGCCTCCCAGGTTCAAGTGATTCTTCTGTGCCAGGCTCCCGAGTAGCTGGGACTACAGGCATGTGCCACCACGCCCAGCTAATTTTTGTATTTTTGGGGAGAGACAGGGTTTTACCATGTTGGCCAGGGTGGTCTCCTACTCCTGACTTCAAGTGATCCACCCGCCTCAGCCTCTCAAAGTGCTGGGATTACGGGCATGAGCCAATGCTCTCAGCCTAATGTTTCTTTAAGTAAGGTCAAAACATTCACTCCAAGCAGGAAACCAAGCCACCAGGAAGAGAAAGCAAGTTTGGAGATACAGGGAAGAAACCTGGTTTCCTTGCTATGATGGCTAATGTTGTGTGTCAACTTTGCTAAGGCATGGTACCCAGATATTTGGTCAAGCACTCATCTAAATGTCACTCTGAAGCTATATTTTTGATCAGATCAATATTTAAATTAGTAGATGTTGCTGAAAGCTGATTAACCCTCATAATGTGGGCGTGACTTCAACAATTAGTTGAAGACCTAAAGAGGTAAAAGACTAAGGTCTCTTGAGGAAGAGGGATTTCTGCCTGTCAGTTGTCTTAGGACCTGAGGTACAACATCAACTCTTCCATGAACCTCTAGCTTCCTGGCCTATCCTACAGATTTTAGCCTTGCCCCCTCCACGCTTGTGTGAGTCAGTTTTCTAAAATCTCTCCTTTCTCCCTGCATCCATCCTATTCATTCCGTTTCTCTGGAGAACCTTGACTAATATGCTTGCAGAAGTCCACAGAAAGTCCATCACTCCAGATGCCACCTAGGCGAGTGCCAACTGATTCTTTCTGTTTCTTTGTTCATAATTCGGTCACACTTTCTAAGCCATGCAGTCAGCTCACGCCTGAATCTGCATAGTTTTTAGTGTGGCTCCTTGTTGCTGAAAAGTCAAGTTCAGGATTTTATAACTGAGAGGATTCATTGTAGTCTGGGCTCATGTTCTCTGTCCTGTGTCTCCTTTTACAACATAAAACCTCTGTTGTAGGTCAGTAGTTTCTCTTACTCTATTTCTATCTCTAGTAAGCCTCGCATTGCATACTTACTCTATAATATTGATTGGATATGTTTTAAAATTCAACTGTAGGCTCCCGGAGAGAAGAGACCAAGCCTTTTACTCGTTCTGCCTATCCATGATGTCTACTAGAGAGCTAAGCACACAAAAATATCATCCAGTTCATGGCAACTGATGGCTGAAAGAATCTCATCTGGGGTATGCAACTGTTCTCTATGTCTCCTCTAGACCCATAGCTGCATTGTAAACTGTGCAGTTTTCTATCTGCTTTCTCTTAGGGGAAATGTGACTTCAGTGTGAACGATGGGCATGACTTCCTAGCAGTTATTGTTCATGTTGCATCCATTAGTAAATTGCTGTTTACTGCCTTGTAATAGTTCCTGGTAGAATTCTCTTTTGAGGTGGTGTTTGCTTTTCCTATGCTTTAATATTTCATCAGTTTATATCTCAGAGTTTAAAGACATTTAGCAGACCCTACAATTTCTTACACATAGTAGGCCCTCCATGAACTAGACCATAATACAAAGGGAAGCAAAGTGTAAACCTGAGAGATACAATCACAAACACTATAATCCTGAAGGTTGAAATCCTGAAAGATCAAAATCCCCAAAATTTAATTCTGGAAAAACAGAATTTGAAGCATTTAAAAAAGACATTTACTTGCATTTTAAAATATGGATTTATTTGAGAAATATAAAAACATGACAGAACACTTCACAGGCCACTTGACACAGTAAAAGAGGCAAGAAGAAAATTCATATTTTTGCAAGTTTAAGCACTCAGTTATACTAATGACAGCTGCACTGGTACAACAGTTGTGGGCAGACGAACCACATTTTTAAGAAATAGATAAAGAAGAGAAATATATAAATACATATTATGATGAATGGCAATTGTGTGCACCCAACTTTATCACTGCAGTCATCTGAAATACTGTGACAGACAACCTAAGTCTTTGGACAAGACTGTTCAAAAACTGTGATGGGTTACCACTGCATGTGCACTTGTTCAAAAAGCCAAGATCGGGCCGGGCGCGGTGGCTCATGCCTGTAATCCCAGCACTTTGGGAGGCTGAGGCGGGTGGATCACGAGGTCAAGAGATTGAGACCATCCTGGTCAACATGGTGAAACCCCGTATCTACTAAAAATACAAAAAAAATCAGCTGGGCATGGTGGCGCGTGCCTGTGATCCCAGCTACTCAGGAGGCTGAGGCAGGAGAATTGCCTGAACCCAGGAGGC
>NW_016107536.1:1833381-1858317 GCF_001604975.1 Cebus imitator
AAAAAAAAAAAAAAAAAAGCCAAGATCTTGAGAAATTTTATCTTTCATAAATGCAGATGTATAAAAAGCACATCTCTTCATTTACTGAGGACATTTCCAAGTTTTTACGTACACGCAGAATGTTTACATGCAAAGTCAACGTTGTGATAATGCACTTTCGTGGATTCAAGTTTGCAAAAAATGCACAAAGCAGGTTAGAATGCTCTAAAAGTCTCTATATAATTTATACTTCCACTAATGGAAATAATATGAAGATGAAATACATAGTGAGGAAAATTGTAAAAAGTAGTGCTGACCATGAAAAATAGTGAAAAACAAAGCAAGAAAAAAACAGAAAAAGGTAAAAACCTGAAAACCAAACCAAAACAAACTAAAAAGAAAATTTGACGTGTGAAAAAGTGGATTACAGGGATAGTTTATGGGCAGTCACATGGAGATAGTCCATAAGAGCTGGCCTAACATGGTGCAACTATCCTGTGATTATGATTTTCAGGATTTTAGACTTTAGAGATTTTGAACTTTCAGGATTTCAACATTCAGGATTACAGAGTTTATTGCTGTGTCTTTGGGGATTAGGATTCAAATCTACTACAGAGGGTATGGAAGGATGGGTTGCACTCTTCTTTTTGCAATAGTCTATCACCAACTTTAACCAAGAGAAGGCCCCTCCTCCTGTGTAAGCCTGGCCATGGACCCTAGAGGGAACAAAGGAACTCAGGGTTAGGAGTGACTGCCTGAGCCTCAGGAAGTTGCTTTGAAATTCTAAGCTGGTGGCTTCGTTAATGTATGTTTGTCCATCAAATAGTTCTATGATTTCTTCTGAACAAGATTGTTTTTATAGTTTTAAAAGATATGTTTGTAGAGAATTTTAAACATAGAAAAGATGAAAAAAATACTGGTGGGTGGAGAGCCTCATTTCCATCAAAAAACTATGCTCCATGAAATAGTTCAAGGGCTTCTCATGTAAGCCATCTCAGAGAGAGGGCCTTTTCATGTTGAAGTGAGGCATAAAGATGTCTCTGATCTTGGACTCTGACAAGCCTCATCCTTGATGATCCTGCCCTTTTTTCTGTGTACTGTCTCATCCCCTTACCTATCGAATCCATACACTGTACAAGATACAAGTTATATTTTTAAAAACCAAAGCTGAATATTTAATCAACATATAATTGAACACCTACTATGTGCTTGTTACTTTGGGTTCTGAGCGTATTTCTCTTTCTCTCTCCTTGAAAATCTCTCTTGATTTCTCTTTGCTCCAGATTGAGTTCACAGTTCCCTTCCAGCTCCAGCTCTCACCACATCAGACACAGGGTGTAGGACACACCCTGTTTCTGACACTAACATTCCACCCCTTCCATACCTCTACGCCTTTGTTCACATAGCTTCCTTTGCCCGAAACATGCTTCTTTCTACTGCATGTCTAGAAATTGCATTTTATCCCTGAAGGCTTAGCTCCCATTTCCATCTTCTGTGATGCCTTTCCACTCGGGCTTTGTGAGTTAGCTTCTGCAGGAACCCATAGCTCATGATTCTGCTGTGGCACCTGAACTGTGATCATCTGCTTCTTTGTATTTCTCTCTCTACTTCAGTAGGACATTAAGTCTTGTATCTTACTTATTTCTCAATCTCTAGCACATAACAGATAACAATTTTTTAATGATATACTGTATGCAATACAGACATAAATTATAAATTTTTGTCAATTAAAAAATAAATAATCAGCTGGGTACAGTGGCTCATGCCTGTAATCCCAGCACTTTGGGAGGCCAAGGTGGGCGGATCACTTGAGGTCAGGAGTTTGAGACCATCCTGGCCAATATGGTGAAACCCCGTCTCCACTAAAATACAAAAAAATAAAATTAGCTGGGCATGGTGGCATGCGCCTGTAGTCCCAGCTACTTGGCAGGCTGAGGCAGGACAATTGCTTGAACCCAGGAGGCGGAGGTTACAGTGAGCCGAGATCACACCACTGCACTCCAGCCTGGAGCCTGGCAACAGAGCGAGACTCTGTCTCATAAATAAATAAATAAATCATCAGAGAAAAATAAATTCTGGGAGAATGAATAAATGAGGAATGAAAGCTAGTCAAAATGCTTGAGTATGCTTCTTTTTTGAAGTCTTGACTTGCACATGGTACCATTTTGAAGAGAGGTCTTTCTGATTTTTCAGACATCTCTTCCAACTTCTCCCTGATTGTTTCCTCATTGACAGAAGGACCTCTTTTCCCTTAGTGGGGAACAATGACCTTCATTTTGCAAGTAGGAAGAAGACTTAATGCACAGTCACTGTTGGGCAAGGTCACAGACCAACTGCTGCTCACCTTGAATGATCCTTTAATTAATATAAGAGCTTTTTCTGAAAGCAGACTTTGGTGGGTGATGAAGAAGGAACTGGAGGAGAGCATCAGAGTCCTGAATGCTTGATGAGCTGGGGAAAGATGACACAGAAAAAGATACTAGGGATTGCAGGGTGGTGTCATTAGCCACTCTAGAAGCTCCTCTGCAACACTCTAAGATCACTGTGGGAGGCGTTTGCTTAGTGCCCTTTGCTGGTATGTATGTTGACTTGCCTTAGTAATACAAATTCTGCCACGTTCTATTTACACAATATCAGATAAAGTATTTAAACTTCCCTGAGTCTCACATATAAATGGGGATTATAACATATAGCTCAGAAATCAGTTGTAAGGATTAAATAGGGATCATGTACATAAAAGTGATACAGCTCTTTGCAAATGGAACAGATTAATATGCTATTTTGTGTTTTTTTTTCCAGTAACTAGTGCCATGCCTGGCATCTACTGGGTATATTTTTTGAATGTTACATATTACACAAATGTGCATATGCAGTGTACAACTTGTGACCATGGTTGGAATCCCTGCAAACCTGTTTCAGGGTTGAAGCAGGAAGAGGTTTTAGAAGCAGAATACCTGCGAGTATAATATACCTAGTGGGTATAATATATTCCATAATTTCTGGTAAGCAGACCAAGCTCAGCTTACCTCCTTTTTTACTTCTGTCCATTAGTGCACACCTTATTTTTTTCTAGAACCCTCAATGGCAATTCTTTCAGGACTTCTGCCTGATGACCACATAAACTAGAATAAGCCAGGGCCAAGGAGGGCTTCTTGGGGCACAATTTCCCGGCATCTATTTCCATCAACCTTGGGAGATGGGCCATGTTGGGGGTCTTACCACATAGGAGAGTCCCATGACCTGAGTCTATGCACATTCTTTAGTTACTTTCTTATCCAAAAATTGTTCCATTACTCCCAATTCCATTTTATTCATTTTTAAATATTCCTCTGATTTTTGAGAAATCATCCTTTCCAGAGCTATAGAAATAGGAGGGGGTTGAGTTTAGGGAGGAGGAACTAGTATTCAGGGATAACAAAGGGATGGAGATAAGGGATGGCTCATCCATCCTTTTGCATGAGCCCTTGGGTGCCACAGAAAGGATCCTGTAATGAAACCAGCCACACTGATTTGGGCATGTGCCATTCTGCCCCACCCCACTGCTGGTTAGGGGTCTCTTCTGAATATGCCTCAGGCAATGGTAACTAGCAGACCCACACACTGTAGCTAGCTAGTCACACTGAGAATATTCCTTTTGGAGAAAGGGGCTCTGGAAAATAGGAAATGCATAGTGGCAGATGTTAGAGTATGTTAGATTTTGGGTGATCTGTTTCTGTAGCTGAACAGTGGGTAGATGTGGTGGATGTCCTGGCATGATGGGTGATTTTATGTGTCAATTTAACTGGACCATAGAGTGCCCAGATACTTGGTCAGACATGATTCGGGGTATATCTGTGAGGGTGTTTTTGAATGAGATTGCCGTTTAAATTGAAGGACTCCGAGTCAAAGATGCTGCCCTTCCCGATATGGGTGGGCCACATCCAACCATTTGATGGTCTGAATAGAATAAAAAGACTATATTCCTTTCAGTAAGAAAGAATTCCTCCTTCCTACCTGATTTTGAACTAGGGCAGTAGCTTTTTCCTGACCTTAGACTTGAACTGAAACACTGGCTCTTCCTGGGTATTGAGCCTGCTGGCCTTCAGACTGCAGCCACACCACCAGCTCTCCGGGATCTCGGCATTCAGACTCAGACTAGAACTAAACCATTGGCTCTCCTGAGTCTCCAGCTTGCTGACTGTAGATCTTGAGACTTTCCAGGCTGCACAGTTTTGTGAGTAAATTCTTAATAATAAACCTCTCTCTTTCCCCACCCACCTCTGTATATGTGTGTGTGTACATATATATGTAGATATACACATATTATACATACATATGTGCGTGTATATATGTGTGCATGTGTGTGTGTGTGTGTGTGTGTGTTTATATATAAATATATATATGTATGTCTCCTGTTGCTTCAGTTTCTCTGGAAAACCTTGAGAACCTTGACTAATACACCTGTTCTCTCTGCATAGCTCTGGGCTCTGCCTGAGCTCTGGGGATGAGTCAGGGTGATGGATAAATACATAAAGCTCACAGAGTGCTTATGCAGCCATCTCATGTGGCCCTATTTGGTGCCTGGTTACTGACTACTGTTTTGTGTTTCCCGTTTGGCAGGATCTGAATTTCTGGTACTGATCTGAGGCCAGATCCTGCTCTTTCCACCTTTCCCAGAGGGGATTTTTCTAGACCATTGGGGAATCCAGGGTGTCTGACAAAAGGAGTAGAGAGGATCTCTGCCCAATGGACCTGGAAGGTGGCATATAAGGAAAAAACCAACAGAATACTGGGGATGGAATTTAGTGGCATAACAGGTAGCATTATACCAACCTGATTTTTCTGAAGTACAGTTTTTACTCTGATTACATGTCTTGATGTGTGTTTTTTAAACAACAATGAAATGTTGTTTTTGGTATTGTTGGGTGTGAGAGGTTAAGAAATTCTTCCCAACTATGGGATGGGAGTATGTAGGGACTCACATGATGTCTCTGAGTGCCATTTTATTGAGTCATGAGGGCAAATGTCTAGAACGAGCCCAGGGCTGAATGTGAGTCAGTGAAATAACTCACAATTCTATTTCTACTTTTAACTCAGGGGCTGACCTTGGGCAAGTCATTCAGTTGCTCTTGGCCTCCTAGGTCCTTTTGCTTCTTCAAAGTGGTCTTCCAGCCAGCAGTCGCAGCATCACTTGGAAGCTAGTTAGACATGTAGACATTTGCACCCTGCCATGGACCTGCTGAATCAGAATCTTCCTTTTAACAAGACCACCAGGTGATCAAGTTTGACAAGCACTGTTACGGAGGAAAAAAAGCACTGTGTTCTGGGGTCATTTAGAAATGAGAGTTTTCTTGATCTGCATACTCCTGTATATGACTTTGGATGTGTCAGTGAAACTCCCTGAGCCTCAGCTTCCCTATTTGAAAGCAAGGGGTAAAAATAGCTGCATTGCAACCTGATGGACTTTTCATGGGGATGAAATTAAAATCTCACATGCATGTATTGAGTGACCTGCATGTGTCTGGCCCCATGTAAACACTGTAGGGTACAGAGGTGACTGGGACCTGGTAGTGCTCATGCCCAGGAATTCGGCCTCTAGTGCAGTGAGAAAATATGTGTGACAGCACTTTGTAAATGCAAAGGGCTACCTCAATGTTAGCTATTCTAAGTATTAATGGGGATAATAATACTTGCCCTACTTACGCTGAATGGCTATCATTAAGCTCAAGTGAGATAAAGCATGTCAAAGTCGTCCGAAAAGTTGAAAAGTATTGACGTAAGAAGTTATTATTAGTATTATTATCGCCATCACTGAGTGAATGATCATTAATTTTAGTAGGCGAAAACCTAGAGTCATTTACATTTACTCAGGCAGCAGAGGATGCTGGAGTTTAAATACCAAACTTAGAACTCTCGAGCTGAACGCACAGGGAGATTCTCGCTTGCTTTTAGTTCTGCAGGGGAACTACATTGACAATTAAGAGTCTGTTAATACTTGTGCTGTTTCAGAATATCTGATCCTAGAAGCAGGGATTTATTTGCAGTTTATTGGCGAACCACTGAAATGCATCCATCTGTGAGGTGGAATGTTCTATCTGATGGGCAGCCTGACAATAGCACTACCCTGCCGATTAGGATGTGGTCAGGTGGAATAAACACAGGTGGCTTATGCTGTGTGAGGTCCTCTCTCTGGGTGTCTGTTCAGGGGCTGCCTTGCTCTGCACATGACTATCCACAGAGTCCGTGGCATCCTGCTGAAACCCTAGAACCTCAGGGCAGGCAAAGGAACCGGGAAATCAATCTAGCCTAATTCTCTAATTTGCAGACAATGTGGCCCAGTGTTTCAAACTGCTGTCTGTGACTAGCTCCAGATCACACTTGAAGATGATGGAAAAGTTGCAGTTTGAAAGCTTATTTCTCCTGGCTCCCAGTACAGTGCCTTCTCCTTAAAGCTTCATGCATTGAGGGTGCTTTTTTGCTTTGAGTTAGGTACCAGCAGGGAGATGGTACTCACTGCAGTTTTGATCTGGCTGTGTCTCAAGCGTCTACCCTTTGCTTTGTTCTTTACAGCGCAGATGCAGTCTGGGTACTGCTTCCTCACTTCCTCACTGTAGCTCTTCTATCCTGACACTGCCTGTGATGTGGTCAGTGCAAATTTTAATGAGGCAGCAGCAAAAGGGCAAGATTAACATTTCCATCCCTGACAGTCCTCATGCATGTGGCTTATTCTTTTATTACATGTTTATCTTAGTCTGCCTTGACTTTGAGTTAACATATATGTGTTTACTCTTCTCTCTAGCTTATAAGGCTCTAGAGTTCTGGAGGCAGCAGCTCCATGGTGGAAATCCAGCTTTGTCACTGCATAGATCATTCTGTGATCTTGGGCAGTTCACATCATCATTTTGAACTTTTTTTTAACCTGTAAATTGAGATACACTCATACCTACTCTATAGATGGTGAAAACTAAAGGATACACATGACACCACTGAGCCACTGTAGTTACTGCTAATGCCATCTCCTCTGAGAGGAGCAGAGATGGCATCAGCAGTAACCTTCCTTACCTCTCCATGCTACACGGATCTAAATAGACTCTCAAGATGAAAACAGCTTGAGCCTCTCAAGTGGACTCCCAGACATTTTCCCAAGAAAGGAGCTTTAAATCACTCATGAGGTCACTTATTCTGACTACTGGTCTTTTTCAGGAAGGTTGGGTCACACACCGTTAACTCCCATTTCTTTTAGCTTTTGGTTTTGCTTTTTAGCTCTGAAGTCTCCCATTCTCTTATTTCCAAGATCATTCTCATTTTGTGTTGATCCTTTCAGGAGACAAATGTTGCTTGCTTCCCTATGTGTGAATTCATGTGCACTGAACTGAGTCCCATGCCTGGGACTCTTACCTGTGCCTTGGCTCCTTATTTGTGGCAAATTTACTGTCTTAACTTCTTCCTCTTCGGA
This sequence comes from Cebus imitator, assembly GCF_001604975.1. NCBI lineage: Eukaryota > Metazoa > Chordata > Mammalia > Primates > Cebidae > Cebus > Cebus imitator. Next base: position 1,840,796 of record NW_016107536.1, read on the forward strand.
GGCTTGCAGCCCGAAGTGACCTCTTCCTCCTCTGACACTGTGACCTCAAGGCCAGCCCAGTCTTGGACTGCTCCAGGCCCCCTGAAGCACTTTACCTGCAGCAGAAACAATACAGAGTTGCTTGATTCCTGCTTCTTGAACTTGATGCTCCTCTTTTAATTAAAAGAAGATGTTTCCCTCTCACAGCATGTATTGGAATTCCTCCGAGAGAGTGTCTCAGCTCCTTCCCTAGAAAAATGTCTCATTAGTGTATTCAGTGTAGAAATTGAGCCTCTGGTACTTGGTGCTAAGTTCTGAAGGAGAAAGATTTCTTCACATAAGAGAGAAAAGAATATTTGGAGCTGGGGAATTGGGGTATTCAGAAGGAAGGTGGTGAGGACTGGGGAGAGAAGGACCCAGCAGACAGGGGTGAACATGATGACAGCATGCCACACTCTTGATGTTCTGACCTCTACCCTGATCCTCAAGTAATCTGAGAAGATGGGTCTCTTGGGCTTTGCTGTAGATGTGGAAGAAAGGCTGATTCTGCCTCATGAGTGGGTGGGAAGGCAGATCTGGAGACTGAACATCTCTGTGATTTCACAGAACCTTGAAGGAGGAGCATGAATGGGAAACAAACTTTGAACTTCCCCAGACCTTGGAAATGGAGGTCTGATGCAATATGTGAGGGGCGCAGCAATTCAAGGAAGCGAAGTCAAGAATGCAAAGAGCAGAAGGCCCCCCAGCTGACCTCTGGGTTATAGTCACATTGAGCCTGGCACCAAGTCAGGCATTTAAAATGATATCCTGCCAGGTTTTTTTTTTTTTTTGGTTGTTTCCTTAGAAAAGGATATGGCAAACTTTCAAGGGGAAACTGTTGATACCAGAAGGCCACTTTGGGTCATCTCATCCAAAAATCTGTGCAAACTCCCACGATGCCCAGGCACTAAGCTGGCTTTAGAGTCTGAGGCCACCACTGTTCTCCTTACTGCCTTCTCTCTGGCACAGGTAGCAGCGACCACAGGATACCAGGCATTTGAGGAATCTTAACCCTGCTGTGTTGTAGGTAACTATTACTTGCTGTGACCACCACCTCCTCTTCCACTGAGAGTCACGGAGCCAGGCTGGCAGTCAATCTTGTGAACTTGAAAAGGGGTCACTGGTACAGAGAGGCCATGCTCAGTGGCCTTATCAGCACGTCAGGAAGGGGAGATAACCAACCAAACCCATGTGATATTTCAAGAATGAACAGATGAAGGTTTCTGAGAAATTTCCCAAATTATTCCTTTCAAACAGCACCTCCTCAGTCTTCCCCATGTTTGCTGTGAGACAACAGCTGTGTAGCTGTCAGCAATTGCTGCAGGGATGCAAAATTGTAAGAGGTAGATCAACATTTTTTACTCCTTATGACTTACCCACAACTGTTCACATATTTGGTTTCTTTGAACATTCTTTCCACTGAACTTAACCAGGGAGGGATTTCTTAAATCATAATATGACACGCAGAAAAATTAACAGTAAAAGTTTTAAATTTAAAAGTGACCTTAAATAGTTCTTAGGTTAACAGAGAAATCAAAACTGCAGTAATAGACTGATTAGAAAATAACCAACAATGAGAATACACACATCAAACTTATGCCTGTGTTGTTCTTAAGAAATGTCACTGCTCTGAATATTTTCAGAAATAAACAATAAAAATGAAAGAGAATTAAACTGAGAATTGCAAGCAGCCAAAAGAAAAAAAAAAAAACTGAAGAAAGCAAGAAGAAATTCTTGAAGGTTGATATAAAATTAGGTTGCCTAGAGGTAATATAATGCATTAATAAATCCAATAAGTATTTGTTTTATTTTATTTTATTATTTTTTTGAGACAGAATCTTACTTTGTCACCCAGGCTGGAGTGCAGAGGTACAACCTCAGCTCACTGTGGCCTTCACTTCCAGGGTTCAAGTGATTCTCCTACCTCAGCCTCCTGAGTAGCTGGGACTACAGGCAGCTGCCACCTCACTTGGCTAAATGTTTGTATTTTTAGTAGAGATGAGGTCTCATTATGTTGGCCAAGCTGGTCTCGAACTCCTGACCTCAAATGATCCACCTGCCTTGGTCTCCCAAAGTCAGTAAGTATTTATTTTTAATATAAAAGATAGACTAAAGTCTGGCAAATATTAATCACCAATATAGTGAAAATGCAAAGATTTAATATTAGAAGCAAGAAAGAGAATGTACTTTACAGAAAGAGGTGATTTAAGGAGCAAAACAGTATTACAGGCAACTGTATGCTGGTGATACTAATAACACTATGTGAATAAATAATTTTCTTTTTTTTTTGTTTTTTGAGGCAGAGTCTAGGTGTGTTGTCCAGGCCGGAGTGCAGTGCTGTGATCTGGACTCACTGAAACCTATGCCTCAAGTGATTCTCCTGTCTCATCCTCCTGGGTAGCTGGGATTACAGGCCTGTGTCACCACGCCCGGCTAACTTTTGTATTTTTTAGTAGAGAAGGGGTTTCACCATATTAACCAGGTGGTCTCGAACTCCTGGCCTCAAGTGATCCGCCCGCCTCATACTCTCAAAGTGCTGAGATTACAGGTGTGAACCACCGCTCCTGGCCATAATTTTTTTATGCATATAAATCACCAACTTTACTGAAGAAGCACAAAACTGAAGCAGAAGAGTAGCCATGAAAAAAATTGAAAAAAAGAGTTTAGAGAATTACTTCAGAAAAAAAGGTCCTGGTATATGTGGTTTTACTTTTATCTTCTTTTAAACTTTTAAAGAAACCTACCAATCATTAAAAAAAAAAAAAATCAACAGATTTGGTTACACAAAACTTTAAAAAAATATTATGGCACCAGATATCAGAAACTTTTGAAAGAAAATGATAAATGGAGAGAGGAAATAAGCACAAATATAATATATAAAAGGCTAATATTTCTTGCATGTCATACTCAGAGATTAACAAGAAAAATTGTCAAAATAGGTAGAATTTATTATATTTATTGCATTAACAAAATGTTATCCTTTTTTTTAAACGTTTAATTTCAGTGGTACATATGCAGAGTTTGTTACATACGTAAACTCGTCACGGGGGTTTGTTGTACAAATTATTTTATCACCCAGGTATCAGGCCTAGTTATCATTAGTTATTGTTCCTGATCTCCCTCCTCCCAACCTCCACCCTCCAGTAAGTCCTAGGGTGGAGGGTGGGAGGAGGGAGAGGATCAGGAAGTAACTTTTGAAATAATTCTCTAAACTCTTTTTTTCAGTTTTTTTGTGGCTACTCTTCTGTTTTGGGTTTGTACTTCTTCAGGCAAGTTGGTGATTTATATGCATAAGAAAATTATGGCCAGGCGTGGTGGCTCAGGCCTGTAATCCAGCAGTTTGAGAGAATGAGGTGGTGTTTAAGTGGACAGGCATTTAAGTTGATTCTGTGTCTTTGTGTACGTGTATAGGTCTTTATAATAGCACAATTTATATTCCTTTGGGAATATACCCAGTAATGGGATTGCTGGCTCAAATGATATTTCTGGTTTTATGTCTTTGATGAACTGCCACACTGCTTTCCATAATGGTTGAACTAATCTACACTCCCACCAACAGTGTATAAGCATTCCTTTTCTCTGCAACCTCACCAGCACCTGTTATTTTTTGACTTTTTAGTAACAGCCATTCTGACTGGTGTATCACATCACTTATATTGTCTTATAATACTAAGCCTTCTAGAAACAATTGGCATGTTCAGTATAGGGGATGATTATACAGATTATAAAATAATAATTTTTTCAAGCCCAAATCTTTTCTATTTTCACACATACTCTGTATCCAATTCATCTATAAATTTTCTTTGCTGTTCCTTAAAAATGATTTCAAATCTGAACATACTTCTTCACTTACACAGCTACTCCCTGGTCAAACCCCAGCCCTCTCTGGCCTAGCACTGAAGAGTTTCCCACATGCTCTCCCTGCTTTCACGCTGCTCCTCCTGCCGTCTCTTATGTGCACAGGTGCCAGACTGGCAATTTAAAACGCAAAATAGGTGCCACCATCTTCCTTACAACTCTCTAGTATCCATCTTCGTATTACACTTAACATGACACCTGAAGTTCTGACCAAGGCTTACAGGATGTTACCTGATCTGGGACTTGGCCAATTGCTCCAGCCTCATTTCCTACTGCTCTCCCCTTTCTGGCTTCTCTACCAACACTGGCTTCTTGTTGTTCTTTGAACACGTGCAAGAACCTTTTAACCTGATGTTCCCTCTGTTTCCTACACTTTCCGCTAAGGCTATTGACATAACTCTCTTCGTCACTTCCCTTGCATCTTGGTTCAATTTTGTCCTTCTCAGACCATCCTGTTCAAAATAGCAACTCCCCTCTGATCCTCATTACATTAGTGACACATTCTGAGAAACACAAATCCAAAATTCAATAAAGCATTGAACTATAGTTTAAATCACTGCTCCCAAAGCTGGGTTGCAGTGGTATTTCTATACCAATTGGAGCACTTTATGCAGATTGTCTGACTTAATTGTCACCACGACTCTTTTGATTGGTGTTTCTTATTTTCAGATCATGAACCTGAAGATGAGAGATGGTTTCCTACAGTGTAAGTGGAGGAGCCAGGACTTGAACTGTAGCAATGGGGGTCGGCACCAACAGGCTACACTACCTCCCAGGGCACTGGGCACATCTTTGCTGCTCACCCTTCAACTGTGTCATGGGGGAAGCAGCTGTCTTTAATTTCATATTTCACTCTCTCAAAATTTCCCCAATTTTTTTTTTCCTAAAACTCAGCCTACACTGATTAATTGCTGTCCTATGCTCAGCTCCCTTCATCCCAGACCTCCACTTTAAAGCAATCTGGAATCCCGGACTTCTCCAGCTCTATATTTTTGGCCATTTTGTCATTATTTGCATAAAGAAGTGCAAAAGACAGCCTGGGGGCATGCCACACCCTCCTACAAAGGGGCAGGAGGAGGGACAAAATTCTCATCACACATTTTCGAGTTTTTAGGAGATGCCTCTGCAATACTTCAGTACTGAGCACACACTTCCTGAACTACTCCAGGTGGAAATGATTTCACCTTCCTCTGAACTTCTATAGACTGTGTTTCTGTTTCCATTGATTTGACTCTAGTATTTAACCATAGAAAGAAAATAGTAGGTGTGTTGTCTTTAGCAAGTTATTCACCACTTTGTATCTTAGTTTCTTCCTCTGTAAAATGGAGTAACTATGTCTACACTTCCAGGTCGTTGAAGGGATTAAATAACACAAGATACATATTAATACTTGGCATATAGTTGACACCCATTAGTCATGAGTTTATCTTGAATCTGATGCTGAAGGCAGAATATGTATCTTTCCTCACAGCTGCAGTGTTGAGTCATTGTATTAGTCCTGAGGAAGTAACTGGAAAAGAAGTCTAAATTTCACTGCCAAGTAAGTGATTGGATCAAGATTACATGGCATATTAAAAAAATAAAAACTCAAGCAAACAAAATAAATGTAGGCATGCTGAGAACCCTCCTAGGTATGATTTTAGGTCAGACATTTGTAAATATAGTTTTCTGTGGACACCTTTGAGCACTGAATGACAGGTGCATAGAGTGATGGGTAAAGAAATGGACCAGACAGGAGATCTGGGTCCTGAGTATTCCCACCTAGAGATGTGACCCAACTTAAGGCACACACTTTCCTTAGGCTCAGTTGGTTTTCTCATTTGTTTGCATTTATTTCTTTATCCTTTAAATGGTAAATAATAAAAACCCAATAATCAAACAATAGGGATTTCTGCTTGCTTCATAGAGTGCCTGTGTCAAGAAAGATAACCTACATTAAGGTATTAAACATATGAGAGAATAATTTTACTGTCTCCCTTTCAGTTGAAAAAAACGCAGCTATAAGTATTTCCCTCAGTGTTGTGTTGCCAGACACTCTGCAGATATTGAACAGCTTCTACTCTTTTTTAGGGACATGCTACTCCAGGATAACTGCATCAGTGTCAGGATTAGGAAGGGCATGATCAACAACTGAATCTTGAACTGTGGCTGACTTCCAAAGGCCATTGCTTTGCCCTTGATAGGACAGTGACTCAACCTCCAGGGCTGAGTGATGCCTGTTGGCCGTGGAATGTTCTCTATTTTCCTCTTTATATACATCTATACATTGTTTTTCTGTCTCTATATCTGTCTTTATCTGTATATGTATATACATTTATATACACATACATATATGTGTGTATCTATGTGCGTGCATGTGTGTGTGTGTATATATACATACACCTGTATCTGTCTATACCTATACCCATACCTCTTTGTATTTTTTCTTAATCACTACAGTTCTTAATCCAAATTCCTCTTTTTGCTGCAAAGCTAGCTTTATGCATTATCATAAATTTATTCATTGTCATAAAATACAAATGCTCCAGAATGGTTGGTTACCACACAAATTAAGACATATTCATATCTGTATTATATCTCTATCCATCTGTCTGTCTATCCATCTATCAATTCAAACTCTTGTTCAGCCTATCTGTTCAATCCTACCTGCTAGAGTTTGTCTTTTTCTCTTTATCTTTTGCCTTTCTTTGGGCCCAACCTGGAATAGAAACTATGGCTTCCATCCAAGAAAGCATCATTCAAATTGTTCTCAGCCACATGGCGGTCTAAATTTGGAATCCACAAGGTTTTGAGAATGTCTTTCAACCTTGGGGTGATTATCTGAACTCAATCCAAACCTTCATGCTTGAAGACTCTGCTGTTGTTAATTATGGCTCCTGTTCACCGCTGGTCAGTCACCTGGCTGTTTTCATTTTGCCTGGGAAATGACCTTGTACAAATTCTCTGGATTGTTTGAAACCAGCTGCATGGCAGAGGCTGGTTGATGATGGGTGAACCAAAGGTTGATAGCTTTCAGCTTGGCCTACCCTGGACGAGGGCCTGAGGCTCCCAGCTTTGAATAAACTCAAATGTAATTCACCTAAAGAGCAGCTTTCCCTTACAGTTGTTTGTGTTATATACTTAGCCACAAAAGCCTCATGAGAATGCTGGGCCCGAAAACACAGTGATGGTTGTGATTGGGGCCCAAGTGGGGATAGGGGAGCTGATTACAGGATACGCCCACCTACCCCACCATGCACGTAGCTTTGGTTTGGCGGTTTGATTTTAGTACACCTTAAACTAATTTAGTCCTATTCATACTCAATTCTAGTTGGGCACTTGAGAAAGGGCTTTTATTTCATCCTTGGCTTAAAAAATAAAGGCAATATGTTCTTTTTAAAGAGAAAACAACAAAACAGGTTTTGCAAGGGCTGGATTTTCAGTTCTGGAGTTTCCCACACTATGGCCTAAAGGCTTGGCAAGGGCAACCCAGAGCTGGTTAGGGTGAAACAGATAAAAAGAATATCTTATGCTTATGCAGAGATTTATACTTTAAAATGTCTTTTCAACCATTACTGATTGCAAACATAATCTCTGCCAGGCAGTGTACTGGGGAAACAAGGGAATAAAGTGAGGTCTTTGCTCTCAAAGAGCTCACAGGTTAGTAGAGGGAGATCAACACTGATGTGAGCAGATGAAACAAGCCACTTTCATGCCACCATGCCACGAGACAGGAAGGAGTAGCCAATTCTGTTGTGCAAAAGGTAAAGCAGTTAGAAGAGCAAGACAAAAGTATTGCAGAATATTCGAACTTAAAGGGACCTTCGATTTTATTTAATCCTACACAATCATTCTAAAGATGAAAGTACTTCATCCCAGATGTGAAGTGACTTACCTAATGTCAAACAGCTAGATTAGCAGTGCAGTGGATCTAGGATGCTGGATGTCTAGTTCTCCGGCTCAGAGTTATTTTTTCCCCACCCTGCATGGTGGTGTCTCACATTCTCAGCAAGGGACCTGAGCGCTTCGATGGGGTACCACTCTGTGCTGGTGAAAACCACACGAACTTCTGTCTCGTTTGCAGCGCTGCTTCAAGGCCAACTGAGCCTCAGCCTGTGTCCTCTCTGCATTTCTCACTGTCTTTCATTTTGAGTATTTTGATGTTCAGGGTCTCTTCAGGAATCACATGTACTCTTGCATTCTAAGGAGTTAATGATTTCCTTCTGGAATCTCTTCCAGAGTATAGCGCTTAGTATAAGGTCTCAAGAAAAGCAACTAATAGCAGACTTTTAGGCACTTGGTAGAGATATATTTGGGAGATAAGAGTCTTCCTACATCCACTCAGTCACTCTGCACTGAAGACCATTCAGTAGGTCTAGTTTTAGAAGTGAAATTGTCAGGGAGAACCTCTGCCTTATTGTCAGAACCAATCCTTAGCTCGTGGAAATGCATTGGGAATCCACTCTATGGCTCACAGGTGAATTAGATAGAGGGGTAACTGGCATTTTACAGAAGGAGACCGAAAGAAGTGATGTGAAAGTTAAGGTCACACAGCTGGCAGAGGACCTCCAGTGCTCATGCTGCCTGATGGAGATTTAATTGGCATCCCTCTTACCAGGCTCTGGTCGAGTCCAGACACTCACAGATGCTGTGGGAATGGTGAGGCCTGAGAGCCAGGTTTGGAGGCCGAAGGCTTTTCTGTGTGATCCTGGAAATCCATTACCCTCTGTACTCTTGGGAATGCCTGCTCTTCTTCCCTGCATTGGTCTGAAAAAGAACAAGCAAACAAAAGTAAGTACTGTTTTACCCTGTGTGTGACAAGCACTTTATGTGGTGGGCCTCTTTTGATACCTAATTTCTAGCTGATTTTTGACTCTCTGTGCAGAATATTGGTTCTTGGGACAGCTGTGTGTGTGTGTTTGCATTTTAATCTCTGTGTGTCAACATACTAAAATAATGAAGTCCCAAAGTTTGTTTCAGGCATCTGAGTATGATAAAATTTGGCTTCTGGAAGGTCTAGGTCCTAGAGTTTTCTAGGCTAAAAGTTTTCAAGTTGTTTAAAGTCACAGAATCTTTGTGTAACAAAGAATCTCATAATTGTGGCTAAGAATTTACGTGTGTGTGTGTGTGTTTATACACACACATACATAGCTTTAAAATATATCCGTTTAAAAATGTAATATCTATTACTCCTTGCCATGGGTATATTGCAACTGGCCCTAATATATTGTCCTGTAAATAATGCTAGAAAGGAATCGAGGGTGATGAGTGAGTACAGGAAGGGAGGAAAGGAGGGAGAAGCATATCATAATTTGTGAAGATAGAATATTGACAAACCATTTTTTTCTTAATAAAAATACTGCAGCTGACATATACGTGGAAAAACGTATACACATTTGTACAAATTTAGGGAATAAAGCAGAATCGACATCAGTTTATAGCAGAGAGCCATGGAAAGGTTGTGGGTCTGTCCAGGAGGAAGTGTGGAGTGCCGCATGAGAGAGTTAAGGTTCCAAGCCAGCTGCTCTCACTTAGCAGCTCTGCAAGCTTGGGAATATTACTTTCTATGGGCTTCAGCTACCAACTCTGTAAAATCAGGGGAAATGATGTTTCTTCAGAGAATAATGAGAAACACAAATTGCTTGGCCCATGACCAGCATTCCATAAAATGTCAGCTTCCTTCATAATCCTAACATTTTTACTGTTTATGGCGGTAACGTAATACTTGCACATTGTTATGGACTGAATATGTCCCCCCAGAATTGGTAAGCTGATACCCTATTTGGTGGTGGGGGCTTGGGAGGTGATTAGGTTTAGATGATGTCATGAGGGTGGGGCCCTTATGATGGGATTAGTGGCCTTGTAACAAAAGACACCAGAGAGCTTGCTTCCTTTTACTTTCTCTCCTCTGAATAAGAACACAGTGAGAAGGCAACCTTCTGCAAACCAGGAAGAGAGCCCTTATCTGGAACCAAATTGGTCAGCATGTTGATCTTGGACTTCTAGCCTCCAAATAAATGTCTGTTGTTTAAGCCACCCAGTATGTGGCATTTTGTTACAGCAACCTGGCTGGTTAACACACACTTGATGGTATCTTATTTGTGTAATTCCTAATCCTAGGAAAAGGTAGTTATGGCTTGATTCCTGTTTTAAGGGTGGCAAACTAGAAGTCTTGGGGAAGTTGTGAAGTCCAACATCACAAGAAAGGGCCAGCATCAGGATTAGAGTTTGTACTTCCAATGTCTACCTCAGTGTTATTGAGTGAAACCATACTTCCTCTCTCTATAATAATTAGGGCTGTAATGTCAGAAATGGGGATGGTGTGGGGTTCTGTCTTCATTGTTTTTAATTTGGTTTCTTATTTGGGCGACCGCAGACCTTCTTAACCTGAAGCAGCTTTGCCACTGCCCCTCCACCGCCACGAGTATTTAGTATATTTGGAAACAGTTATATATTTTGGAAACAGCTTTGGTTATCTCTATTTTGATTGGGGTAGAGAGTTCTACTAGCACTTAGTGATTAGAGACAGCGATGCTGCTAACCACCCTCCAATTCATAGGGTAACTTCAATGGTTGAGAAAGCCTGGGTTATGGTCATACAATGGAATGTATTCTCTACCTGGAGATGGCAATACTTGCACTGTTTGCCTTTTGCTGTGACTGCGGAATTTGGGGATGGACATCTTGCTGCAAAGTATAATATAAAGCTAGAGGAGGAAAATACAACCAGCTGAGAAACAATAGTCCCTGAATACTTTATAAAAATATTATGGCATTGACAAAATGACATTAAAACAATAGGAGGTATCGAAGATAAAAATATTTCTCAATCTCATCACCTAATTAATTCATCCTCATACATATTTAAAACGTGAGAAATTCATAACACCATCCCAATTCTAAGCTAATTAGTAAATATTCAGCTGATTCTCATGGTTGTAACATTGTGTAGAATTGACAAAATGTATTCTAGAGCCTTCTTCATGAGTATGCTATTGAAGAAATGAACTGGAGGCTGGGCACGGTGGCTCATGCCTGTAATTTCAGCACTTTGGGAGGCTGAGGTGGGCGGATTACTTGAAATCAGGAGTTTGAGACCAGCCTGGCCAACATGGTGAAATGCTGTCTCTACTGAAAATACAAAAATTAGCCAGGTGTGGTGTCACACGCCTGTAATCCCTGTGAGGCGGAGGCAGGAGAATCACCTGAATCCAGGAGGTGGAGGTTGCGGTGAGCGAAGATCACGCCACTGCACTCCAGCCTGGGTGACAGAGAGAGACTCCATCTCAAAAAAAAAAAAAGTTAAAAAAAATGAAGTGGAACTTTGATTAGCTGGATCTTGGGCTAATTTGAACCCCTATAATCTTATTTAACAGAAAATATAGAAATGGCAAGAAAAAAATTTATGTGAGGGATTTGTGAAAAAATTTCTGGGGCATCTGCAGAGGTCAGTATGGATTTCAGATTCCCCCATCCCCTGCAGGCCCTGGAGCAATCTGGTTTATCATGTAAATGATCGCAGGTGCTTGTGGTGCCTCACTTGTCCTGGACAGACTTAGCCTGACTTTGCCAAGGCAGGAAAGTAAACCCAGAAAAAAATTGCATCAGCATAAAAGATTGGGAGTGAGGAGAAATTTTTAGGGGGGTTTGGATTAATTACCTGAAAAGCTTAGTACTCCAGGGTATTCCAACCAATGGAATTTTATTGCAAAACACCCTGTATATGTGAAAGAGCGAGTAGGAGGCTGCACGAGGCTGCATATTCCAGCACAGAATGCTGTTAGAGGTGACAGTTTACTGCAAGAAGCTCAAAGAATCCATCCTCAGCCAAACCTCCTGGGAGTATTAAGCTGGGGGATCTTAGATGGTGACAACTTTCATGATTCTGTCCCCAAAGCATACTCAGATTGTGGCAGAGGAATTCTTCCCTTTGAACATGAGATAGAGGATAATCATGGAATGCTTGTGCGGTAGCTTGGCAAACCTCTTCTTGAAAAAGTAAATTATTTTTGATTTAGAAGTAGCGGCTCACACCTGTAATTCTAGCACTTTGGGAGGCTGGGCTGATTGCCTGAGCTCAGGAGTTCGAAACCAGCCTGGGCAAAATAGTGAAACCCTGTCTCTAATAAATTAGCTGGACATGCTGGCATGTGTCTGTAGTCCCAGCTAGTTGGGAGGCTGAGGCAGGAGAATCGCTTGAACCCAGGAGGTGGAGGTTGCAGTGAGCTGAGATTGCACTAATGCATTCCAGTCTGGGTAACAGAGTGAGATGCTATCTCCAAAAAANAAAAAAAAAAAAAAAAAAAGAAAGAAAGAATAAATTAGAAATGCACAGAAAAATTTTTTAAAAACCAGCATGCCATGTGTAATTAACAGTATGATGTACACTTCGCACCCCTCACCCTGATTTTCCAATGGCATCATCTGGCCTCGCAACTTCCATCCCACTGTGCATGTATAAACACACTGCCTTGGTGCCAAACCGTTCATAAAAAAGCTGCAAACATCATGACAATTCACTCCTAAAAGCTTCCGCATGCAACTCCCAGGGAAGAGAGAATTTCATATGCACTACCACGCCCTTAACAAATCCGAGGAAATTAATAATTTCATATCATCACCCAACAGTCTATAAAGTCAAATATTTTCAATTGTCCCGACAGGGTTCTCTATACCCTATAGATACTGCATTGCCTGTATATCTGTTTTGTTTCCTCCCATTTAGACCAATCCACAAGTCTTTCTTTGTTCTTCATGACAGTGAAGCTTTTGAAGAGTGAGACTCATCTGAAAGTTTCCTGATAATTAAATTCAGGTTAAAAAATTATGTCAAGAACACCACACAAGGAATGTGTGTACTCATGGTATCACACAAAAGGGCATACAGTATCAGTGGTCCCACTATGGGTGATGGCGAGCTTGCCTATTTGGTTAAGGTGGTGACCCCCAGATCTCTCTGTTGAGAAGCACATCATCTCCCGCTCCCTTTCCCCCTCCCCCCACCCTCCCTGGAATTGAATAATCAGTGAGGGGATACTTTAAGATTCTATTTTTTTTAAAACATACATTGATAATTTTTGCCTTAACTATTATACTAGAGGGTTTTCTAATACTACGAATGCTTTTACCTTTACTAGTTGACATTCTTTTGTAAAAAGATATTTTCTTTTTGTTATTTCCTTCCTCCTCCCCTTTTCTTTCTCTTCTTCTTATCCTCTGCCTCCTCTTTCTTCTTTTTTTCCTCTTTTATTCCTTCTTTCTTTTTCTCCTTTATCTTCATCATCTCTCTTTCTCTGTCTTTCGAGTATCAGTATTATCATAACATCTGCATTTCTTCAGCGTTGTATTTTATTATTACTGTTATTCCTTATGATGTGCAATCATCCCAGACTTGGGCAATGAGAGCCTCTTCAAGACAGCTTCTCTGTCTTTTGACCTGTGTCCATCAGTCCTGGATTCTTGATTGGTTTTGGCTTAAGATGTGTCAGGCTTTTCACTGTCCAGGCTGGAGTCAGCATTTCTCATGGAAGAGTGGTTCCTGTTGGTGGGGAGTGGTATTTAAAAATACACACATGCAATTCATACATATATATCCTATTCATGTAGAAAACCACAGGATTTCCCCCCAGCTTCTCTCATTCCATATCTGTATCTCCCTCTTGCAAAGGGAAACCCTGGCTCCCTACAATATTAATTTACTTACACATTTACTCTTTATTATGCCACAAACAACGTAGTTTCAAAATCACAGCATGAACACCACTAGGAACAGTAAACCTAACTGTAAAATTCACAATTTGGTTGCAATTCATCTTCTCAGACTACATTAATCCCGTGTTATCTGAAGTTTCACTTTTCAGTGTTTTAGTTATCTTCAGTCAACCTCTGTCCAGAAATATGGAATGGAAAATTTTAGAAACAATTCATACATTTTTATATCGCACACCCTACTGCAGAACGTGATGAAATCTTGTGCTGTCCTGTACCTTCCTGCTCTGTCCCGCTGGGATGTGAATCATCCCTTTGTCTAGCTCCTCCAGGCTGTGGATGTTCCCTGCCTGTTGGTCCCTTTAGGGCCATCTTGGTCGTCAGAATCACTGTTGTGGCATCACCATGCTTGTGTTCGGGTCACCCTTTTTTACTTAATAATGCTCCCAGTCCCCAAGAGGAGTGATGCTGGCAATTTGGATGTGGCAAAAAGAAGCCATAGGATACTTCCTTTAAGTGAAAAGGTGCAAGTTCTTGACTTAAGGAAGGAAAAAAAAGCATATGCTGTGTTTTTTTTTTTTTTTCCCCAGGATCTATGGTAAGAGTGAATCTGGGGAATTGTAAATAAGGAAAAAGAAATTCATGCTAGTTGTGCTGTCACACCTCAAACTTTATCATAGGTGTGTGTATATGTGTAGAAAGAAACAGAATATACATAGGGCTCAGGAAATCCATGGTTTCGGGTGTCCACTGGGGATCTTGGAACATAGTCCCCACGGATAAAGGGGACTACTGCATATCCCATTATATTCAAGTTACTTGAAATAATTATTTTCCCTGTTTGCATATGTTTTAAACTTTATATATAGTTTGAATCATTTGTTTCTGTTTGTATTCAGTTCTGGGGCTTGCCTTTTATATTCTTGGCAATTTAAAAAATATGTAAACCCTTAACATGATTGAAAAGTCAAAATTATATAAAAAGATAAACTCAAAAAAATCTCATTGCTTCTTCTACTCTCTTCACTTTATTCCCATCAGCTTCTATGGATAATCATTTTCAGTACCTCTATTCTTAAATAAAAAGTAGACAAATATGCATACGCGTATTCTTATTTTTCCATTTTTCTTTTGGAAAAGGCAGCACACTCTACAATCTCGTCAACACTTCAATGTATGATGTGCATCATGCTAGTCACCCATCCCCTCCCTCCCTGCCACAATCCCACAATCCCACCTTCCAGAGATGCCACCGTTCTCAGCTAGCCATCTAGCCTTCTACCCTTGAAGAGCTCTAAGTAGGTGATGGTACCAGGTTGGAAGCCACATGTGATCTCCCCTCTCTGCTGCCCCATGATGCTCAGAGTATTTTCAGTATGGTCCAAATTAGAGCTTCAAGCTCCTTGTGCCTGCAGCGGTTCCTCATTCAGAAGCCTGGGTTGACTCTTAACTTTGATGCAGCCTTGCAAATTCAAAGCTGTCTTATCAGGAGGGCTGGAGAGAAAGATTTGTTACCACCATCCTCTCAGTTAGGTGACTCTTACATACTGCACCTTCTAGCATGATGGTCATGATACACAAAATGTTTTCCTTTTAACAAGGCCTGGCTTCCAAAGGGGCTGCAAGTTTATGTTTAGTTATAAATTTAACAGTTGGCTGAAATTACTACTAGGAATACCTTGAAGTTGAATGATGGTTCAGCCTCTGTTAGTGTTTGGCTAGGCATATCCTGCTGGAAAACCCATTTAGAGCTATAGAAAAGTGGATGGGCTAAGTTTTAAAATTTACAACCCCATTGCTTCTAAAAGCAGTCTTCTGCTAATTCCTCTTTATCCCAGCTGTATGAGATAGCTCAAATTTTACTTGTTTCTTCAAGTATGGAATTTATCAATTGGGTAATAAACCAACAAGATCCTTCTGGCTCCAACCATCATTTCAGTAGAGGTACCACAGCCTGCTCAGGGGTGGTTTGTTAATGCCCTGGGGAGATGGGCAGGGTCAGGATGGCAATGCTAGGAAGGGCTTGCTTTATTAGGTTAGAAAATGTCACATGGAGGCATGACCCTTTCCCTGAGGGGCTCTTGGAGAAAAAATCATAAACGCAAGGCTTTGGAGCAGAATCCCTGGAAAACCATTTATTGCTACAGCTTCATGGCTCGGCTCTGGAATATTGTCTCCAACTCACTCTGCCCTGCCCAAGCAACTGGGTCTTGTCCCCACCAGGGTGTTGGACACTCAGATAACTTTTAGAGACAAAGACAGCATGGTATTCACCCAAGTCCCTCTTGGTGTCCTATGTAGAGTCCAAATCCTTCAGCAATGCATTTGGAGGTCTGCCAGAATCACCATATGTCTGTCTTAAAAATACTCATCTTATTCAACAGGAACCAGTTTAACACTGGGCCCCAGGCTGAAGGGGTCTTATAATAACATTATACTTTGCCAGGAGCAGAGCCAGAGAGGCTTTTGCCCACAGCGTGAAGGTTCAGGCTGAAAATCTCTTGGGGCATCACTTTTAGCATCTTCTTCCTCCACAAAGGCCACATTTCTTAGAGATTGTCAGGAATGAAGCATGGGGAAGTAACTTATCCCAGGTCTTCTTGTGCAGAGGCTGGAGAAGAGGGAGGGATAGTGACAAGAATCCTCATCTCCATTCTAGAAGAGGGGTGGGGCAAGTGTTCTACAGCTCAGCTGTCCACCCACTGTTTCCTCAGCTCTCTGACTTCTTCAGTGCCCTGGGACGTGGGAGTGGGATTCAAGGACAAAGGGTAGGGGGAGTAAGAGAAGATCTAATATGTGTTGAATGCTTCCTATGTGCTGGATAATATCCATGCCTTGTGGAACCCTCCCAATCACCCTGTAAGTTAATCGTCTCTGTAATCGACCGGAGAGCAACTGAGTCTCCATCACACTAATGACTTGCCCAAAGTGACACAGAGAGTGAGAGGTGGAGCCAGTATCTGAACCTAGCCTTGCCAGTCCTGTTCTCTAAGTCACACTGATGCCTCTCATTAGTGTCCCCAGTAAAGGATCCCTATAGGAGTGAAAAATGAGTTGGGAGGAAATAGAACCATGACCAGTGCCCAGAGCAGAGCCAATAAAAGGTACCCTCATACCTTTCCTCTCCATTCTCTCTTTCCATTATCACAGGATTAGAGGTGGAGAGGGTGGCAGTGGGTGGCACTTCTCTGGAAAGAAGCGAAGCAACAATACCAAATCAAGGCCATCCGGAGGAGAACACTCTTGAGAATCTGGGGAGCATGTCAAAAGGCACAATGATCATTTTCTCTCTCTCCTTTCTCTTTTCAGTGGTAAGACTTTGGGACAAGATGCATTCAGCTTCAAAGATACTGTTTACTGTGGATAGCTAAAATTAACAGCTCTCAAAGTTTTTGGTGTGAGTCCTTTCACCCCATAAAAATTATTAAATAATCTTAAGTGGTTTTCCTTTTTCTTCTTCTTTTTTTTTGACATGAAGTCTTGCTCTGTTCCCCAGGCTGGAGTGCATTGGCGTGATCTCGGCTCACTGCAACCTCTGCCTTCAGGTTTCAAGCAGTTCTCCTGCCTCAGCCTCCAAATAGCTGTGATTACAGATGTGTGCCACCACTCCTGGCTAAGGTTTTTTTTTTTTTGTATTTTTAGTAAAGATGGGGTTTCACCATATTGGCCAGACTTGTCTCAAACTCTTGACCTTGTGATCCACTCGCCTTGGCCTCCCGAAGTGCTGGGATTACAGGTGTGAGCCACTGCACTCATCCTAAGTGGTTTTTAAAATGTGTATATATATTGGTATTTACTAAGATATTAAAAAACAGAAAAATTACAAATACTAGTTTCCCTAATAGTAACAATGATATACTGTTGTATGTTAAATGGCATATTTTAATTAAAAAGAACTGTATTTTTTCTGAACAAGGAAGGTATTTATTGGGTAGAGAGGCATTTTTTTTTTTTTTTTT
>NW_016107536.1:1858537-1937580 GCF_001604975.1 Cebus imitator
GATGGTCTCGATCTCTTGACCTTGTGATCCACCCGCCTCGGCCTCCCAAAGTGCTGGGATTACAGGCTTGAGCCACCGCGCCCGGCCTCTTTTATGTTTCTTAACAGAAAACAATAGCATTCTTATATTTGCTCTTACATTCAGTCTGTTGCAATATACTATTTTGGTTAAAGTGTATTTGGCAGAAACTTTATACAGATATGTAGTTGGAAAACGGAGTATTGTAATAGCCTTTTCAGATAACATTATTATTCTCTGATACTTCAAAGTTCAACAAGTGGGGATTTCTTAAAGGTTAGTGCAATGTGGAATATGAAACCATGTCAATGAACTTTATGTGCTCTGTGATATTGAAATATATTGGTCTATCTCGCACTTTGAATATATCTTTATTCATGCATGATTTTATAATTTTCCTGCATTGGTGATTTGGAAGATATTAGCTCAACGAGTCATGCAAATCTTCCAAATGTTAATTGGTTTTATTTTTAAAAGTCACATTCATTAATTGCTAACCTCCTCAGCAAAGTCACTAAGTATTGGAAAGCTATCAATCTCATAATAGTGGATACAAGTTTTCCAATATTCTTATTTTCTGTGAAAGCTCAAATTTTATCATTGGCAACAAATACCGATTGTTTCTCTTTAAGTGACAGATTTGCTTTGTTCATTTTCAAGAAAATGTCTGCCAAATGCACGAATCTAAGTAACCATAGTATTATGACTAGTTATTCTTCCAAGTAAAAATGTTGCTGCATTAAAAAATATGGTAGTTTAGCTTGTAGCTTAATCACATAAGTGCTTTTTCTTGAGACAATCATTGGACTTAGGTGTGTTGCAGAAAAGCTTTATTCATCCCATTTAGTTACACCCAATATTAAAATGACATGCACTCAAAGGTTAAAATATAATAATATTACTACCCTTTCTTGCTTTATCAAGGACATTCTCCAGATACATTGGCATTTTTCCTCTGTGCCAGTATGTGGTATTGAAGAATATGAACACTGGTAGAGTTTGAGGTATGTCCTTGGTTTATGCTAAATGAACAGCAATTTTATCTACCATTCCCGTTCCACCATCAGTACAAATGTCAACATAGTGGGTCCAGAATAAAACATGAGATTTTTAGAAGTTACTAAGCACTTTGAATATGTCAATATCACTGTGTTTGTTGCCAAGCGCTTACATAAAACATATTCTTTGATCATTAGTTGTTGCTGATACCACACAAATTCAAGCAAAACAACAAGTCTAGCCATAGCTATAGACCATTTCATTGTAAACAAAAGTGTAGTTGTGCAGAGGAGAATTCAGTTTTGCTGTTTACAGACATGTTTTTAATGTATTAAGTTACTGTGTTTTTGGAAAGTAGCAGTGTCATGATTTTGTTAACAGACGTTTCGTCTAGTAGGCAGTTGGCAGATGTCAAATGCGGACGCTTCATTAACGTCTCAGTTATTACATTCACTTCTTAGCCAATGCTTTAGGTGCTGAATCTCAATATCTTACGGCACCTTAACTGACACCAACATACTATTCAACAATGTTCTTTTACATGAGACATCACTGGTAAATTATAAAACCAAGGAAAAGATAACTTTTGCTTATTTGCTTATTTTTATTTCTTATTTATAGTTTTGCCCAGATTGGGGCAGTTTCTTCCCTTCCATGAGTCAGAGAACTCTCTGATATGTCAATATTATCTTTATTACCATTTTAGAGATAGGTAATGCAGCTGTGAGTTGAAAAAGTAAGTCACTAGTTTCTCCCTGTAAGTCAGCAGTCTATCCTAAAAAATGCAAGAAAAACATGTTTTAAATGTATTTTTATTTTAGAAAAAAATTCAATTAAGTTCTAAAATAATGCTTTAGACAAAATAGAAAAGTTTTAAAAATTGAAAAATAATTTTGCAAAAGAAGACAAAAAACATAGTAGTCACACTTTTCTTGTGCTTCTGCATAGGTATGAGGAAAACTTGGAATTTTAAAAATAACTTATTGGACAGTAAGGAAGTAACACAGATTATAGATGGTATAAATGGAAGTAGCTGGCAAAATCTCAGTAGAAATCCTGAGAAAAAACTGAGCTAACCTCTGGAAGTGCATATGTTTTTATCCTAAGCCTACAACTTTAAAAAGTTCTAGAAAACCCAAGAGTACAGGAAGACATATTTCATTAACCATTAGAACAATGGAATCCTTACACATCATGTAGTTTCAGGAAAATACCTTATACATCCATGAGAGAAAAAGAGTGAAGAGGATCAATGACATTTATATTAGTCCATTCTCTGGCTGCTATGATGAAATAGCCAAGACTGGGTAATTTATAAAGAAAAGAGGTTTAATTGGCTCATGGGTCTGCAGACTGTATAGGAAACATGGCAGCTTCTGGGAAGGCCTCACGAAATTCCCAATCGTGGTAGAAGGTGAAGGAGAAGTATGCAGGTCTTATACAGCTGGATCAGGAGGAAAGGAGATGGGGGCATGTGCTAAACCATTCTTGAGAAATCCATCCCCCATAATCCAACCACTTCCCATCAGGCCCCACATCCAACATTGGGAATTATAACTCGACATGAGATTTAAGTGGGGACACAGATCCAAAGCACATCAACATCTTAGTAATGTGACAAAAATAATCTTGGCGTCATGGATGCTCTAAAAGAACTGCTGATTCTTTGAGAGCTGCTGGATACAGAGGGACTGAACAAAGTTCAGGGCAAAGAAAGGAGGAGAGTAACCATTTAGGACCTGTTTTTGATTTTTAAGGGAAAGGGTTAAAAGGAACATGAAAGTTCCACATGGTCAGGCATAGCTTATCTGAGTAGGCAGAGTTGAACTTGGGAACAGTGGCTTTACTCAGGAACAAAGGTTACAGATGGCTTGGACATATTTCGTGTGTGTGTGTGTGTGTGTGTGTGTGTGTGTGTGTGATTCTAAGTTGACTCTACATAGCAGAGGATTGCTGGCCTGGGTACTAGTCTCACGGAGAGCTGGGAACACCTAATAGTCATTAATCAATACGAGACCTTTTAAAAGTGAAATAGGAAAAGGAACAGAAAAACATGTATATTAAGAGATTGCTTTTTTTCCCCTTGTACATAACATTTCTAATCTTTTTCAAATCATATGGAAAAAAATAGATATTTATTTCTTTGCCACTGTTCTCCCATTATAGTTCCTTGTTTTCATCCCCTGCCCCATTTCTTTGCCTAGAAATTTCCTGCCAAATGGTGAAAAATCTGAGCTGTCCTAGAGATGATAAGGGGCAGTGTTGGGTCTTCAGTGGCAATGATAATGTCTGGCAAGAAATGGGATTGTTTGAAAATAGCTAGTGCCCTTCTGACTCGTTCTCTTCCCATCACATGGTAACTGGCCTATTGACAGTTTCTTTATACTTCTTCATCTCTTCCCTCTTCATTCCGTTAGAAGATTTAGATGAATTAAAAACCAAACTCCATATATAAACAAACATAAAACCGTTCATTAGAACTTACTGCAATGATGTCTATATCCCCTATCTGTGCTGGCCAATATGGTAGCCACAAGTGACGTGTGGCTCTGGATCCAAGAAATGCAGCTACTGCAACTGCTGAATATTTGAATGCAATTTGAACTTAAATAGCCACATGTGGCTTGTGTCTACTGTATTTTACCGGACATTTCTAGAAATCACTGGCCCTGGCCAGTCTTTCTAGTTTCATCTTTTGTCTCTGTACTCCCGAACCCCTTAGGTTGCAATAACCTATCTTTCCTTCATAGCGTTTATTTGTGTTGTGTTCTCTGCTTCATGAAATCTTATTTGTCCCTTAAATTGCAATTTCAGTGCCGTCTATTTTGCTAAATTTCCGCAGCCTTTGGAGCCAAATTAAGTATTCTTTACTCTCTGCTCACATAGAATTTTGTTCATGCTACTAAGAGAGTGCCTGCCAAGTTGTCTTTTTTGTAGTCATAATATGTTTGTCTCTCATGCATGTTCAATACAGATGCCGCTGGCCACCTGTGGCTACCTAAATTTAAGTGAATTGAAATGGGATAAAATTAAAAGTTCGTGTAATTAGTTGCACTTGCCATTTCAGGGATTCAATAGCCACATATGGCTAGTGGCTACCAGATGGGATAGCACAGATACAGAATATTTCTATCATTGCAGGGATTTCAATTTGACAGGACTGACTGAATTATCTGATAGCAAAGACTGTTCATCTTTGTGTCACTGGGATGTTCATGGTGTCTGAAAGGGAGACAACACTTCTATCAGGCCATGCCAAGAAGACAGGGCTCATGGGCACATTTAATGCTGGCGTGTGAGAGATAGAACCAAAAGCCATTTGTGGAGTTGAAGAATCAGGATACTGGAAAAGACTGCTAAACACCAAAGCCTGTTGGAGTGGTAATAATGATGGCATGGCCAGGATGAGTTAGCAAATCAGGGCCAACATCAGAGAAATTTTGCTAGATAAAATATAGGCACTAACATTGTCATCAAAGGACTTTTTTCAAACAGGCATTGTCTGCTCTCACTAAATTGTCGGTGATTTTAGAGTTGCACTTAAAGCCTGGCTTCCAACAGATGGGAGATAGTGCTCACTAACTGTAAAATAAGATGAACAAAATATAAATGTAAATTATATATTTTAGAAATAAATCATATTAGTTATAAACCACACATGCAGTGAAGAGAACTAGACAGGTCTAGGATGATTAGTTTCTCCAGTCAGCAAGTTCTTAGTCTAGGTAGACAGACAAACACATACACAACCAGCTGAGCAGTATGATAATGCTGTATTAATATGAACAAAGCATGGAACCCCCTAGAAAAGGTGATTGAATCTACTCTGCTTTTAATAGCCACATTCTTTCAATATGAATCCTTCATTTGCTCAGTGCTGCACAGGTACAGAAATGTTTGTCCAATACAGGAATGGTTACCCTCTTAACAAACATACTATATTTCTGCTTTTTGTAATCTGGGTATCACCTTCTCATTAGCTCATTAAGATTCCACCAACATCACTCCTGAATACCTGGACAACTTTCCTGTCATCTCTATATAATTAGTCAACTAATATTGCTGGAGCATCTACGGGGCATTCTGCATACCACTGGGTGCTTTGGAAGATAATGGATAGGTGCTTATTTTCAAATAGCTCAGGATTTTATAGGAAAATAAGCATAATACACTTAAAAGTATCATTGCCAGTCCAGCGTACATTCAATATCAGATGAATGGTATAGAGATTAAGTGCTAGGCCAGTTCAGAGGAGGGAAGTATGTTTTCTAGCTGGTGTGATCCAGCCGCTGTGATTAATCAGCAGAAGGGTGCCCTGGGGGATGGTAGGTAGTGAGAGGTCTGTTTTCTGAGGGCTTAACTGCTAAAATAAGGCATTCTAGGGACTAAGGAAACTGACTCCATGAAAACAGTCCCACTCTGCCTTCTTTTTAAGAAGAGCCTTGGCAAGTAGACTTCCCATAGGAATTCAGTGATCAGCAGTTTAACACGACTGTTGTAGATGGCCCTGGTTTTTTTTTTTTTTTTCTTTTTCCGTTTTCTTTGTTAGCTTCTTTTGGCTGTGAATTGGGCTATAGAAATTTTTTAGTCACAAAAGTACCATTCTGGTGTCAGTTTTTGTATGTTGCAGAATGTCTCCTTATTAGTTGTGTGCTTGGAAAACTGAATTTCATGATTTATTTGTAATTCATGGCAATACGGAGTAGGATCTGGATTTAAATTCCAGTTTGCCACTTGCCAGCTGTGTGACCTTGGACAAATCAACGTCTCTACTCTTTCCTCACTTTTCCATTTTTATTCCTGATTTCCGCTTTTATTTTTGTGTATATAGGTGTTAAATGACATCACAAATCATCAGTTTATTCAGTAGTTACCTTTCAGTTAAATAAGATCCAGGATCTCTTATTTATAGATTTTTCTTTCTCTATCATATAATTCTGTCTGTAGCTTCCCTTTAGACATAGATAACATTGTATGATTTTCAATGTAATTGCCTCAAGAAAGGAGGCAGAAACCTTCATCAGTACCACTTAAAATAATGGTTTTACTTTAAGATACTCATAGGTGACATTCCCCCTAAATTTTATGTCATTTATGGCTGAATTATGGTATAGAGATACAGGTTTTGTGGTGCTGAAAGATTAACCAGTTGAAGATGGAACTTGCCATTTATTTCTTTTCCCACACTTTTTGTTATATGGATCTGAATTCTGATCTATACTATTTTTCTTCTCCTTGAAGAATTTTTAACATTTCTTACAGAGCCGGTCTGGTAGCAATAAATTTTCTTAGTTTTT
This sequence comes from Cebus imitator, assembly GCF_001604975.1. Taxonomy (NCBI): domain Eukaryota; kingdom Metazoa; phylum Chordata; class Mammalia; order Primates; family Cebidae; genus Cebus; species Cebus imitator. The sequence goes on from NW_016107536.1 coordinate 1,864,852, forward strand.
GTTTGAGAAAGTCTTTATTTCTCTTTCACTTTTGAAAGCTAATTTTGCTGGACATAGCATGCTAGGTTGGTGGTTTTTGGTTTTGTTTTTGACATTTAAGTGTTTCATCCCTCTCTCTTCTTGCTTGCACAGTTTCTGACAGGAAGTCCATTGTAGGTTTTATCTTTCTTCCTCTGTAGGTAAGATCTTTCCCTGTCCTTCTTCTCCACTCCTCACCACCTTTTCTAAAGATTTTGTCTTTGTCTTTTTTTTTTCAGTTTTAATATATTATGCCTGGGTTTAGATATTTTTGTTATTTATCCTGCTTTGTGTTCTCTGGGCTTTCTGGATTTGTGGTTTGATATCTATTTGTTACTTATTTTAAAAAAATTCTGAGCCATAATTGCTTCAGATATTTCTTCTATTTCATTCTCTGTATCTTCTTCTGGTAGTCCAATTATCTAAATATTACACCTTTTGAAATTGTCCCACAGTTCGGGATGGTCTTTTCTTACATCTTAAATTCTTTTTTTTTCTCTTAGAAAGGAGAAAGTTTGAAATATTTCTATTTGAACTATCTTCAAGTTCACTGCTTCTTTCCTTAGCCATGTTCAATCTACTGATGAGCCAGCCCATCAAAGGCATTCTTCATTTTTGTTACAATGTTTTTGGTTAATCACATTGATTTTATGCATGAAGTCTTCATCTTTGTGTTTACCTTATTCATCTGTACTTGCTTTAAAAAATTTTTTTTTCATTAAGCCTTTAATGTATGATCATAGTTGTTTTAAATTCCAAAATCCATGCCATATCTGAGTCTGATTCTGAAGGTTACATTTAAAAAAATATTTTATTTTTCCGTAAGTTATTGGGGTACAGGTGGTATTTGGCTACATGAGTAAGTTCTTTAGTGGAGATTTGTGAGAACCCGGCAGACCCATCACCCAGGAAGTACGCCTTGCACCATATTTGTAGTCTTTCATCCCTTGTCCCCCTCCCACTCTTCCCCCCAAGTCCCCAAAGTCCATTGTATCATTCTTATACCTTTGCACCCTCAGCTTAGCTTCCACATATCAGTGAGAACATACGATCTTTGGCTTTCCATTCCTGAGTTATTTCACTTACAATAATAGTCTCTAATCTCATCCAAGTCAATGCAAATGCTGATAATTCATTCCTTTTTATGGCTGAGTAGTGTTCCATTGTATACATATATCAGAGTTTCTTTATTCACTCATTGATGGGCATTTGGGTTGGTTCCACAATTTTACTATTGTGAGTTATGCTGCTGTAAACATGCATGTGCAAGTATGTTTTTCAAATAATGACTTCTTTTCCTCTCTTCAGATGTTGTTTTTTACTAACTTTTTGTTGAAAACTGTGCATGTTATGTTGGGAAGTAGGAGCTGAGGCAAATATGCCTTTAATCAAAACATCACTGTACTCATGTAAATGCATACAATTATTATGTGTTCTTAAAAATTCCTTTTTAAAATGGGAAATAATAGGTTTTACTGTGAGATTCTATGTTAATTTGGGTCGGAGTTGGGCTGTATTTAATGTTTGTTGCAGCGGTAGGTTCTAGAGCTTTATTTTTCTCTCTTGTCCTTATTTTTGCTTCCTCTGTTGTCCTTGGGCTTCCCTGGAAGCTCATCCTTAGATAGTCTCCATCTTGCAGTTCTTTCAACTGTAGTCTGTGTTATTATGATGGAGTCCTGTTGGTGTAATGGTAAGGTCTGGAGGGTGAGAAGCATTGTATAATCTTAGAATTAGTGCTCAGTCTTTTAGTGGGCCTGTGACCTTCACAAGGGTTTTTTAGATTTTATTTTCTTACTCTTTATTTGAAATGGAAAAGTTAGATGTTTGGGACAAAGCCCGCAGGTGGAATAAAGCTCTGAAAACATTTTTTCTCTGGGAGAACAGGCTTTTGAAATGAAGGATGCTCTGGGTGTACCATATAATGGTCACTTCTCCTCTCCCCTTGCTTAAGCTAGTCGGGGATCTACTTAGCTCCTCATAGTGAGAATCTGGTGGAATTCCTAAGGGTATTTTTACTTCCTAAGGTAAGTTTTACAGGTTTTCCGTAAAACTGTGAGGTCCCTCTAAGACTGCGCTCTCGAGTTTCTCCCTCTCTGGCTAGTGCACACTCAGCCTTGAGAAAACCACCAAAATGACCATTTCCAGGTTCGTACTAGTTTGTGACTCCAGCAGCTTCTGCCCTAGGTAGGCAGAGCCTTGTCCATGAGTCTCTGAATTTGTGTTTTTCTCCAGATTTCAAATGTTAAAGACATACACTTTGAGTATTTGATTTGAATGGACTCACAGTGTGAACTAGATTTTGCATATGTGTCCTTCTCACATGCAAATCAACCTTGGCTCTAAAACTACACTTGATTTTTAAGCCTTTTGTTTAGGTTTGTTCTGGGGGCTTGTTGAGGGAGCAGTGGGAACAGAAGGAAGATGAGTTTTGCATTATGCTTTGCATTTATGAATTCTTCAGAGTCTGTTTTATTTCTTGGGCTTATGGTAACAGGTTTTTGCAATTACAGAGGAGTGCCTGAAAAATCTTATAATTCCTTATACCTGTAATACTTAGTCTATATTTGAGATTGGCAGAATAGTAGGAAAGCTATGTTTCTTTTGGTATTGTTTCTAGTAGATTGGGTGTTTGGTGGTTTAAAACGCTCCATTTATTTTATTTTTTCTATTTTTCTCAAGGGATGGATTTAATTCATGGACAAGGTAAATGACTGAACTATTACTGATCAAAATGAAAGGAAGAGCACTGCCTCTCTCTGTTCAGGTCAGTACTGGCTCAAGTCCCTTCCCTTGGGCCATGTGGACAAGTGTGTTGCAGCTACATTTGTTAAACTGGTTGGCAGTTCTTAAGGGCAAAGATGTACAATCTCTCACCACGTACCATGGTGCATGGTATATCTTACAATGTAAATGACTCAAAAATACTTTGAAGAGATAAAAATGATATTTTAATTAGAATATGTCAGAAGACAGAGAAAAAGAATAAACCAATTTTTTCCCACAATTTTCCCCTTTTCATGCATTTCCTTCCTTACTCCTCTTTACTCTGCATATGTTTCATGTAACTGTAATCACAGAGCAAAGATAATTTATATCCTGCTTTTTGAACATTGTTATATTGCTATGAACTGCATTGTGTTCCTCCTTCCCAAATTCATAGGCACTAACCTCCAATGTAACTGTATTTAGAGACAAGGTCTTTAAGGAAAATTACTAAGGTTAGTGAGATTGTAAGGATGAGATACTAATACTGTAGGGCTGATGTGTGTGTGTGTGTGTTTGTGTGTGTGTATTATTTTATTTTTATTTTTGAGAATGCATGTGTGTTTTGTGGTGGATCATAAGGAGTAGAAGAAAGGATTGGTGTGAGATCTATGGGAGTGGTTTGCAGTATTACAAACTTTTATTCCTCTCCCTTAGCCCTCTGTGAGGTGATGGGAAATTAATGGTCTCTGTAGCTGTGAAACCTAGAGTGTATCTTGACTACAGTAAGCCTTGTAAAGTCAACATTGCAGCAGGTACTCTGCTTTCTAGTTTTTATGGCTCCAAGCTCTAGAATTTTATTATAGCTGCATCTATAGCTATATCTAGTTTTATAATTGAGAAATTTTAAAGAAAGCAGTATGATTAAGTTAGGTGACTCAAGCCACACTATGAAATTAGAACTATAAATATTTTGGTATACAGTCAATATAAGCATAAAAATATATATTAACAATGAACAGATTGGGGGTTCTGTTTCTTTTCAGTTAGGAAACTTTTAATTGTAAATGGCTAAGGAAATAGTTCCTGTTTCAGTTCTATCCAATTTTTCCTCTTTTGAATTATCAAGATTTTGATAATTCTCATTAATGTGAGGGAAATGATCAATAGCCAATATGTACAGTTAATCAAATTTCACATTTACAGCCAAGTCTTTGTCATGGACTCCTTCAAGAATGCTCTCCATCCACCTGGGTTTACTTGTTTATTACTGTGGGAATTATTCCTTCACATTTTTCTTTGACATACTCTGCAATGAGTGTTGCATGATCTACATGGAGTTTCTGGGCTTTGCATTCGTGTATGTATTTGCGTTTTTCTCCTCTCCTTTTAATTCACTGTCTTTGGCAGGAAGAACAACTTCCTGATGGAGATTCAAGCTGGGAAGAAATAGGAGTTGCATGTTTCCTAGACATATTTTGTAGCACCTGTTACCAACATGCCATTCTAGAGGATACTGCTTCATCGTGTCCTGTGTCTCATCAGCTGCTTCAACTGCAACTGATTGGGAATATCACCTAAGGCAGAGAGTTGTAAAGCAAAGCCTGGTGCTTTGTTTGGGTAGAGAAAATGTGTCTTGAAAGTCAAAAGCATGGGTTATTCATTGGATATATTTCTGTGAAGAGCTACCATCTATTAGGAAAAGGGGGAATGCCCACCTGGCCTGCAGTCTCAGTACAGTCGAATTTTTACAGCCATTTGGAATTAGGTATCAAGCTTCCTTGCCAGTATCTAATATCATTTGATAATAATACCCTTAACAGTTCTCAAATGCTGTTTTTTTTGACTTATGGCTTTATGATAGCATCATAAAAGGATTTATTGAGACTGACTGAACCTACATTAAATATATAGTTAACTTAGCATAAAGTGATACAGTTATAACCATAAATAATATGATGTTCTATTATTAACACCGATCTCCCGCATGAGAATGAAGAAACTCCTCCTCAAGGGAGGCAAAGAAGGTATCTCTGTCCTAGTCCTTTATGTAACCTCTTTTTCTTCTTTAGTCCCTCAACATTTGCCTTCACTTTTCTAGACCCCACGGTGTTCTGGGTCCTGTGCAGGTCTGCCTGGGGTTATATGTGTTGTTGTAAATTTGGATTTTAATTTAAATCACCGCTTGGTATGCAGTTGATCAAATTCCAGACTTAAAAGTATAGGTATTATTTAAATTGCTGCTTTGAAATCAGGCAATCTAGATTTTCATTTTGGTCTCTGTTGTGTACAAACTCCACAACCTTAGACATGCTTCTTAACCTCAGTGTCTTCATTCCTGAAATGGACATAAGAATATTACCAAAAGTATAGGATGGTAATGAGGATTAAATAAGACAGCCTTGCATTTACTCTCAGTGTGATCTTGGTAATGTTAGCTCCTTATAGCACTCATGCTCACGGTTCATACCTCTAGACACTGCAGTTGCTGTAAGGCAGCCATGCTGTTTTGTGCAATGTAGGCTCAGGGTCATTCATTTCTTCAGCCACTGTCAAATGCCTGCTGCAGCTGCTTATGACACAGGAAAGACTTCTCTATTGCTTTGCATTCTGTGGCATGTTTGCGGGATAATTGTCTTGTTCTTTCTTTGAGTAGCAAAAAGGCATTTTCCAGGTTAAGTACAGAATGGGGAAGACCCCTTTCTCTCTCATTTCTTCCACATACCCACACAGTCGCTGGCTGTTTTTTTTTTCATGTTGCACCTGGCAAACTCACATTTGGATAAAGTCATCTGGAGAATTTGGTTCCATTAGTTGCTCCATTCAACATTCAGGCTACATTTGTACTGCCCTAACTACTCGTTTATAAGATAAAACAGTCAATACTGTTTTCTACTGAATTAACTGACTTTTACCTACTGTAGGTTTTTTGCAACTAACTGTATGTAGGCAAAATCATGAAGATGGTGAAACTTACATCGATCCTCTCCCAGGTTCTTGGAGTTTTTCTGTATCTTTCTTCCACACAGTCCAATAACTGAGCACCACTAAAATTATATGCATTTAATTTGGCAGGTATTTTTGAGTCTATCCAAGCCTCTCAAGATGTGTCCTATTCTGATGAAGGATGGAAGCAGAACTGATTTATTTATACCCAGGAGTTAACATGTTTATCTTCTTCCTTTCTGGGAACAATATCTGCAAGAAACAAAAGGAGATGGCAAAGCTGAAGTGAACCAAGGAAGGAAAGAAACAGGGATCTAGTGAGTGCCTTCTATGTAGCAAGAAGTGCTAATATGTCCGGCTGCATGGTCTCCTGAGTAGCAACTTCAGGCATTTGATATGCAGGATTTGACCATTTTACAGGTGACTCAGACAGATGAAGGAGCTTTTCCAAGATAACCCAGCTAATATGCAGCAGAGCAGGGATTTTAGACATCAAGCTTGCCTTTTCAGAGAGGTTTGGCTGCACCACATATCATAGCAGTGGGTCAGCTGTCCATATACTCAAGCTGGCGCTGGTGGCTGCAGGAAGACTGATCTACAGCCATTTCTATAAGGTGAAGTCCTATTTTCCGATGACAGTTATGGGAGGTAAGAATAGAAAGGGTTAACAGATGGTTTGCAGTTCCTTCAAGAACCCTGCTGACTTTTGTACAGTGAAATAATAAAGTTCCAATTTGGAGGCAAATTTGCCGCTGTGACACTAATACAGCCCCAGGCTATCGGAGGATTAGATGAGCACAAAGCTGTATGAGCCATCAGCTGTGGCACTGGAGGGTGACTCAGCATGGTGGGTGCTGGGAGGATGGCTGTTAATTGGAACTGGAGAGAAGGAGCCCTGGTTTGGCAGATTGGGTTTAAATGGGTGGATTGTCTGACAGAGACGTTTTCTGTTCTTTTCTGGCTTTCGTTCAATGCATATAGCCAGATTGTCCTGCTGCCAGCTGGACTTTGCTTGAAATGTGTTTCTTTTCTTTCTTTCCTTGCTTTTTCTTTTTTGTCAGTTTGTAGCTCCAGATTCATACGAGCTTGGGTTAAGTGAGAAGCAGTAGCAATATAGCCAACTTGCATCCTTTGACTCTGAATTCTCTGAGACTCAATTTTACTTTCAAGTTCATTTCCTTCTGCAGTCAGCACCGTCCTGGGCTCCTTCCTTCCTAACCATAGATCAGTTGTTGGCTGTGAGTTTCTCCTCAGGGCAGTCCAGTTCAGTAAATGTTTATTTGGCAGCTAGGGAGATGCAAGGAGCAGAGGATGTGCTGGATAAAGACCAGAGTTCCAGTACTGCTCTTACTAATTGGATAAATAACTTGACTGCCCAAAGCCCGAGCTTCCTCCTTTGTAAAATGGGGATTATAAAAATGATATTAACCAGGCAGATTGGTCTTTAGCTTATGCATCTGAGGGGCTCCTGTATTAGTCCGTTTTCACACTGCTGATAAAGACATACCCAAGACTGGGTATTTATAAAGAAAAAGAGGTTTAATGGATTCACAGTTCCATGTGGCTTGGGAGACCTCATGGTCACAGTGGAATGTGCAAGACCAAAGGCATGTCTTACATGGTGGCAGACAAAAGATAATGAGAGCCAAGTGAAAGAGGTTTCTCCTTATAAAACCATCAGATCTTGTGAGATTCATTACCATGAGAATGGTATGAGGGAAACCACCCCCATGATTCAATTATCTCACACCAGGTGCCTCCCACAACACATGGGAATTATGGGAGCTATAACTCAAGATGAGATTTGGGTGGGGACACTGCCAAACCATATCAGCTCTCATGAAATCAAGTAGTAAAAATTCAGAGAAATCAATGTCTTCTTACTGTTTATGAAACTCAAGAGCCACACCCTCATGAAGTTTTAAAAAAATTTTCTCAGGCAGACAGGGTCTCTTTCTCCTTTAAGTTCCTCAGTGTGATATGATTGCTCTGTGACTACCTCCCATAACCCACACAGTGAAGACCGTGGAGACTGGAGTGCAGGCTTTGGAGACAGACTTGGCAGTGTGACCTTGGGGAAAGTTACTTTGTTTCTCTGAGACTCAATGACTCAAACTCTAGAATTTATACCTGTCTTGCAGGGTTGCTGCAAGGAGCAGAGGCCATAATGCTTCTATAGTGCCTTCTACAGAGCCCGGAGCATAGAAGGAACCATAAGTCCTTTCTGTTTCTTCCATTCCCTTATTTTTATTCTTTTCATCCCCTTTCTCTGTACTAAATTCAGAAAAAAAGAGTTTGCAAAATGCTCCTTGTAAAGGGGTAGGAATCTTGTCTCACTGTAACCTCTGCCTCCTGGGTTCAAATCGTTCTCCTGCCTCAGCCTCCTGAGTAGCTGGGATTACAGGCATGTGCCACCACACCAGCTAATTTTTGTACTTTTAGTAGAGATGGAGTTTCACTGTGTTGGCCAGGCTGGTCTCGAACTCCTGATCTTGTGATCTGCCTGCCTTGGCCTCCAAAGTGCTGGGATTACAGGCATGAGCCACCGTGTCCGGCCTCTTTGTTTCTTTCTTTAGGATTCCTACTACATATCTCTTTTACCTCTTGGATTGATTGCATACTTTTCTTCTATTTTTGCCTTTGAGTTCTTATCTCCTTTTCTTCTTGCTATATATTATTGTGAGTTTTTTTTGTTTTTAAACTTTCTGTTCTATCCCTTTCAATTTTGCTTATGTATTTATTTTGTAGAGATGCCGTTTCACTATGTTGCCCAAGCTGGTCTTGACCTCCTGAGCTCAAGTGATCCACTCACCTCGGCCTCCCAAAGTGTTGGGATTACAGGCATTGAGCCACCGTGCCCAGCTTCCTGTCAGTTTACAAAAATATTCTGCTAGCATATTTTTAATTTATCAAGACTTCTTTCTGACTCTTCTTTCTTAAATATCATCCTATTCTTCTTCTATTTTTGAGACAGAGCTTTGCTCTTATTGCCCAAGTTGGAGGATCTCAGTTCACTGCAACTTCTGCTTCCCAGGTTCAAGTGATTCTCCAGCCTCAGCCTCCCAAGTAGCTGGGATTACAGGCATCTGCCACCATGCCCAGCTAATTTGTTGAATTTTTAGTACAGACCGGGTTTCACTATATTGGCCAGGCTGGTCTTAAACTCCAGTGATCCACCGGAGTGGACCTCAGGTGATCCACTCACTTCGGTCTCCCAAAGTCCTGGGCCAAATAGTACCCTATTCTTGTTTCATAGCTCTCAATCTTGCTCCATTCTTTGTTATATATTTTATATTAAACATGTTTTAATTTTTTTCTTCTTCTACGTTTCTCTCTTTTTTGGTGTATTTTTTATGTTAAAGACTTTCATCAAGTCCTGGATACCCACAAGCCATCCTTTTAAAGGCTGAAGTACTCACAGGTTGATTGGGGTAGCTGAGCTGAGGAGTGGCTCCTTGGTTACTGGGTGCCACTACAGGACTCCCAGTTAGGAATCGGGATCATTTGTTGAGGATGAAACTTCAACATCTGTAGGTGTTTTATTCCCAGGGGGGAATTGGACCCGTCTTAGAAAGGAGCTCTTTAGTTTCCAGCTCTTTAGCTCTCCAGCCACTTAGGGCTGGGAACTGTAAACCTGGCTGTCAATTTCGTAAGAGTTCTCTAAGGTGAGGAAGAAGTGTGAAGCCCATCGTTCATCGTAAGGACTTACCTAGTGCCTCTGCGTTCAGTGCAGCATCTGTCTCTCCTGCTCACAGCTGTGCCTACTACTCTTGTTTCGAGAGCTTCCTTGTCTAACTTGTTCAGAGACTAAATCTCCCATCTTCTGCCAGGCTAAGATGGCAACATTTGGGCTGTGCAGGCCGATGGAGAAGATCTGGAGGTTTTCTTATACAGACTTCCAACCAGTTCTTGTCTCTTTCCACCCTCTGGGCTCTCACTCTGGCCTTCAGCAGTTCCTGCTGCTACCAACTGCTGAGGCTAAGGATTCTTCTCCTCCAGGCAGGAAACATGAGTCCTGAAAACCATAAAGTACAGCAACAACATGACATAACCCTATTTCAGTTAGAAAGATGTTGTGGGAAGTTTACTTAATACTTGTCTTATTCAAGTGAGTTTTTTTTGTTTTTTTGCTTGTTTTTTTGAGACAGGGCTTCTGTCTATGCTGGAGTACAGTGGCACAATCTTGGCTCACCTCAACCTCCACCTCCTGGGTTCAAGTGAGTCTCTTCTGAGTGGCTGGGATTACAGGCATGCACCACCATGTCTGGCTAATTTTTGCACTTCAGTAGAGATGGAGTTTCACCATGTTGGCCAGGCTGGTCTCAAACTCCTGACCTCAAGTGATTCACCTTGGACTCTCAAAGTGCTGGGATTATAGGCGTGAGCCACTATGGCTGCCCGTGTGAAAGATTTATACTATAGGCACTCCTGGGGGACTCCTTTGGGCTCCACCCACTTAGGGCAACAGGGTATTGGCAGGTCCCTGACCAATTGTGTGCTACCTACCAAGTCTTTTCTGCCTTACTTTAAGGATCCAGCAGATCCTCCCCTCCTCCGCAAAGCCTTCCTGAGCCTTCCCATTCTCATTCTTGCATTCATCTTTCTTTCTAGTTCTTAATATCCGCGATCATCAGCACCATGCTTGCTTGGGGCATCTTCTTTCTTTGCTGTTTAGTGTTCCTTATTTATCTGTTTAGGCACTTACCATTTTTGAGGAGGGGTGGTACCTGAGTTGTACTTGTTAATATCCCCCTGTTCTGTGCAAAGTGTCTTCACACTTACACACACACCCACACACTTACGCACTCATACAAATGCTCCCATCACCTTAAATCAGCAGGTATCTGATTATAAATAATCACTGATGGAGACACTGACATCTCATGAATTTAGCTTTTCATACTTCATAAGAACCTTTGCACACTATGTCATTGAAGTGTTATGACCACCTGGGAGGAAGATGTGTTGCACCTTTCTCAAAAGCTGAGAACACAGAGGCTCAGAGAAGTGAGATGACATGCAAGACTCACAGCCAGACCTTCTGAGAGACAAATATTTGCCACAAATGATCGCTGATCCCTTCACCCAAGGGAGAGCTGGGGAGCACTCCCTCTGACCCATGTTGCAGAAGGAGAAGACAGCCCTTGCAGTAAGCTGAGAGGATAAAAAGGTGAGCTGTGATGAAGCCAGCCTTGCAGAGCCCAGGTGTCATGTCTCCCAGGCTGCTTGAATCGCATTTCCTCTCAGACGAATGTGGGATTGTTTTGTCATAAAAATACAAATGCAGTCATAAAACATGTCCTTGTCCTCGGTGGGGGAAACAAGTTCCCAGGCCTAGGAATGCATGTGTGTATATGTGAGATGAGCTAAGACAGGTGTTTCTCTTCCCTGCCCCCTAGCCCAGGGCCAGCATGGCCAGGTGTGGGCTCATGCTAGCCTCCAACACCAGGGGACTGCTGAAAGGCCACGAGCATCTGATATCCTCCATATCAGGCTTCAAACAGTTTTCCAAAAAGCTTTGCATTTCCTGGGTTAAGAGCGCTCTCTCTATATTTTTTTTCCTCAAAAAACATGTGTATTTTGGCAGAATTTTAATCCCTGGGGCTCCAAGTCCTTCACACTTACATCAGTTAAAATGGCATTTCTGCAGAGACATGTGATCCTGCAGAAACCTCCAGGGACTGTGCTCAGCTTGGCATCCTTCTCATTTCTTGACCTAAAAACAAAACAAAGCCACAAAAAAAAAAGGGTGGGGGGGAAGTCACGTTTCATTTTCAAAATGATCTTGACAAAGTCTTTCCTTCAAGTTGGCCCGGATGGAATTGCTTCTCTCACAGATCCTTTCAGCACATGGTCGTATTGCTTTGCGTGATGGAAGCAGCTGCCAGGCTCAGACCGTGCCTCTGAGCTCTCGAGCTGCTGGGCTCCTTGAAAGAGCTGCCTTGAGAGAGGCTGGGCTTTTGCATGAGAATCGGACAACTTTTCTTTCTGAAGGGAACCTAGAGGTTGTCTTCCAGTTCCCTGCTCCCCATTTTGCAGATAAGGAAACATATCCAGAGAGAAATGCCTTTCTACAATTGCACAGATAATGAGTAGAGATTCCCATTGTTTGATGACCTAGACTGCCCGACATAATGCTAAATGTTCTACAGGTATTATCTTATTTACCTATTTAGTAATTCATTAACAAGCCATTCGTACCCCCATTTGACTACAGGGGAAAGGAGGCCTGCAGGGATTAGGCACCTTGTCTAAGGTCATACAGCTTCTGGGGCAGAATGCAGATTAGAGTTCAAGTGTCTGATGTTCATGTTCATGGTCTTACCCAAGTGTACTACACAGCTCATGTAGGGCGTGGAGGGGAGTCTGGGGCAAGGACCCTGATGCCTGTTTCACGATATCTTTGATGATTTTGACTTTAAGAATATTTTATAGGCTTGGTGTGGTGACTCATACCTGTAATCCCAGGTTTTTAGGAGGCTGAAGTGGGCCAATCGCTTGAGCCCAGGAGTTTGAGACCAGCCTAGGCAATATGGTAAAGCCCTGTCTCTAAAAAATAAAATAATTTAGCTGGGTATGGTGGTGAACACCTGTAGTCCCAGCTACTACAGAGGCTGAGGCAGGAGGATCAATTGAGCCCAGGAGGTTGAGGCTGCAGTGAGCCATGATTCTACCATTGCACTCTGGCTGGCGTGACAAAATGAGACCCTGTCTCAAATAAAAAAAGAGAATATTTTGTATAATTGCTCAACTTCAGTATGCGTGTCTAGCACTTAAAAACTTGTCTACTTTTGACTAAGATATTCTGAGAACTAATAGTAGGTGATATTGTTGACTTCGGCTTTTGATCTACCCCCATGTTGGCCCCTCCCTCACACCTCTTCTTTGTCTTTCATGTATTGGTGGCACCCAGTTCCCTCTTCTTTTTAGAAGCAATTTTCAAGAAAGGATCTAATATTGGTGATTTATAACTCAGTGTGAAATTAAACCAGTCAGGACCTCTTGTAGGGGTATTGTCTTATCTCGGCTGATGAAATGAAGTGACTTCAAGGAATAGGGAAGGCAAGGAAATTGCATTCATTACTGGCAGGTACTTCATGTCAGATCCTTTCCTAGATTCTGTTACACAAATCTGCTTGTAAAACTCTTCCTTTCTCTCACCCCACCTTTTTGTGGATAAGGAAACAGAAGCTTAGGGTGGTTATGTAACTTGCCTCGGGTCATCATACAGTGACTTGTATTTACAGGATTTTTTTCCACTCTCCCATCAACTAGAAGCTAAGGATTTTGGGGGGTGATACGGTTTGGGGTGGGGGCTACTCTGTGTCCTGAAATCAATTGTGAGATGCTCACCTCTACTGGACCATACAGCACTTGAACACCGAAAGGAAGAAACGGTTTTCCTGGCCTCTTTTGGTCTTTTCTTATATTTTGGAGACAAATCAACATAATATATGTATGCCAAGTGCTTATAACATGTGAAGTGCTGGACTAAATGCTGAGAGAATGCAAGTATAAATGGATTGGGCTCTGAAAGTCCCACTAGGAATGCAGTGCAAGCATCCTCCACCCAGCATGGTCTCTGCTTCACCAGGGAGATATTTCCAAACAGCAAAAGGACAACGTTCTCTTCTAGGGGAGCTAGAAGATGGAGGTCTAACCAAGGAGCAGCCTTCTCTAGGTAAACATTCTTCTCATATTCTATTCCATGTTTTAGAATATGTGCATCTTCTTTCTGTATCATTATTCTGTATCTGTATCTTTGTGTATTATTCTCTGTCCAATTGTCCATTCTTTTTTCATGCAATATTGAGTCTTTAAACAGCCACTCTCACTGGGAGCCATATAAAATGTGTTGGTGACATAGAGAATGGACTCTGATGAATGTTTTATTTGCTTATCTGTCATTCTTATCCCTGGCCTTCTCTCCTGTCTCTGGTTACCTGTTTCACTTAGCTGGCCAACTGAGAATTAGATGAAGGATGAAAATAAATTGGCAGATTGCCTTTAGCTGAGAGACAAGGGTTCTTTCTTTCTGTGGCTTAGTTTCACAAAGGGTTTTGTAGGCACTGGAAGTTTTGCTACAAAGCAGCAGGATCTAAAGGCTGCACCCCAGAAGGTTGAATGAAGAGGTCAGTGTCCCTGGCTTCATGCTGCCAGGTTTTGATGCGAGGAACTCACTTATACCTCTTCTTGTCCTTTATCTTCACTTGGAAAAATTAACTTTGAATTATAGTAGATTATGATCATTATTGTTTTTTGTTTTATTTGGAAATAAGTTCAGATTTACTAAAGAATGTGCCTGACTGGAGTTGTATAGCTCACAGCCTGAATGGGATCATGGAGCTGCTTAGGATCGTGTACAAAATCACTCTGCATCTAAAAGAAGCAGTTTTCAATTAATGTATAATGTTTTTATTATGCTTTTCTTATTACAAAAGTATTTCATGCAGAAAATTTGAAAAGTTCAGATAAGGAACAAATATATACATAAAACCACTTGAATCCTGTTGCCTAAAGATATCCACTGATAAAATTTTATATTATCCTTTAGGCTTTTAAAATACATATTTAAACATAGGCAGTATTACACTGTTCACAATATTTTTAAACTGCCTTTGCTCTCAGGAGCATATCAGAATATCTTTTTATGGCATAACAATCTTACAAGATGTCATATTTCATGGTTGCATAGTATTTTGTCATATAGACAAATAGTAATTTGTGTAAGTCTTTCCTTATTTAGGGATATTTAATTTATATCCAACATTTTGTTCTGTTAAACCTTTCGACCTTAAACATCTTTGTTGCTAAATCTTTGTATACACTAATGATTTATTCTTGGCCGAGCGTGGTGGCTTATGCTTATAATCCCAGCACTTTGCGAGGCTGAGGCAGGCAGATCATGAGGTCAGGAGTTCGAGACCAGCCTGGCTAACACGGCGAAACCGTGTCTGTACTAAAAATACAAAAGATTAGCCAGGTGTGGTGGCACATGCCTGTAGTCCCAGCTACTCAGGAGGCTAAAGCAGGAGAATCGCTTGAACCAGGGAGGCAGAGGTTGCAGTGAGCTGAGATTGCTCCACTGCATTCCAGCCAGCCTGAGTGACAGAGACTCTGTCTCAAAATAATAATAATAATTTATTCTTTAGGATCAAAAAATGTGAGTACAAAACATTTAAGGGTTTTGATATTTGTTGTCCAATTGACCCCAAGAAGGTGATATTAATAGATTTGTCTGCTCATTGAATTATATATGGGACAATAGTTGCAGTAAACTACTTAAAAATTTTACCAATTTGATAGATTAAAATACTGTCATGTGCTTAAATTTTCTTGATTACTGAAATTAAACAGTTTTTGGATTTGTGTAATAGATTTATTGATTTCCTAACCCATAAACAGCTCTTTATTTCCATTTGTATATGTCTACATTTCCAAGTATTAACATATAAAGCATCAGCTATGGAGACACATTGTCTGGGGTCCAGGACAAGCTCTGGCACTTTTTATCCTGCTTAGAAAGGCCTAACCCCAAGACTATATGAATATTCACTCCTATTTTTTTTTCAGATACTTTTTGGTCCCATTTTCTACTTATCTACATTTGAACGCTGTATCAGTGGCTGTGTGGGTTGTTCTGTTTGCTCTGTCAGAACCATTCCCTCTCCTTTCCCAGCGTACTCAGCGCCACGTGACATTGCAGGAATGTTCTGCCTCAATGGGCCGCCTTGCCTGCTGGCTTTTGGTTGGGTTCAAGAAATGCATGGCAGAGAAAGAAAAGGAGGAGGCTAGAACACTAGATTGCAGAGAGCAGCATGTGCTGGGCTGAAGGGTCCGAGTTTAATTCTGTGCTCAGCGGGCAACTGTGAAGAGTTTTAGGTGGGAAAGGAAGATGATCAAAGATCAAAGTGATCAATAGAGACAGTTAATTTGATGACATTGGGTAGGCTGGAAGACAGAAAGGCCCGGGAGGAGGTCAAGGATTGCAGCAAACAGGTCAAACTTGCACATGTTGACTGCGAGTGATGAAAATAACAAAACACTAACTTAAGAGACATTTTCTGAGAAAATGGACTGGTCTTGGAAATGGGTATGTTAGTTGTAAGGAACTGAGTAGTAACACTGCTAGTAGATCATCTTCTATCCCTGCCTTCAGCCCTTCTAGAGCGGGATCCCACATGGATCTTTGCAGGAGACCCTACCTGGCCTGATAAAGAGAAAGGCCTTATTTGTCACACCACTAAAGCCAAACACTATTTCTGCATTTTTCTCTTTTGTTTGATCCCGGGTCTTGGAATTTGGTTAATTTCTTGAAAACTTAACAATAGCTAACTTCACCAAGTACTTCTCTCCCCTTCTCTCTTATTTTTTATAGCATTAACATATTATTCCACTTAATATTTTGTTTCTAACTGGCCTAAAAGTTATTGCATAATCAGTTGGAAATATGAGTTGAGATGTAGCCTGGAATAGGAAAGAGCCCAGGTCTGGTGCAAGCAGAGATGCTTCCAAGCAAAATGGGGCAGCCCACAGCCTGCACAGTCTCCTTAAGCACTGTGCTCCGGTAACTTCTTTATCCTCTAAATCCTTTTCTTGAAAACATGACTTCATCTGGGGACAGTATGTAAGAAGAGGGGAAGGAGTGGGAATTTTGCTCCTGAGAGATATGATAGATTTGACCTTCTTTGCTATTGGCACTGCTTCCTCTTGGACATTTTTTGAGATAACAGTTTCGGTTCAATAAGTCAGCGATGGTAATTGTATTGAAAATTCACCTTGGCAATGACTTCACATATTGTGTAATCCAATCTCTTCATTGTGCCAACAAGGAAACCAAAATTCAAAACTCCTTTTTTCTATTCTCTTTGGTCTTATTGCACTGAAAATCCCTTAGTTTCTGTGAATCAACTCTATGATTAGTTATATACCACATAGCAGTGCTCCAATCAACAATGAACTGCATGCACTATGGTGGTCCCATAAAAGACCATGTTTTTACTGTATCTCTTTTATGTTTAGATCTGTTTAGATGCACAAATGCCACTGTGTTACAGTAGGCTGCAGTATTCAGTATAGCAGCACGCTGTACAGGTTTGTAACCTAGGAGCAGTAGGCTATACCATACAGCCTAGGCGTGTAGTAGGCTACACCATCTAGGTTTGTGGAAGTTCACTGTATGATGTTTGCACAACATTGCCTGATGCTGCATTTCTCAGATCTATGTTGTTAAGTGATGCATGACTGTATTTGGGTAACTCGGAGGTGCCTGGTAAAATGTGACAACCCCCATGACAAGCCTGTGGCTCTCTTCTGGCCCTTTGGTGATCTCCCCATGTCCACAGCACCCATTATATATTTTATATTTGCTTTTATCTCGGAGGGAGTTGATTCTGGTAAGGACTAGAGCATGCTCGGGGTTATGTAGGGAGCAAGTGCTCTTTGCTCAGTGGGATTTAATAGATGAAGTGGAGGAGGAGATGCAACTGTGACCTGTGGGACAAAAAGCCAAGAATTTATCTGGAAAGACCACACTGGTCCTCCCAAGCAGCAGAAATTCTGCAGGATTAGCTTGTTTTCAATACTAAACACAATGCTATTCACTTTCTCACGGTTTTAAGTTTTCTTCTTTGTAGACTTCTTATTTTGTGCCATGAATGTCTTCCTTAAGTGTTCAGAGATAGGTATGGTATGTATCTGTATCTATCTCTCTATTTCTTTTAAAAGGTCAAATGCCTGGGAGAGCAGCTCTGACAACTTTGTGGGGGAACTCCCAAGAAGATGGAAAGTGAAGTCCTAAATGGAATTCGCTAAACTGTTCTTGGGGAAAGCAACCTTGGAAAAACCATTCTGTGGTCAAATGCGTTTGGAGTGGTTTATTCCAGCTCCTTTCTGGAGACTCATGATGCCCATGAAAAGCTCTGAAACTTTCTGGAGGAAAAGGCAACAAAAACGAGACAATGCAAGATTCTGTATAAATCTCTTTAACACAGTGTTTCTAAACATAGGAGACTTGATACTCTTTTTCTGTGTCTTAACATTCCAACAGAACAATATTTCGTAACATACTTTGGGAGAACTGCTCTTGGAGGAGTCCTATTAACAGCTATAAAAGCTTTTTTTTGGGTGTTGATTTGAAGCCCTTGGGTCTCAGGATAAGCCTGCCAGGGGCTGGAGACAAAACCGATCGTGATGTCTCTTCCTTACTTTGTTGGGGTGCAGATGAGCGCCAAATAAGGTAAATAGTAGGACTTGAGAAGTCCTAAAAGCTCAGTTTAGGGTAGGAGGGGAGGTGTCTTAGTGGGAGGTTGTCAGACTTACGGCCTGGAGGCAGGGTCTATACAAAACTCAGTGTAGCTGGGATACGGCTTCCTCTTCTCTTTTCTGTGACTGACTTCTTTTTTTTTTCTTTTTGAGATGGAGTTTTGCTCTTGTCATCCAGGCTGAAGTACAGTGGCGTTATCTCCACTCACTGTAACCTCCACCTTCTGGGTTCAAGTGATTCTCCTGCCTCAGTCTCCCGAGTAGCTGAAATTACAGGCACCCACCACCATGCCCAGCTAATTTTTTGTATTTTTAGTAGAGACAGGGTTTCACCATGTTGGCTAGGCTAGTCTCAAACTCCTGATCTCAGGTGATCCACCCACCGTGGCTCCCAAAGTACTGGGATTACAGGCATGAGCCACTACTCCCGGCCTTGTGACTGACTTGTTGAGTTGCTGCCTAGGAGCTTGGCTGCAGCTGTTCCCTGGCTAGATGGTGGCCGCTGTTCTCTGCTGGAGGCCACAGAGAGGTAGGATCTGCAAGTACTCTGGGTCCATCCTAGGTATGCAGCACTGTTCCGGATGCCTAGGAGCCACTCAGAGAGACAGACAGCCTCACTCTTTCCTTTCTCAGCTAACAATCTAGTTGAGGAGATATGGTGTATATGTCCGAGGTATCAGAAAACGTAAGATGGGATTGCATGCTTTGTCATGTGGTATAGATTTAAAGGTATTGTAGGCTTCTGGAGAAGTTGAGAACATCTATGAGCCAGGAGGAATTAGGAAAGACTTTCTTAGGGTGTGGGAAGATGTAGTGTGGAAGAAATAAATCGAGTTTGAAAAGCCGGGGGTGAAAGGGAAGGCTACCAGGCCAGCGAACCCATGTAGGGCCTGGGAGGAACACAGGATTTGTCTTGGGTGGTATTAGCAAGTCTCATTAAGAAGTCTCAGGCCTCCCCAAAAGGTATAATACTTGGCAAAGTTTTTCTACCGGGGTGCAACTTGAGCATCTCCATGAAGTCTTCCTTGACTACCCCACTGTCTTCCCTGACTGGAATGGGGTTATGGTGGAGTAAGCCGCTTGTTATTCACAGTCGCTGGCTTGCTCATTTGTTCTGCAGGTACATCTGACAAGTTCACACTCTGGTAAGAAGAATCAGGCTGAGAACTATCATCTATAAAGTAGTTGCCAACTTTTGGAGGACTGAGAAAGGAGGGGCCCGTTCAGTTGCTTGTAGATTCTTACCTATTTTTCAAGAACGATGAGTTGGAGTCTATTCTGTTGTGTTCTGTGGAGGCTGTCTTTCTTACTGATGTGGACTAGCCTGCCAGCCACCCTGGTCCATATTCTCTCTCTACCCCAGGGCAGGGACTGGAAGGTTCTGTAGCTGTTTGCCAATTTCAGAGCAGACCTTGTACCTCTAGGCACAGTCCACCAGATGGTGCAAAACAAAATGAAACACTCATCCTGGTCTGTCCGGCTTATCAAACCCAAAATTGGACAGCGGAGGAGAGGACTTTCTTTCCTGGATTTTTCCACTTTTGATTTCAGCCAGAATGGTATGAAAATACACAACTGAAACTTGAATAGAGAGTCTGGAGTAGCTTTAAGGATTAAAAACGCTTTTGTGTGTGCAAGTACGTGCATACCACCTGGTATGAGATCTTATATGGAGGCAGAAAGGAGGCATTTGCCTATGCTTGATTGCCAGGAGTCTGGGAGACCCCTACCCTCACTCCAAATATTCTTTCATCTCCTGGCTCACAGCTGCACTTCCATGCCACAAGGTCATAAAGGTGTTAAAGTGTTAACATCCTAGGAAAAAGTCGTAATAACACCTCATATTTATTTAGAGCCTTGCATGTACTTTCATGTATATTAGTTAATTAGAACTTCATACCAACCCTGGAAAGCAGGTGATGCTGCTATATTTATTTTTTAAATGAGGAAACAGAGTCAGAGACAGTACGATGGGTCCTCCCAGTTTACACCCTTGGTCAGTGCTAGAGCCACTAGATCAAATGGAGAATGTCAAGGGTTGATCTCCTTCTGTTTTTCATTACACCGGGATGAATTCTGTATTTTAATAACTAGAATCCAGTTTTTTAAATAAACAGATTGTGAGAGGGAGAAGGAGTAGAAGAGTGGAGGGAACTGAGCTCTTTACAGAGGAGAGAACAAGGACAGTGAGAGAGACTAGGGCCCCCAAAATGCAATGTGTCTTTCTTGGAGAAGTTGTTTGGTGTGTGTGTGTGTGTGTGAGAGAGAGAGAGAGAGAAAGAGAGAGAAGGTGGGTGTATACTCACACATGCTTGCACACACAGTGTGAACGTCATCTTATGTATATGTTTTTATTCAAGTTGGTTGCATTTGACTACAGTGACTCTTGCTATAGCAGCGAAGAGTATTAGAAAACCAAATTCCAAACCAAGAACCTATGGGAAATAAACATAGAAAACTCTTACACTATTAGTCAAGGTTGCACCCATATCCCAATACAGAACTGTGCCAGGCCTGGGGACACGGTTTTCGTTGCCTTTCCTATCTGCCTTCTGAGCTGTGCAAGCTCTGTCCCTCCTGGTATCCTCATAGGGCAGCCCTTGCAAGCCCATCATCATGCATGCTCTGTCTCTGTCATTCTAGCCTTCTCCTCAACAGATCCCACAAGACTGTTGCAGCCTTCAGAGCCTGACAAATGACCAACAGATCCCTCCGAATTATCTGTGCTAAATATGTCAGCGAATGATAGGGATCTCATGGGTTTCTCCTTCTAAGTAACACGGAAGCAAAGGCTTTATTTTACTCAAAGCTTTAGGCACAGTTCAAAACAAAGCAATATGGAAAATCCAGGCACTGCATTTGGTCAGGCCTTCAAGGTTCTGCAAGACTTAGAATCCTGCAAATCCCACGAGCTGTTGGTGCAACCAGCCTGTGGAGTCAGCCTTGAAACTTGTCCTTAGAGTTGTTTTCTGGGAGGGGATTGCACCTAACCAGGTAAAGTCACTCACACCTCTTCCCTTCTTTCTTATTTTAGTGCCTCTGGGCTAGTTGAGACCTCCAGGAGCTCAACTTGGATTATTGTAATTACCTAGTTGGCCATTTTATGTCCAAGCCTCTTTGTACTTTCATTTTAGATGTGGCTACCAGAGCAACTTTTTTTTTAAGACAGGATATCTTTCTTTCTCTCAGGCTGGAGTGCAGTGGCATGATTCATAGCCCATTGCAGCCTCAAACTCATTGGCTTCCCAAGTAGCTGGTACTACAGGCACACACCACCATGCCCAGCTACTTAAAAAAAAAAGGCGGGGTGCAGTGGCTCACGCCTATAATCCCAGCACTTTGGGAGGCCAAGGCAGATGGATCACCTGAGGTTGGGAGTTCAAGACCAGCCTGACCAACATGGAGAAACTCTGTCTCTATTAAAAATACAAAATTAGCCAGGCATAGCGGCACATGCCTGTGATCCCACTTACTCAGAAGGCTGAGGCAGGAGAATTGCTTGAACCCAGGAGGCAGAGGTTGTGGTGAACCGAGATTGCACCACTGCACTCCAGCCTGAGTAACAAGCAAACACTCCATCTCAAAAATAAAAAAGTTTTATTATAGAGATGGGGTCTCAGCATGCTGCCCAGGCTGGTCTCAAACTCAGAGCAATTTTTATATAACTCAGATTGTATCATTTCACTTTTCTGCTTGAAAATTCTAAATTACTCCCCTGTTTTTCTTTTTCACGCTATTGTTCTTTTTAAAACAATTGCTTTAATGAGATATAATTCACATACCATAAATGTCATCCATTTAAAGGACAGAACTCAGCCAGGTGCTGTGGTTCACGCCTGTAATCCCAGCGCTTTGGGAGGCTGAGGCAGACGGATCACTTGAGGTCAGGAGTTTGAGACCAGTCTGAACAACATGATGAAACCCTGTCTCTGCTAAAATTACAAAAATTAGCTGGGAGTGGTGGAGGACGCTTGTAATTCCAGCTACTTGGAAGGCTAATGTGGAAGGATCACTTGAACCCAGGAGGCAGAGTTTGCAGTGAGCCAAGTTGACACCACTGCACCCCAGCCTGGGTGACAGAGTGAGTCCCCACGTCTCAAAAATAAAAAATAAATAAATAAAATAAAAATAATGACACAACTCAATGACTATTAATATATTCACAGAGTTGTGCAACTACCACCACTGCTATGGGCTGAATCACGTCCCTGTCATTCACATATTAAATCCTATCCCTCGAGTACCTCAAAATGTGACTGTATTTGGAAATAGGGATCTTAGGGAGGTGATTAAGGTCAAATTAGCTCATATGGATATACCCTAATCTAGTATGAATAGATAAATCTGGACAAGGATGTATCCTAATCTAACTGGTATCCCTGTGAAAAGAGAAGATTTGGAAGCAGTCAACATACAGACTGCAAAGGCAGCCACGTACAAGCCATGGAGACCTCAGGAGAAACCAAACCTACTGACACCTTGATGTTGGACATCTGGCTTCCAGGAATGTGAGAGAATAAATTTCTATTGCTTATCCACCTAGTCTGTAGTATTTTATTATGGCAGCCTGGGCAGACGAATACAGCCACAATCTCATTGTAGAACATTTTCATAATTCCATTTTCCTCCATCTCCCCCAGGCCCTAGTTAACCATTAATCTCCTTTCTGTTGTGTGGACTTGTCTATTCTGGACATTTCATTTAAGAGAAACCATACAACATGTGGTCTTTTGTGACTGGCTTCTTTCACTTAACATAGTATTCATCTGTGTTGTAATATGTGTCTATAATTCATTCCTTTTTATTGCTGAAGCAAGTTCCACTGTTTGGGAACACTACATTTCATTTATTCACTCATTAGTTGAAGGAAATTTGGGTTGTTTCCACTTCTGGGCTGTGAATAAATTTGCTGTGAGCGTTCATATACAAGTTTTTTGTGTGGACATCTGTTTTCATTTTTCCAGTGTATATGCCTAGGAAGGGCATTGCTGGGTCAAATGGTGACTTACCGGTATGTTTTACATTTTGAAGAACTTCTAAACTGTTTTCCAAAGTAGCTGTACCTTTTCCATTCTTATTAGCAATGGATGAGAGTTTTCATTTCTCCACATTATTGCCAATACTGGTTTTTATAATCTCTGTTTATGATAATAGTTACAGTAGTGGTATATTTATTATCTCTTGTGGGTGTGAGTTACATTTGCCTAAGTGGATAATTTTTGTTTTGTTTTGAACATTTTTCATGGGCTTATTGGCCATTTTCATATCTTCTTTGGAGTAATGTTTATTCAGATGATTTGCTCATTTTAAAATGATTTTGTTGTATTTTTATCATTGAGTATTAAGAGTTCATTATATATTCTGGATATAAGTCCTTTATCAGGTACTTGATTTACAAATCTTTCCATCTATCCTGTGGGTTGTCTTTTTGATGGTATCCTTTGTAGTTCAAATGTTTTTAATTTTGATCATATTAAATCTATTTTTCTTTTATTGCTTGTACTTTTGGCATCTTATCTTCTATGAAATCGTTGTCTAATTCAAGATCACAAAGAATTACTCCTATACTTTATTCTAACAGTTTTATAGGTGTAGTTCTTACATTTTGATCTGACTCATTTGAGTTAATTTTTCTGTATGGAGTTAAAGAAGTCTACTTCATTCTTTTGTCTTCAGCCAGTTGTCCTAACGCTATTTGCTGAAAAGACATCTTGCCTTATTAAATTATCTCAGCATTCTTGTTGAAAATAAACCATTAATTTAAGGCTTTATTTCTGGACTCTCAAATCTACTTCATTGGCCTATATGTCCATCTTTGTGGCAAGAACCCACTGTCTTGATTACAATAGTTTTAGGGTACATTTTGAAATAAGGAAGTGTGAGTTTTCCAACTTTTTTCTTATTTTTAAATATTGTTTTGGTTAGTCTGGGTTCCTGCATTTCCATAAAATTTAGGATCTGTTTTTCTATTTCTTCAAAGAAGTCAGCTGGAATTTTATTTTCATTTTTGTTATATATGTTTACATAAAAATATGAGTATATATATAATAAAAAGATTGAAGCTATTGAAATACATGTGGGATTTGGGGATACACGTGGTTTTGTTTGCATAGATGAATTGTATAGTGGTGAAGTCTGAGATTTTAGTGTACCTAACACCCGAGTAGTGTACAGCCTAACCAATATATAGTTTTATATTTCTCTCCTTCCTCTCACTTTCCCCTCTTCTGAGTCTCCAATGTCCATTATACCACTGTGTATGCCTTTGCATACTCATAGCTTAGCACCCACTTATAAGTGAGAACATACAGTATTTCGTTTTCCATTTTTGAGTTACTTCACTTAGAATAATGTCCCCTATCTCCATCTAAGTTGCTGCAGAAGACATTTCATTATTTTTATGGCTGAGTAGTATTCCATTGTGTATACGTACAACATTTTCTTTATCCACTCACTGACTGGTGGGCACTTAGGTTGGTTCCATATCTTTGCAATTGTGTATTGTGCTGCAATAGACATACACATGCAGGTATCTTTTTGATACAATGACTTCTTTTCCTTCGGGCAGATACCCAGTAGTGGGATTGCTGAATCAAATGGTAGATCTACTTTTAGTTTTTTGAGAAATCTCCATACTGTTTTCTATAGAGGTTATACTAATTTACATTCCCACCAGCAGCATATAATCATTCCATTTTCACCACATCCATACAAACTTATATTGTCTTTTGACTTTTTAATAGTAGCCCTTCTGGCTGGGGTAAGGTAGTATTTCACTGTGATTTGATGTTAGGCATTTTTTCATATGTTGGCCATTTGTATATTTTATTTTTAGATGTGTCTAGTTTTTTATGGGATTATCAGTTTTTTCCTTGCTGATTTGTTGAGTTGCTTGGAGATTCTAGATATTAGTCCTTTGTCAGGTGCATAGTTTGCAAACATTCTCTCACATTCTGTGGGTGGTCTCTTTACCCTAATGATTATTTCTTTTGCTGTACAGAGCTTTTTAGCTTAATTAGGTCTCATTTATTTATTTTTGTTTTGTTGCATTTGCTTTTGGGGTCTTAGTGATAAATTCTTTGCTTAGGCCAAAGTACAGAAGAGTTATTCCTAGGTTTTCCTGTAAAATCTTTATGGTTTCAGGTCTTATATTTGAGCCTTTAATACATCTTGAGTTGATTTTTATATATGATGACAGATGGGGATCCAGTTCATTCTTTTACTTGTGGCTATTTAGTTTTCCCAGCACAATTTCTTGAATAGGGTATCTTTTCCCCAATTTATATTTTTGTTTGCTTTGTCAAAGATCAGTTGGTTGGAAGTATTTGACTTTATTTCTGGGTTCTCTATTGTGTTCCATTGATCTATGTATCCACTTTCATAACAAGTACCATGCTGTTTTGCTTACTATAGCCTTGTAGTATAATTTGAAGTCAGGTAATGTGATGCCTTAAGACTTGTTCTTTTTGTTTAGGATTGCTTTGGCTATTTGGGCTCTTTTTTGGTTTAATATGAATTTTATGATTAATTTTTCTAATTCTGTGAAAAATGATACTGGTATTTTTATAGGAATTGAAGTGCATATGTGAATTGCTTTGGGCAGTATTGTCATTTTCATCCTGATTCTTCTAATTCATGAGTATGGGAAATATTTCCATTTGTTTGTGTCATATGTGATTTCTTTCAGCAGTGTTTGGTAGTCTTCCTTGTAGAGATCTTTCACCTCATTGGTTAAGTTTTTTTTGTTTTTTGTTTTTTGTTTTTTGTTTTTTGTTTTTGCAGCTGTTGTTAAAGGGATTGAGTTCTTGATTTGATTCTCAGCTTGGTAGTTGTTGGTGTAAGGCAGTGCTATTAATTTATGTACATTGATTTTGTAACTGGAGACTTTACTAAATTCATTTATCAATTTGAGGCATCTTTTGGAGGTGTTTTTAGGGTTTTCTAGGTATATAATCATATTATCAGCAAACAGAGATAGTGTGACTTCCTCTTTTCCAAAGTGAATAACCTTTATTTCTTTCTCATGTGTGATTGCTCCAGACAGCTTGAATTTTAAAGGAATTGTGTTAAATTTTTACATCATTTGGGAAATATTACCATTCTATGGTAATATGGGCTCTTTTGATTCATAAACATGGATTCTTTCCCCTTACTTAAATCTTTAATTTCTTTCAGCAATGCGTTGTAGTTTTTGGTGTAAAATTCTTCCACCTTTTTTTCAATTTAAGTATTCTATTTGATTCCCTTATATATGGAATTGTTTTTAAATTTTATTTTAGATTGTTTATTGATAGTTTACAGAAATACAATTGACTTTTGTTTGTTGATTTTCTATTCTTCAAACTTGGTTAACATATTTCGGTGTAAACATATTTCAGTAGTTTTTTAGTGTATCCGATAGGGTTTCCCATGTACAAGGTCATGCCATTTGCAAATATAAATAATTTTACTTCTTCCTTTCCAATCTAGATTTTTTAAATGTTCTTTTCATTGCCTAATCACCTATCAAAGCCTCTGGTATAATTCTAATAAAAATGGTGAGCAGACATCCTTGTATTGTCTCTAATTTTAGGGGAGAAAAATTCAGTCTTTCCATGCTAGCCTTATGTTAGCTATAGGTGTTTTTTTTTTTTTTTAATAAGATGTCCTTTATTAAGTTGAGGAGTTCTATTATTAATCTGTTGAACATTTTTATCATTAAAGATTGCTGGATTGTATTAAATGCTTTTTCAGTGTCGGCTGAGGTGATGATGTAGATTTTTTCCTTTATTCTATTAATATCATGTATTACATTGATAGGTTTTCAGATGTTTAACCAACCTTCTATTCCTGGGATAAATCCCACTGGATCACGGTGGATAATCTTTTCACATTTTAATAAATTTGAGTTCAATTCTGAATTTGTTGGTATTTTGTTGAGAATTTTGATATCTATAGTCATAATTAATATTAGTCTTTAGTTTTTCTGTGTTGTCTGTGGTTTTGGTGTCATAGAATGAGTTGGGAAGTTTTTCTTCTTTTTTCTGAATGAGTTTGTGGGATTAATGTTCATTATTCTTTAAATGTTTTGTAGAATTTATCAGTAAAGCCATCTGGGCCTGGGCTTTTCTTTGTGGGAAGTTTGTAAATTATTGATTAAATATTGTGGTGATTGTTATAGGTCCATTCAGATTTTCTATTTATTCTTGATGATTTCGGTAATTTTTGTCTTTCTAAGAATTTGTCCATTTCCAGCTAGGTGCGGTGGCTCACTCTTGCAATCCCAGAACTTTGGTGGGTTGAGGTGGGCAGATCATCTGAGGTCAGGAGTTTGAGACCAGCCTGGTCAACGTGGCGAAACCCCGTCTCTAATAAAAATAAAAATTAGCTGGGCATGGTGGTATATGCCTGTAATACCAGCTACTTGGGAGGCTGAAGGCAGGAGAATCACTTGAACCCGGGAGACAGAGGTTGCACTGAGCTGAGATTGCGCCATTCCACTCCAGCCTTGGCGACAGAGCAAGACTCTGTTTTAACAACAACAACAACAACAACGGTCCATTTTATCTAAGTTGTCTACTTTGTTAACGTAAATTAATTGGTCAATAACTAATGATTAATTGTCAAACAGTAACATTGTTTGTATCATTCCCTTATAATTTCCTTTATCTAGAAGGTTTGTAGTGATACACTCTGTTTTATTCCTGATTTTCATAATTCGAGTTTTCTCTTTTTCTTGTTCAGTCTAACTAAATGTTTGTTAATCTTGCTTCTATTTTTTAAAAAACTAATTTTTGGTTTTGTTGATTTTTTTCTATTTTTTTTTTATTTTCACTCATGTTTTATTTTTTTTTTTCTGCTTTGAACTTAGTTTGTTCCTTTTTTCTTTTTTAAAAAAAGTTATGCATTTACAACCACAAATTTTCCTCTACAAATTTTATTAGCTATATCACATAAATTTTAGTCTGTTGGACTTTTGATTTCCTTGGTCTCAAATCATTTTCTTATTTCTCTTTTGATTTTTTCTTTGACCCATTGCTTATTTAAGAGTGTGTTGTTTAATATCCACATATTTGAAAATTTCTCAATTTTTCTTCTGTTATTAATTCTAAATTTCATTCCCTTTTATTTGGAAAACATACTTTGCATGATTTAAATTCCTTTAAATATATTATGGCTTGTTTTATAGTCTGTAATATGGTCTATTCTGAAAAATATTCCATATATGCTAAAGGGGGATGTGTATTCCACTGTTACTGGATAGAATGTTCTATAGTTGTTTTTCAGGTCTAATGGGCTTATATTACACCCACACTTTTTATATTCTTGTTGATCTTTTGTTATCCTCCCATCCACATACATGGATTCAAGTCACTGTCTAACGTTACTTCTCTTCAGCCTAAAAACCTTTGAGTACTTTTTACAAGGAAGGTCTGCTGACAATAAATTCTCTCAATGTTTGTGATATAGGAATATCTTTATTTTGCCTTAAATTTTGGAAGACAGTTCTGCTATTTATTTTAATTGACTTTTGTCCTCAGTACTTTGAGTATGTCATCCTGCTGATTTCTGATCTCCACTGTCTGTGACGAAAAGTCAGCTGTGAGTCTTACTGGGATTTCTTCTTACATAACAAGTTAATTTTCTGTTGCTGTTTTCACAGTTTTCTCTTTGTGTTTCAACAATCGATTACGGTGTGTTTCGGAGTGACTCTCTTTGCATTTATCCTACTTTGAATTCATTGAGTTTTTAGGATGTGTAGATTAATGTTTATTGTCAAATTTATGCAGTTTTCAGCCATTATTTCTTTAAATATTTTTTCTTCTTTCTTTCTGGTACTCCTGTTTTGTACATGTTTTAATACTTAATGTTGCCCCATGTTTCTCTGAGACTATGTTCATTTTGCTTCTCTTTTTTTCCTCTCTTTTTAGATTTCATAACCTCCATTGATCTATTTTTGAAGTTTTCTGATTTTTTAAAATTCTTTCTTCTGCCAGTTTAGATATACTGCTTAGACTCTCTGGGAAAATTTTTAAATTTATGTTATTTTATTATTATTTTTTAGCTCTGGAATTTCCATTGGTTTTTTAAAAATAATTTTTATCTAATATTGATATTCTCTATTTTATTAGACAGTATTATGATTTTCTTTAATTATTTAAATATGACTTTATTTAGTCTTTTGAATATATTTCTAATACCTGCTTTGAAGTACCATCTGTTTAGTTAGATATTTAGGCCTTCTTACAGACGATTTCTGTTGCTTGCCTTTATTCCTTTGTATGAGGTCACATCTTTCTGTTTCTTTGCATTTCATAATTTTTTATCAAAACTGGACATTTTAGATAATATATATAGCAGCAATTCTGGATACTGATTTTCACCTCTGGAATATAAAAATGGTCAACAGAAATAAAGACACCATTAGATTCAACTTGTAATTTATTTTCTTGCCTCAACTTTCTAAGAAAATACAGTCAATGTTAAGACTTACTGAATAAATACAAATAAGGAGCAATTAGGAAATAAAAGGAAATAAAATTTAATAGGAAATAAAAGGAAATAAAATTTAATAGGAAATAAAAGATTGAGGCCTGGCGTGGTGTTTCACGCCTATAATCCCAGCACGTTGGGAGGCCGAGGTGGGCAGATCACCTGAGATTGGGAGATCGAGACCAGCCTGACCAACATGGAGAAATTCCGTCTCTACTACAAATGCAAAATTAGCTGGGCATGGTGGTGCATGCCTGTAATCCCAGCTACTTGGGAGGCTGAGGCAGGAGAATTGCTTGAACCCGGGAGATGGAGGTTGTGGGGAGCTGAGATTGCACCATTGTACTCCAGCGGGGGCAGCAAGAGAAAAACTTCATCTCAAAATAAAATAAAATAAAATATTGAGCAAAAGTGTAAAAATTCTTCATTGAACAGGATAAGATATATATCTCTTTTCTACCTCCCCAGGTTGAATATTGCTGTATTTATAGGGTGAGGTGACAACTAAAGGGAAAATCAAAAGAACTTGAAATTACTTCTTTTTTATTTTTGAGAGCAGTGTTTTCTTTTTGTACCAAACTACTTTTTAAAGAAGGGTTATGAACTGTGTTCTTCTGGAAAACCAGCAAGGGCAAGACAAAGTCCAAAGGAGATGGAAAGGGGAGATGGCTACTCAGCATGATTTTTGCAATCTAGGCTGTAAGAGATGAGTGCTTTGAGCCTTTCTTCTTACTCATCTAGTGTAGGCAGCTAGGAGAATGAATACAACACATTTTACAGAGCAAAATCTGTACAATTAGGAGTTTAGATTTGACTAAATTGTGTGCTTGTGTAGTGTATGTCTGCCTGCATCCTTTTTCTTATTTTCTCATAATAGCATCTCCTTTCACCTGTGGGAGCTCTCTTGTCTGTTTCTCACATTCAGGAGAAGCACTTCATGACAGTACCTACCCATCTAACCTCACAGATGTGGGCCTCTGAGCCACATCTTTTTGTTTGTACAATTATTTCTATGCATTGTAGAAACTTTACTGTATTCATGAAATACATTTTTCTCCCTTAGGTCAATCAAAATGTATTTATGTTAATTGCATTTTAAAAATCCCTAGACACCCAGACCCATGTGATATTTGTCTCTTTAGACCTTTATTCTAACTCATGGGACTGCCTTACACTGGTTAATATTGCTGACCAAATAACATCGATGATAAGGCAATTATCTATTTCAAATTGAAAGACATGAAAAAATGAATGACTTTAGAATGAACAATTTGTTTAAGAGAGCTTCATACTACTGGTCCATTACTTATCAGTACAGAGGAAATGTTGAAAGAGTAACTAGATGCCAAAATGACTACATTTGGAATTTGAAGAGGGAACTAGAAGGAGAGTGGAAACAGGCCAGGCTATTCCTTTAAATTAAAGAGGAAAACAAAGAACACACCATAATTCAGAAAGCAGCAGGAGAAAATCCTGCACACATCACCAAAGCAAACGGTGCCAGGCAATTTCTTCCTTAAGTCCTATCCCACCGAGACTTTTTGGCAGCCTCTGTGTCACGCCTGATGTGAGCTTTGTGGCATCTTTGGTCTGCTGGTTGGAGCTCTTCCTGTTAGCTGGGTTACTGTTGCCAGCGCCAGTGCAGGGCCTGTAAGCTGGTTCTACAGCGCTGCACACTGGCACTTTTCCATCCCAACGTTCACCTGCCGCCACCTCCCCTGCCATGCCTCCCCCCAGCCACTGCCTTTGTCCTCTGTGTTCTGTTGCTGGGAGTTTTGCTGATGTTATGACCAGGCTCTTTGGTTATGCCCCCGATATGCCTGCTCTTGTCTTTCTCAAAGATGACAGTATTCTGTCCTTTCTAGAAGCAAGGGCAAATTCATTAACACCTCTCTTTACAACCTTCCTCTGCGTCCCCTCCACAAACAAAAACAAACAAACCATCTGATCTTAGCTCATACACATGTTGAACGTTGTTCAACAAGAGTTCTGTTGGTGAGATTTTTCATTCAGTGCTTCTCAAAGCTTAGAAAACAGAAGATCCCTATATGAAAACCAAATTCCAATTCCGTAACTTCAGGCTTTTACCTTGTTCTTTGTCTTGGATGAGAGGGGGCATCCTGAGGCCTAGCTATCCCCGCAGATGTACTGGGTGCAGTCCCATATTTTTTCTGATTCCCAGATTTTTCACTTTCTCTCGCTCGCTCTCTCTCTCTCTCCCCGCGCCCCCCCCTTTGTTATTTTGGGACAGAATTTTGTTTCTGTTGCCCAGGCTGGAGTGCAATGGCATGGTCTCAGCTCACTGTAACCTCCATCTCCTGGGTGGAAGTGATTCTCCTGCCTCAGCCTCCAGAGTAGCTGGGATTACAGGCACCTACCACCATGCCCAGCTAATTTTTGTATTTTTAGTAGAGATGGGTTTCACCATGTTGGTCAGGCTGGTCTTCAATTCCTGACCTCAGGTGATCCGACTGCCTTGGCTTCCCAAAGTGCTGGGATTACAGGCATGAGTCACTGCACCTGGACTGATTCCCAGATTTCTCATTGGGGGACTTCAGTAGATATTATGTCTTATGGCGATCCTTGTAATACACCTGTTACAGGTAAAGCATATATCCTTTTTCCTTCTCCTTTCCCTCTCATTTTACAACAATGATCTCACTATCTTTAGGAGGCAAATCCTGCTAGCTCCTTCAGTGAGTTTGCTTTAAGTCTTCAGCTTCCTCCTACCGCACTCCTTCTACCCCAAACACATGCTCCCTGAAGTTGCATTATCATGGCTTCTCTGATAGTGAGCAATCCTATACCATGAGCCTTTGATGACAGCATATATTTTGGGGAATTCTGCACATTAAGAAGGCAGATAGGCACCTTACGCAGAGCAAGTTTGACCCATTTCTCACAAATACGTTTACCAATTTCAACAGACTCCTTCAGATTCTAAATGTAACTGCTCATGCTGACGTGTAGGTGACTCACATCACCACTCCTCTGAACATCTAGTGTTTGAGCATTAAGAGGTTGTAAACTTCACTTTTTCTTTCATTGTAAAAAGACATTCATTGACTTAAACATGACAGTCTGTATGCTTCACAAATTTGTTACAGAAAAAGGGAGGAAGAGGCTGGGAACAATGACTCATGCCTGTAATCCTAGTAGTTTGGGATTTCAAGACCAGCCTGAACAACAAAGGAAGACCCTTCCTCTGCAAAAAAAAAAATAATAATATATGTACACACACACACACACACACACACACACACACATGTGTGTGTGTGGGTATATATATGAAAGAGAAAGGGGACAAAAGTAGAATTGAGAGACATTTCAGTATTTAGGAAATGAATCTTAATGCTTTACCTCATTACTTTTAGACAAAGATTAAATTCAAGAAAACAAAGGCAAAAACGACAAGGGAAGATGGATAAAATATGAAAGGCTTTAGAAAGACATTTTTAACACTGTAAGGCTGTATAAAAGGTCCGAAGAAAACATACCATCTTTTTTGATAGTAAGGAAAATATCTTTTTAAAAAACTGTAAAAAGCTGTGTCTTTTTTCTTTGAACTTTTATCAGATGGAGTGACGTGTTTCTCACTGACTCTCTGTGTTAGGAAGATTCAGAATACTACAGGTTGAGGTTCAGTTCCCATTAGTTAGTTAATGTATTTAGTTAACAGAGATGAGGCTCACTATATTACCCAGGATGATCTCAAACTCCTGGGCTCAAGTGATCCTCCTGCCCCGACTTCCCGAAGTGCTGGGATTATAGGCTTGAACCACCATGCGCAACCTCAGTTAGTACTTATTGAAAGCTTATTGAATATAAAGGCTTTATCTGAGGCTTTCAAGTATACTTTCAAGTATACCTCCTTCGCTACTCAAAATAATATTATAAAATAGTCATTATTATTGCCATTTTACAGCTGAGCAAATTAAGGCTTGTGACAATTAGTGATTTCCCTAAAGTTGAAGCAGAGAGTCAGATGAAATCCTTCCTAACATTCTTAAACTGCTGCAAAACCAGAACAATTTTCTAGGTCCCAACCAAAACTAAAGGAAGTGACAATGAGAAATGATCAGAACTCTCTCCAGAGAGTGGTAGTACATATAAGCAGACAATTAGAGTGTTGCCTAGAGCAGCTTTCTCTAAAAACCACACAGAGCACTCAGGGCTTCAGAGGGTCACTAAATCCAAGCCTCAGCTCATAAAGATCCACCGTGGGCCTGGGAGGAGGCCACATGCCCACAACTTCCCAAAGAACATTATTCACAACTTTTGGAAATGAGACAGGGCTATGCAAAACACCTGTAATCAACCTCATACATTGTCACGTCTTTGTGACTGTGCAAAAGGCATGAGTTTGTCATCATGGTAGACGATAAAGATAAAGGAAATCTATGAACACTTGAGTAACCTGTGCTTAGATTGCATGAGTGTTCTGCTTGTAACCCCTGGCAGCCTGCAGAGATGATGGGCTCAGGCCAGCACTGCGGAGCTTCACCATGAGTGGCACACAGGGACCTTACCCCTCTTCATGTATTCTTGCCGGTCTTGTAAAGTCACCTCATGAAGAAACCCTCCAGCTCTGTACTCCTCCAAATCCATGCTCTTTTCCTGACCACATTAAAATACTCTGATTGCAATCTTGCCCTGAACCAAACGTTTCACTCATGCTCTGTTTATGTCCTTGTCTACTTTCTATGGGGGTGAAATCTATTTCAAAATGAGACATGACTTTAAAAACAATTGTTTTATGGAGTGCAGACAGCACAAGATTCCCGGTTAGAGTGAACGCAAGCTTTTCTGAAGAGCTGGCTTGGGTGGGGACAAGGGAGGGTTGTGCTGATGGTTTAGTGTAAAGGACCTCTACTGTCTAGGAGTCAGAGACTGAGATGCCAGACATGGCATTCAGAGTTACTGATTGTATTAATCTGGGCTCTGTAAAGGGACAGAACTAATAGTGGGTGTATATATATATATTTATATATATATATATATATATATATGTGTGTGTGTGTGTAAAGGGGAGTTTATTAAGTATTAACTTATGTGATCACAAAATCCCACAATAGGCTGTCTGCAAGCTGAGGAGCAAGGAGAGCCAGTCCGAGTTCCAAAACTGAAGAAATTGGAGTCCGATGTTTGAGGGCAGGAAGCATGCAGGAGGGGAGAAAGATGTAGCCTGGGATGCTAGGTCAGTCTCTTGTTTTCACTTTTTTTTTTTTTTTTTGCCTGCTTTGTGTCCATTGGCAGCTGATTAGATTGTGCCCACCAGATTAAGGGTGAATCTGCTTTTTCCAGCCTACTGACTCAAATGTTAATTTCTTTTGGCAAGACCCTCACAGACACACCCAGGATCAATACTTTGCATTGATCCAATCAAGTTGACACTCAGTATTAACCTTCACACTGATTAGCATTAAATAAGAGGTTTCTATAAGTAGACTTAGAATATTTAATGAGAAGACAGGTAAGATAAGGTGTGTGAAAGCATTATGGTAACTGGAACAGTCTAAATGCACTGGTTATTAGAACATAGGGAATGGAAGTGGCAGAAGAACAGAAATGGGCCCAGGGGAAGCCAAGTGGTTGAAGGGTTGAAATCCCTGCATGGGCTGGTGGTGTTTTCAAGGGCACATGCTAGAGAGCTCAGAGGTAGATGTTTTAAATATGGGTTAGTTTTCTTCCTATTTTTCATTGAACAGTCAGTGGCTTGTTGGCCATGGATGATACCAGTTGCTCTGATGACCGAAATGCTTCAGTTTTCCTTGCTGACATCCACCTGACGGTGAAAGAGGACTCTGTTGCTTTCTTTCAGGTTCCCCCAGGGTTCTGAAATTCTGCAGCATGCACTAACCTGATTGCTACCACTGCAGACTTAGAAAAATGTGGTCACTTTTGAGGTGGCTAAAGTGGAATTTAGAACATCTGGGAACATCAAGTCAGCAGCTATCTCTGGCTCAGAGTCTCTGCCATGTTTTCTTCTTTTGGGTGATCCAGAGGAAGAGAATCCAGTACCAGAGGAAGAGAATTGCCCAATTGCAAATTTCCTTAATATGAGACAGGTAGGCCAGTGTTAGAGGAAGAAAGGCTCTTTTATCCCCTATAATGTTATCTGGAATGTTTGGATTGCTGAGACAATGCATAATTGACTTTTGAGATAGAAATAAAGTTTACTGCTACAGGTAAATTCCTGAACTGTAACTTTGGCTGAGCTAGAGGTTACCAGAAGAGGCAAGATTGACTCCAGGATTTCTCCATTGGAGAGGTTTGGGCAGGACTCTAGTTGCCAGCTTGGGTTGGGGTAGGGCAGGGAATATTGACCTGGCCAGGGATTTGTTAGGTAGAGTAAACACACTGCTTTTACTTAGAGTATATGCTTCACTGGAGTGCCTTGGGAATCACAGTGTTTCTGACTATGGAGGGGGGTACCCAAGCCTCATCAGCAGCTCCACACTGCCAACTCAAGAGCAAACGGGTTGGAGAAGCCAGGTCAATTGCTTGCTGAAGTATAATGGACAGCACATTCACCAGGGAGGTTGGGAAACCTGGCTTCCAGTTCTAGCTCTGCTGACAGTGCCACACTATGTAAGTCAGACTCTCTTCTCCTTAGACATTAGGTTGATAATACTGAAATTAGAGAAGGAGTCTAGATCAACACTATTTCACAGAACATAATGTGAGAAACACATGCAGCTTCACATTTTCTAACAGCCACATTAAAAAATCAAATAAGTACAGTTATACTATCCTATTTTACCCCACATATCCAAAATATAATCATTCCAACAACTATCCAGCATACAAACAACTGATGGGATATTTAACATTCTTTCTTGTACTGATTCTCTGCAGTCTGCTGTTTGTACTTATGGCATATCTCAATTTGATTAGCATGTTTTAAGTTCTCAGGGGCTCCACGTCACTGCCTCATTGGACAGCACATCTCTAGATGAGTCTAAAAGCCGGTCCAGACAGGCCCTCCTTGAACTGTTTTGCTGTTGACTTAGTCATCCTTCTTCTTCTGGGTCTTCAACTCTCAGGGACCCCTGTGTCAACCTGAATACACAGAAAGAAATAATCTGTGACTAGACCCTCTGCCCCAGATAGGCTGTAGGCCTCCCAGGAACAAAGCAATTAACTAGCCCACTTACCTTGGGAAATTGCTTTGAGATCCCGTGTGAAAGGAGATGATAAATACAAATGTGAAGTAATTAGTCCTTGAACATTTCTTCTTACATAGTCACGGACGTAAGTGCTGTCTGTGATGCATGTTCCTGCCCGAGCCTAATTAGCAATCTCCGGTAAACTGCTACGAGATGCTCCAGATGAAAGGTGGTTAGTGAAAGCCAAACATCATCCCTAGCAACATTTAATCCTGCCCCTCCTGGGGCTGCACCATTATCACCTGCACTGACGTCGCTTTCTACAGTTAGTAGCTCTTCTGCCAGGAAAAAGAAGTGGGAGTGTCTGGGTCCCACCAGATGACTCATAAAAAACAAACAAACAAAAACAAAACAACAACAACAAAAAACACCCCTGGACTTTTGCTCCAGGGGCATTGCCTGCTCATCCATTCTAAGAAGCCAGATCCCATTTTCTCCAAATCACACTCTTACTGCCTAATTGAGCTCTCCTCTCCTTGAGCTGAAGTCACTTAGGGTAGTAGATGAGTCAGAAACACCAGTGTGGTTTCATTTGCTTTGAAGGCATTTTTTTTTCTTTTTCTCAAGTTGAGTTTGTCCTCAGGACAAAATGGGAAGGAGGTAGAGTTTATCTTTAACACATGCCTACTTTCTCTTTCTAAGGCCTGTTTCCCTTCATAGGCACCTTGCTGTACTATTCAGGGTTCTCCAGCGAAACAGAACCATAGTAGGATCTAGGTGATCCATACATACCGCATCATATATCTATATGATAGGAATTGTCTCACATGATTATGGAGGCCATGAGGTCACAATCCACGATTTGTAGAGAGCCAGGAAAAGAAGGTGAGGTGGGAATGGCAGTGATTGTATAAGTCCCAGCTCAAGTCCAAAGGCCCAAGAGCCAGGAGCACTGGTGTCTGATGGTTGGTGAAGATGGATGTCCCATTTCAAATGGAGAGCGTAAATTCACTCTTCCTCTGTCATTTTGTTTTATTTAGGCCCTCAGTGCATTAGCATTGGATAGTGCCCATCCATACTGATAAGGGTAGTCTTTCCTTAGTCTTACTATCTCAAATGCTAGTCTACGCTAAAAACCCTTCACGGACACCCAGAAATAATGTGTTACCAGCTATCTGGGCATCCCTTAGCCCAGTCAAGTTAAGATATGCAATTACCCATCTCGCTGGCCACCCAGCAGGCCTTCCCTCTTTTACTCCCACCCTGCTATCTCAAAAGCAAGCCCTGGACCCATATGTTTCCATTTCACTTTTGAAAGTACTTTCTTACAATTGCTATTTTATAAAACTTTTACTCTATTTGTCAGATGTGAAAGCCATAATGGTTGATTTCATTCATTCTTTTTTATAGTTAATTATTCTTCCACATTTACTTAGCACTCCTTATTTATCAGTGTGCTTGGTACGCAATGGTCTGGGCTTTTGAGGTGAGATACGCCTCTTTTGATAATTCTTTTTTTCTGCCTGCCCCTTTAATGCTGATTTCCTCTGGGGTCCATCCTTAGACCGCTGTTCTCATTTGTTCATGGAATGTTCTCTTCAGTCCACATGGTCCCTCTAGGCTGCTGCACTTGGCTATGAAGATTGTCACTGTACTGTTTCAGGGAGCCCCAGGAGAGAGTTCAGTTCTATAGTGGTTGGTTCTACTTTCCCTAAGAAATCTCAACTAATCCTATGCCAATGAACCGAAATGTGTATCACCAGAGTCCTCCTCATTCTTCAGCATTAGGCTGCCTGGATTCAGTTTGATTTGATTTGGTTTGACTTGATTCTATTCCCTTCCCTTCCCTTCTTTCCTTTTTCCTTCCTTCTTTGTAGACTTCCTTCCTTGCACATAACATTTAAGAAATTGATACATAGTGTTTTACATATTTATGGGTTATATTTGAGTATTTATTGTATGCGTAGAATATATAATGATCAGTTTGGGGTATTTATGGATTCCCCACCTTGAGTGTTTGTCATTTCTGTGCTGGGAACATCTAAAACCTCTCTGATAGCTCCTTTGAAAAATATAATACATTGTTGCTAACCATAGTTACCCTATTCTGCTGTCAAACATTAGAAGTTATATCCTTTATCTAACTATATGTTTGTACCCATTAACCAACATCTATTCATCATCTTTTCCACACTCAGACTCTTCCCCACCTCTGGTATCTATTATTCTATTCTCTACCTCCACAAAATCAACCCTTTTAGCTCTCACATATTAGTGAAAACGTGATATATGCCTTTTGTGGTAGAACATAACATTTACCTACAGTGAAGTGTATCAAGTTCATTGGTTTTGGCTGATATGACAAAAATACCATAGACTGGGTAGTTTAAACAGCAGAAATTTATTTCTCATAGTTCTGGAGTCTGGGAAGTCCAAGATCAAGGTGCTGGCTGAATAAGTTCTTGGCGAGGACTCTTCCTGGTTTTCATATGATAATCTTTTTGTGTATCTTCACATGGCAGAATGAGACAAAGAGGAAACAAGCTCTCTTCCATCTCTTCCTGGAAGTGTACCAAACCCATTATGAGGGCTCCACTCCCATGATCTAATTATCTCCAAAGGTCCCATCTTTAAATACCATCATATTGGGGATTGGAATTTTAAGGCATGAATTTTGACGCAGACATAAACGTTCAGTATAGAGCAGGCTCTAGTCTTAATTGTATATCATAATAAGTTTCCGCATATGTGTACTTCTGTGTATCCTCTACCCAGTTCAACATATGGAAGGCATCTAGCGTCCTAGAAAGTCAACTCATGTCCTTTCTCAGTTGCTACCATCCTCCAGAGGTAACAAGTTTTGAGACCTTTTTTTTTCACTTTTTTGAGACAGAGTCTCTCTCTGTCACCCAGGCTGGAGTGCAGAAGTGGTGTGATCTCGGCTCACTGCAGCCTCAACCTCTTGGGTTCAAGCCATCCTCCCACCTCAGCCCCCCAAGTAGCTAGGACTACAGGTGCATGCCACCCTGCCTGGCTAATTTGTGCATTTTTTGTAGAGGCAGGATTTTACCATGTTGTCCAGGTTGGTCTCCAACTCCTAAGCTCAAGCAATCCACCTACCACAGACACCATTTTTGAAACTTTTGACCATAGATCAATTTTGCTTGTCCTTGAACTTCACATACATAGAACATTTTGTTGTGGGCTAGGGCGGGGGCAGGTAGTTTGGCTTCCTTCACTCAATGCAATGTCTGAGAGATGTATCCTGTTGCATATATCAATATTTAGGCCTGTATTTCTGATGAGCTATTCCTACTTGTATATCCTGCTGGAAAATTCAATGGTATATACCACAGCCAAACACACTATTTCTATATTTTGAAATATGAACAGAGATCACCTTTGGATCAAAATAATTAAAACTGATCCTGTAGAGTTTCTGGAATATTTTAATGAGGTAATGTATATAAAATGCCTAGCATACCACTCATATAGCTAAAGTTGAAAAAGTTATTCAGAATTAGGGAAGGGTGACATCCTTATTGTTCCTCTTTAATCTTAGTCTTAGTTGTCTCCTTGCTTTTTAAGGGAGATAGGTCCTGAGCCATCTAGTGGTCATGGTATTAATTGATATTTCAGCCTTTAATAGTACTAAATAAAATGATTTTGTGCTTTGCGGGGATTTAGAGATACATTGGAGTCTGCTTATTTGCACATTTGCATGTGCGTTAATTTCTTAGGAACTGCAGATTAGGCTTTGATAGTACCTTAATTAAGCCTTTAGTGTGAGAAAAATAATCGAGATATTCTGTCACCTTTAAGCGTAGAGTGATGTCTTTAATCACACAGAGAATCTTAAGATAGATAAATAAATAAAATAGGAACCACCCTAGCCTTCATTCTGTGTGTCAGACTTACAGCACTGCTGAAGTAGAAAATTATTCATTTTGCATAACCTTAAAGCTTAAGCATAAAGTGAATCTATGGTCATCATAGAAGCTCTATGAAACATAAATATCTAGACAAAGGGAAAAAGGAAACAAAATTCTGGGAATTTGGCGTATAGAGTCAGGAGTCTCCCACTCTGGGAACTAATCGTGGAATCTGGGAAAGTGGCTGAACTGTAGATGTTTGGAGCCAGCAAAGTGTTATGCACTGCTAGGAAGTTCTATAAAGGAAAGAGTAACCACAGAAATTAAATTTCCACAAGTCTCCAATGCTATAGTTTTAGGCCCTGCAGCTCAACTGCTGTAATAAGCACTTAACATGCTGTGTAGAAGTGGCAAAATGCCAACTCCTTTCATACCCTGAATTGTCAGCTTAGCCTGGTTTGAACTTTTATAGTGATAACA
This sequence comes from Cebus imitator, assembly GCF_001604975.1. Lineage (NCBI taxonomy): Eukaryota > Metazoa > Chordata > Mammalia > Primates > Cebidae > Cebus > Cebus imitator. The sequence continues at coordinate 1,905,716 of NW_016107536.1, forward strand.
CATTTAAAAATGGAAACAATAAGGTAACAAGATTTATTTTACACAGATTTGCTTCCCAGCTCATTCTGTGCCCATAGTCTATAACATTAAAAATGCCAATAGTGAAAGAAAAGCACTTTTGCCCCCAAAATTTCCTCCATTTCTCAACCTTTTCTATTTATGTAAATGCAGTAAAAACGACATAAGAATGACACAATTATCTGTTGGCTGCTGAAAAGTTGGGGCAGTTATAGAGCCTCTGAGTGGACAGCAGTGATCAGAGGGGCAGGGCTCCTTCTGAGCAGAGGCTATGAGGATCCTCGGGATAAAGACATACAGCCACCTCTCTCTCCACAAGGCACTGACACAACACAGGATAAGCAATGGCCCTGACCTCGCTGTGCCTCTATCATCATCTCCAAGTTCATGGTATTAGAGGTATCCACCTCAATAGCTATGTTATTATTCATTCACTGAATATTTATTATCCTTGGTATGGGATACTCTGCTAAAGGCACAGATGTGAGCAAGGCACAGAAACTCCTGTTATTGCTGCTCCTTCTTATTGTAATTTAATTTAATTTTTGTTGTTGTTGTTTTTTGTGTTTTGAGAGTATCTTGCTCTGTTGCCCAGGCTAGAGTGCAGTGGCGTGATCTCAGCTCACTGTAGCCTCTGCCTCCCAGGTTCAAGCGATTCTTGTGCCTCAGCTTCCTGAGTAGCTGGGATTACATGTGTGTGCCGCCACACCCAACTATTTTTTTGTATCTTTAGTAGAGATAAAGTTTCTCCATGTTGGCCAGGCTGGTCTCGAACTCCTGACCTCAGGTGATCCACCTGCCTCAGTCTCCCAAAGTGCTGGGATTACAGGTGTGAGCCACCACTCCTGGCCTGCTCCTTTTTTTTGTTTGTTTGTTTTTGTTTTTGTTTTGTCGTGAAAATGACCTCTTTCATGTAAAGACTTGATGGCTTGCAGATGGGAGTATCAAAAATATGCACTCTGGGTCATGGCTTTATGTGCAAAGGTCAAGGAGAGAGAATGTGTGACCGGAGAAACACAGTATGGTGTGATTGTAGCAATATGACAACCATATCAGGACTTAAACCTCATTTCTATGCCTTACTAACATGTGACCTTGGACAAGGTACTTGTACTTTCTGAAATTTCTTTGTGGAGTAGAGATGATCATGCATACCTACTTCCTAGGATTGAGGTGAAGATCAATGGGGTAATGTGTGCAGAAGGCAGAGGAGAGGACAGAATGTGATCATAGTTATTCCCCATCCATATCTTTACCACCTACTCTTCCAACGATTTTTCTTTTGCACTTACTTTGTGCTGGGGTCCAGCGATAAGGCAGGGAATGAGGCAGTCCTCCACAGCGTGGAGAAGCCCAAGCCTGCTGCAGCACACCTTGGGACAAGCACAGCTTTCCTGGGGCTTGGATGGCAGCTACTTTCTATCTTGATGGCCCGGGACCACATCTGTGTTAGATGGCAGGTTAAGGAATATGGGCCAGAATAAAGAATTCTCCTCACTCAATTCATATGTGTTGTCTTCTGCATTTCATCGAAACGTCACTGACAAGGCTATTCTTGGGATGAGTGATGTAAAACAGGGAGGGAGGGAATAACTAATATATCAGGTTGTAGATGTCTGTTCAGTTAGCCCTGACATTCCTACAACACTGCTGTTAGCTCGCAGGGGAAACTTTATGTCTGGATTAAATTTCCAGTGTGTGGAGGGGCCTTATTTTGTACAAAAGTTGTTTTTCTAAGAGGAAATGCAAAATAAAGATGCAAACAATCCCCCCCAAAGCTTCATTTGAAACCTGCTAGGACAGTTGTGGGTCATATTACAGACTCAGGCAGCCCTAAGCACATGTGAACAATCCTGCCTTAATTTATATAAAACTGGTAAAGTTAGCCTTGGATTTTCTCAGAGTGAGAGATGGCCTTGTATTTAGTCACAAGAACTAACAGCTACCGCCTGGGCTTGCTGGGGGCAGTTAAGAGCAGGTTATTCAGCTCTTGCTTTAGATAAGCACTGGGTAAGAATGTCAGGTCCCCCCTCCCCCCTTTTCCTGCTCTCCACATGCCACCCACCTCGGCTCTCCCAGATGTTTCAGATTCCAAGAATGTTTGCATTGATTAAACATTCTATTTTTTGCTTGTGTCCCCATCCTAGACCTTGAAAATGTTATCTCTACTTTTATTGCTTGAGATCAGGGTTATTTCCGGAAGGTGTGGCGTTCTGGGAAAAAAAAAATCCTATTCTGTGTTCTCTCTCCTGGTTCTTTACTTTCATATAAGTGGAAGCTAAAGTGACTTTAATGGCAGCTGTGGTAGAAGGAGAGACTATCCAAAGTCTATCGTTGAAGAATTCAGCTGGAATCTTCCTTGAGTGATGGCTAAAGGAGTGCTTGTGAACTTTTCTGCCATCTTTTTTTTAGAACCAGGCAGTTCTTGTTTAGCAATTAGGAGCATGGAGTTAATCCATGTGTGTGGGGAGGGGTAATATACGTGAGGGGAGGAGAGGTGAGGATGGTCTTATCTTTACATTCTGGGTAGGGAAATGAAAGGCAGCAGTGCCAACGCATTGAGTTTCGGAAAACAAGCCACAGACTGGAAATAGTCCATCAGTTATTCAGTAGCCTAATTTTGATTCTAATGCACTTCACTGGTTTAGTACTCAGGTCACTGCCTTCAAGCTATGCTTGGGCTAGTGACCAGAGGCAACTAATATGGAATACCTTGTGGACTTCAAGTTCGTACACTTGAGATAAAACTAGATCTTGTCACTTCCCAACTCTACAGCTTTGGGCAAGTCAGTGAACACTTTTGAACTTCAATTTCTTTATCTACTAAGACTTGGGTGATAACACCTGCTTCATAGGACTGGACTTTCCGTGTTTTTATGAGCATTAAATGGAATAATGTATGCAAAAATTTAAATCCATTGTTTGGCATCTGCTGGATGATTTGCACTGTCAGGAATTTTGAAGTTCATAGAGTGTCCTTTCCTGAGGAAGGGATGCTTTCATGGAGCTTCTGTGCTCAAAATTGCTTTAAAATGACGCTTACCTTTCTAAAAGTGGATATGATTTGGAGAATTCTGGGTCAAGATTCTATTAAAATGCAAATTTTCATTGGTGGTTGTTCTCTATAAAACTTTACCCTTTTACTAATTTGTGAAATAGGTGGGGCTTACAAAAATTGAAGGGTTTGGTTTTAGCAATGATTTGGGGGTGCTAATTCCCCCAATTTAGAGCAACAGATGGGGTCCATGATATTACTTAGAGACCTGTCAAAAGTGCAGAACTCAGTCTCACCACAGACCTGTGGCATCAGAATATCTTAGGGTGGTGCTACAAATCTGCATTAAAAACCAAGCACCCTTGATGATTCTGTGCACAGCAAAGATTGAGAGCCACTGCTTTAACTGTCATGGGTCATTTATTACTTAGGCCGGTCATGGGATTTGAGTGCAGATTTTGATGGTGTGGAAGGAGATTGAGGAAGGAGAGGTAGCCAAGGGTCAGACGAGAGGTGGAAGACAGAGACAGGAATAACTACAGACCAATTTTGGGAACTTCCTTGATGTGAGAACCATCCCTTGCCTCATTATGAAGGATCACCTTCTTGGGGGTGACACTAGGACTGATTTCCAAGCTCTTTAGCCGGGAGTGAATCAATAACTTGTTTTTTTCCCCGCTTCATGTTTTAATTTTTGCACAATGCTTGACAAAAGGTCAGTAGTGTGCTTAGGGATCCTTGGTGGGAGGACTAGAGAATGTACTCCAGCCATGGATTGTGCCAGGGGGAACTTACTGTGTTTTTCCTCTGTGATTAGAGTAAGCGTAAATCACATGCTTGCTAGTAGCACAGAAAAATAGGTGTGAATTAAGTTGTTGTATTTCCTGAATTTAACTTTGCCTGTGTAATCATACTCAGCCCACAAGAATAAAGGATATGTTTTTCTCCCAGTGACACATCTGTGATTCCTCCTTCTAACTCCCCCACCCCAAACATCCTACAAGAAAAGGAAGAGAGCCTTAGCGCCAAACATAAGGAGGTTTCACACAATTTAGCAGGCCATGGTGGAGTTCCTGGAATGGAGTGGAAAGCCCAAAATAGATATCCAGGAAGAAAAAAGGAAATGGCCCACAAAGACCTTACTTTAAGATTGTAGGACCCTCCTTTTATTGACACAATTGAGTCACGTGAATTTTTGGTCTCTGCTACCAAGAGGGGTGTTTCCCATGGATTGATTCATATTCCCTGTTTCCTTCCAGAAGGAAAGAAAAGGAAACTATTCTGATGATCTGAGTAATCCCAGCCATCAAAGTAGTAAGAACTCATTGATTTTAGGTTCACACAGAAGTGTCTGTGAAATAATGGAAGGTTTAGAGATTCTGTTCCTGTAAAAATGCATTCATTCTGTCCATACTTACTGAGTGCCTACTACATCCCAGGCACTGTGCTAAGCAATGAGAGACAGAGACTAGTAGCAAATTGCCCTTGTCATTAAGGAGACTTTTGTCTGTTGCAGAAGACGTAAAGTGAATGAGGAATGCCTGCAAAGTATGAACTGAATGCTGTGGGAGGTCAAACGGCTGCTCTGATTTTCTCTGCGAGCCTTCACGTAGCTCCAGTCCAGTGAAATTCAACAAAACAGCAGTTTCAAAGTTTAGTTGCTGTTGTGGGCTACACAGTGTTCTCCCCAAATTCATGTCCACCTGGAGCCTCAGAATGTGACCTTCTTTGGGAATAGGATCTTTGCAGATGTAGCTGAGTTCAGATGAGGTCATATTGAATCAGGGTGGGCTCTGGTAAGAGGAGAGGATACACAGAATCACATGGGGGAGAAGACATGTGGAGATGGAAGCAGAGATTATAGTGGCCAGCTACCTCCAGAATCTGGCAGAGGCGCAGGGAACAGATTCTCCCTCCCAGTGCCCAGCAGGAACCCACCCTGCTGACACCTTGGTTTCAGATTTCTGGCCTCCAGAACCAGGACGGAATGCATTTCTGCTCTCTTCAGCCACCCAGCGTGTGGTAGTTTGTGATGCTAGCTCTGGGAAATGAATAGAGTCGCTTCCTACAAACTGCGTGTTGCTGTCTGTCTCCTTGCTTTGCTCCCAAATCTACTAAACACACACAGTGTTTTTCTTGGCATTTGAAAAGCCTCTGAATACTGATAAAAGGGAGAAACAAACAGGAGACAGTTCAGTAACGCAAAAGTTTCCATGGTTACTTTCTTATTTGCCTTCTACTTTGGTGTTTTCTAATCAGGTTATTCTGGCTGGTTCTTAGCGCTTCAAAACTGATAATTCCCATGGCTGGAGTTGTCTTTATCTCCGTTCTCACCTACTGCCTTTCTTCCCTTGAACTGTCTCCAGCATCCTTTCTGAAAAGGCTTTGTCCCTCACAAAGCTCTCTAGCAGCTCACCACATGGACTTTCTAACTCATGGGGCAATTGTAATTGTTGGCCTTACCTCCCTGAAGGAGAGTTTAGTAGGAGGCTAATGGCTATATGAATATGAGACTTTTAGCCCGACAGCCTTCTGGTTGTTCTTATAAATACAGGAATTTTAATGTTGGGAGAGGAAAATCAATGAAATTTTTTATTGTATTGATACAGAAGTTGAGGCAAGTGTTGGTGATTTTTTGAAACATATTGGTAACCAGAGCCAGAATCGACATTGAATAAAAGGTCTTCTGCTCACCTTTCTAAGTGTCAGGCAGAAATGGAGTGGCCATTGTCCTACAGATTCCAGTGGTTAGGTTCCAGAGGTTAAGGAGTTATCTGTCAGGTTGGATTGTCTGGGAAAATTTTAAAAATTCAACTTCTCTTCCCTTCCCCCAGCTGCATTATTAAGCAGATGCCAGATGGTGACTTGTAGATTGTATTTCAGTTTCCCCATTCACTCAGAAATTTTATGACTTTCGTTTCATATCCACAGGGCAAAATGTTTCCAAAGAAGCTTGAAATTATTGAGGGGATTGAATGTCCCTCCAATAGCCCCATGGGATGCACTTAGGAATAAACGTATTTTTTAATCTGTTTATTTTAGTGTGTCTATGGGGGCTACTGGATATATAATTTCGATAGAAAAAATAAGTTAAATTTGTCAACACAGTGACCCGACTGATCCAGGTTCCCTCCATTCTCCCCAAACATGACTGGTTGTGAAATTTGTGCTAGAAAGAAAACCCGGGATTATGAATGGGCTGGACATCTAGAATATCTGTCATACTTCTGCTTTACAAACCGCTGTCCACATCACTCTGCAAGCCAAGGAATAGACCAACCAGATTTGAAGTGATCACAGCAGCCACAAGCTCTCATTCCCACTTCCAAGAATATGCCTGACTGGAAGGATAAGCACTACTACTTATCAGAGATGTTGCTTCGTTACTTAACTGTCTGGTCTCAGTTTCCTCATCTGTAAAATGGTGGTCACCCTGTCCACCTGTCAGGATTACTATGAGGCCAAGAGATAAAGTTCATGAAGGAGTTTTTGGCAGAGTAAGAGTTTACAATTGGGAACTGTGCTTATTATTATTGTATTGATTGATTGAGATGGGAGTCTCACTCTGTCACCCAGGCTGGAGTGCAGTGGCACAGTGCTGACTTGCTGCAACCTCTGCCTCCTGGGTTCAAGCAGTTCTTCTACTTCAGCCTCCCGAGTAGCTGGGACTACAGGTGCATGCCTTCATACCCGGCTAATTTTTGTACTTTTAGTAGTGACAGGGTTCCACTGTGTTGGCCAGGGTGGTTTTGAACTCCTGACTTTGTGATCTGCCTGCCTTGGCCTACCAAAGTGCTGGGATTACAGGTGTGAGCCACCTTGCCCAGCCTATGCTTATTATTAAAAAAAAAAAAATTATTGTGATTATTTGTGAGTCTTTGTGTATAGTCTTACCATTCTGAGGTTTTAAAATGGGAAGAAAATTACCCTAGGTTTATTAATTAATTGATTTAAGAGGTAAAATGTATTTGTGTTATCTTCAGTCACATTTGGCAGTGGTTCATCTGCTTATTAATGCTTGCTTTCTCACGGCCCCTAGGAAACAGGTCAGCTGAATGTCTTGTGGCCTCTGTCTGGTGTTAGGTATCCTGGTGCAGGGATTGGGTGGCCGGAAGTAGGAAGAGGCAGTGAATGGTACCCGTCTTTGGGTAAAAGTGTTGTCACCCAATTAGCTGAGTTGTTTGGGTCCCAAAGTGCTCTTGCCTTAAAGGGCCCAAAGAGACATCTGAAAGCACAGAAGAGCAGTTCATATTAAAATTATGGGGACATCTGACTGCTCTAACTCCTCTGGGCAAAGCAGATTCTCTTTCCTACAGCAGTCTCATTGATTCTCTTTTTAAAATTTAGACATGTGGTCTTGCCCTGTTACACAGGCTGGAGTTCAGTGGCAGGACCATAGTTCACTCCAGCCTTGAACTCCTGGCCTCAAGTGATCCCCCCACCTCAGCCTCCTGAGTAGCTAGGATTACAGGGGTGTGTCACTGTGCCTGACTAAAGATGAGGCCTTGCTATGTTGCCCAGGCTGGCCTTGAACTCCTGGCTTCAAGCAATCCTCCTCCTGCCTCAGCCTCCCAAAGCACTGGGAATAGACATGTGAGCTACTGCTCCCAGCTGATTCTCTTTTGATAGCTGTTTTAGATACTGCTTGGTCTCTTGTCTTCCTCTTTTGCATGTCTCTGTCAAGACAAGGCACTATTTCCATTTTTACCTAAGAGGAATTATACTTTGCCTTTCTGTGCTTGAAAGAAAGAATATGTTGGTGTGTTATTAGGCTTGCTAATGGGTCTGAAAATATCTAAGATTAAAGGCACAGCATACTTAATATCTTCCTCAAGGAACTAATTTGGACAAAACACCAGGTATCTAATTATTAAATATTGGAGCCTGTGAAGAAGATGGAAGGAGCTATTATGTTTAACAAATGAAGACATAGAGATGAAACTGTCACATCATCTATAGGCACATGTTTCCATCTGACCTGCTGGGTAGCTCTTTATAATAGAAAGGACATAGCATTTGGAATCAGAACATTTGAGTTGTGTTTCAACTCTGCTTGATACTAGTGTGATTGCATTGGGTAACGCTTGAGTCTCACTGTCCACATCTATAAATGGGGATAGTAATGCCTGTCTTACCTGTCAGACTGGTTGCAATGATCAAATGAGTTTAATGTGAAAGTGCCTTGTAACAAATGGCATGTAAGCATGATTATCAGGCTATGGCTCGATAAAAAGGGGCTTCATGTCCGTTTGTGTCTACTCAGTAGATAGCTGATTTTGATCTCCAAGGAAATTAAGATCAGCTACTGACTTCATATAGAAAACTGAAGGAAAGTGTCTGCGAAACTCACATCACTGATCTGTGGAAGCTTTTTGTCATTCCCAAATGAATCCAGAAAGAATTTACCAGCTGAAGCAGTTTCGCTGCTTCATTTGCTTTCAAAACCTCAAGTTGTCTGGAAAATTACAGGGTTGGAGTGGCTAAAAAAGTGAAGTCACTGAGGAAGGCATTGCCGGAGAGGCCCTTGTATGGCCAGCCCTGCTGAGTTCTGCTGCAGACACCACAAAGTCAACTTTTTTAAACCAGAGAGCAGTGCTTGAGGAACTAAACTAACCAGAAGAGCCTTTCTGTGTTCAATTCCCAAGAACCTGAGGAGGAAGTCAATTTGCTCAAGCCTGCTCAGGAACTTTCTGGTGCAGAGAGGAAAAAGGAAAAACAACTCTTCAAAGAGTCAGACTCTTTGAGGCTCTTACTGTACTGCTGGAATAAGAAACAGCCAGTGTGGGACAAGGAGAAACCAACATGTCCCTTCCTTGACTCAGTTCCTTCATCTCCTTCTTGGCAGGATACACAGCTCGTCTCACGAACAGAGCCCTTGAAAGATCTAGCCAACATGTGGGCTCAAGTAGAAAGTACATACTGAGTGGCTTTCCTTCATTACATGATAGTGGTGAATTTAGGTCAGGACCATGAGCTATGGCTTTCATAGTGTGCCCAGTGAAATATTAATGCTGACAGGATTTTTTAAGTTCATAATTGTTCCCGTGTCTGGGCGATGGTGTTAGAAAGTCAAAATGCCTAGACTGGGCATGGTGGCTCACACCTGTAATCCCAGTACTTTGGGAGGCTGAGGCATGTGGATCAAGAGGTCAGGAATTCAAGACCAGCATGGCCAATATGGAAAAACCTTGTCTCTACTAAAAACACAAAATTAGCCAGGTGTAACCCCAGCTACTTGGGAGGCTGAGGCAGGAGAATCATTTGAACGTGGGAGGCGGAGGTTGTGGTGAGCTGAGATAGTGCCATTGTACTCCAGCCTGGGCAACAAGAGTGAAACTCTGTCCAAAAAAAAAAAAAAAAAAAGAAAAAAAAAGGAAAAAACTGTCAAAAAAAAAAAAAAAAAAAAAAAATTGCTCTCAGTCATTAAAAGACAAGATTAGTCTCGCCTCTGTGGGCAGAAAGATGGGGCTGGGTCATGGTGGGTGACAACTCGGTGACAACAAGTCCAAAATAATAATAATTGCTGCCTTTATCTGCCGGGTTCTATGCTTTATTCCTTGTGTTTTGTGTGCACTTTTTTTCTCACTTAATCATCACAACTGACTTATGAGAGAGCTAGTATCACCCTGTTTCTCAGAGTAGAAAATAATACTGGCAGAGCTTCTGTCACTAGCTCAAAGGCATACATTTCTAGATTGTCAGAGCTGAGAAAATAACTTTCATCTGAGGAATGTGAGTCCTTTTAAATTATCAGGCCCAGAGGGACATTACAATGAGACACCAATCACATCCTACTTCCTGCTTGGGCGTCTCTCAAACTCTTGCCATAAGTAGCTATAAATTAACCTGCTCAGGCCGCACCAGACACTATAATCCACACCCTATAGCTTGACAATATGTAGCCAATCCGATAATCAGTGTTATTTCTGTAGAACAATGAGAATTGCTGACAAATAGCTTTGTGTCTACCCACTGTCTGTTCCCCTTTTGCTTTTAAAAATTCATTTGTAACTGCTGCTGATCAACATATTTTCAGAACAACTTGAATTGATGTTCCCAGGTTATAGTCTTCAAGCTTGGCCCAAATAAACTCTCTTTTTTATATTAATTTTCCCTCAGCTTCTTCCTTTTAGGTCAATGTATCCAAGATTTAGACCCAAGTATGTCTACAGGTGACATAGTACTCCCTTGACTAAACAAAAACTTGTTGCAAATTCTTCAATCTGTAGGGCATTATGAAAGGTGCTCTCTTAGTCCCAGGCTTCAGTGGGGTTTTCCCTGTCATAAGATAAACAAAAGAACACAAATATCTGTGATATGAGTGTCTGAAGGAGGAGCCATATTCAATAGATGAAGGAATAGGCAACTGACCCATCAAAGCAGGTGCTGACATGAAACCACCAGTCCCAATGTACCAGTGGGGACAAGTTAATCAGCAGTCCTAGTGTTGGAGAAACATTTTGAAAGTGACATATACTGCCACCTATCAAGGAGGATGAAGGTGAATTGTGATTATAAGGCCATATCTAGAACATAACTTAAACCTTTTGGAACTCAAATTATAACTCAACAAACATCAATGACATTGATGTGGAACATTAGCTCCCCACCTTACCCTAAGCATCTCCCAAACACTTTAGTGCAATGCTTTGTGTACAGTGCTTTAGTGCAATGCTTGTGTAATGTTCTGTGGAATCTTCATTTCTGGACACCTTGTTGGCCAGGCACTACTGTGTTTTGGGGACTGCAACCATTCTGCCAACCATGGACTCCCCAGAGGGGCAGTGCTCTCTCTTCACCTGCAACAATTCCAACATCCTAAGGGTAGGTTTGCTCACGAACTTTTTTTTAGCTGTTTAGACTGTTTTATCCTATTCTTGGGAATCTTTATTCTTCCTTGGCTGTCTGGGAGAATGCTAGCAACATGGTGTACAGTGAAACTCACCATCTTCTTTAACCAGTTTTATATCTAGACCGATGGTAAAATCATCCCTCAGCCTCCCAAACCACAAAGCACATGTTGAATTCTTGCTGTTAACTCTGCTAGGTACCATGTCAGAGACAAAAAGAGAAGGCATGTTTCCATGCTTGAAGAGTTTTTGCCCTCCCTAGAGAGACAAGACTGATGTCCCTATGGAGATCAGATAGTCAGGGGAGTGTAGCAGTCAGCTCTCCCCTTTCCTCGTGCTGTGACCTTGCTCAAGCCCCTCAACCTCATGCTGTGCCTTCATGTCCCCATATGAAAAGAAAATAACTGACCTAGATGGTATTTTACTGCCATTCAAATTCCACTTTCTTCAGATTTCAGTAAAACATAAGACAACAGTGATAAACAATTCATGACCTACTGGGAGAATCAGACATAGGTTCTGTGTAGACCTGGAAGGAAAAAGTGCATAGTGAGTCGGGGGTGTTCACAGAAGACTTGAAGGACTAGAAGGGACTCATTTGCAAATTAAGGAACAATTAGGCTTGGATTTGCAATGCGTGGGAAGAATGTGGTCCATTTCTATCCAGGGTATAAAAGGATTAGGTTTGGGAAGTTACTATCTAAAATGAAATTGTAGTTAGTGTATATAGTGGGGGAGTGGGTGGATTCAGCGTCCATTTTAGACAATTTGCTATATTTCTGTCCTTAATTTGTTTTCCTAAAATCTGATTCCATTTTTGAGCTTCTTTCTTGCCCTCTAATTTAAAACAAGAAGTGCAGCACATTTGTGTGTGTGTGTGTGTGTGTGTGTGTGTGCATTTCACCACTTCTTGTTTCTGAATTCTAAGGGAAAGAGCAGCTTATTCATCTATTAATAGTTGTTTCCACCCTTTCTTTCTGGAACCCTCCACTCCCAATATTCTTTCATTATCTAAAGGGCTCCCCGAGTATAAATAGTACCGTGGTAGCTTGTCTTCAAAGATGACCCCCCTGCGTAGAATCATGTGTCGTCACACAAGTGCACCCTTGCCCCATCCTTTCTTTTTGAATCCGACTGGCCCTGAGACACATTCCACGGAGAGGTGGCAGAGTGAAGCTGCCTGACTTCTAAGACCAAATCAGAAATCCCTGACGTTTGGGTCAGTGTCTCCTAGTATGTTAGCTCTTGGTAAACTCTCTGTTAGAATTTAGCCCCGATGTAGACAGCATAACAACGGTGTTATCCTGAGATGTCGTGCTGGGGAAGCCCGGGAAGGTGAGATGTTGTGTGAAAAGATCTCGGGCCTATAAGTGAAGGAACCATGTTAGAAGTGGATCCTCTAGTACAGCTGCTGATATGTAGACCAGAGACAGACGGACCCAATCTTTCCCAAATTCCTGACACACAAAAATTGTGGTCAAGCAAAAGTGGTTGCTTAAATCCCTGAGTTTTTGGGTGTAGTTTTAAAGCTGCCATAGACAGCTGGAACAAGAACCACAAAGCCGTGATACTATTCCTAGAAGTATTTGCAGCAACAATCTACAATTTTTTTTTAAGTAGTGGAAAGTAATGTCGGAAAAGGAAATTAAGGCCAGACTGTATCATTCTAAGACATTTTGATTTTATTTGATGAATAATAGAAGACTATTAGTTTCTGATTGGGAGAATGACCTGTTTGAATAAAAATTTACCTTGAAGTCTGGCTGATGCCTCAGAGAGAGAGAAAAATTAAACAGAGCCAGGAAAATCAGTTAGGGAATCCAGGAAAAGAAGAAGGAGGGTATAAAATAGAAAAATGGGGACAGAAATGGAGAGGAGCAGTGGGCAAAGTATGCTGCAGTATTATCATAGACAGCATTTGACAACTAACTAGACATGGGGTGCAAAGAAGCAGTGGAGAATCAAAAAGGACCTCACGTTTGTAAGCCTTGGTGACTTCAAATGACTGAGCCATTAATAGCACCAGGGGACTTCAGAGGAGGATTATGTTTGAAGGTGGGAGAGGGGAGGGAGAAATATAATAATAAATTCAGTTTTGTGATATTTTATTAGCAATCTATTGCTGACTAACACATTTTCCCAAGTCTTAGTGGCTCAAAGCAGCAAACATTTACTATATCACATAGTCTCTCAGGGCAGACATCCGGGAGTGGCTTAGCTAGGGGGCTCTGGGGGTCTCAGGAGGTTTCAGTCAAGCTGTCATCCCAGACTGCTGTTATCTAAAGATTTGACTGTGTCTGCGGGAGCCCTTTCTAAGCTCATTCACATGGTTGTTGGCAAGAGGCTGCAGTTTCTGGCCACGTGGACGTCTCCATAGAACTGCTCACAATATGGCTTTCCCAGAGCAAGGGGCACAAGAAAGGCAAAAAGAGAGAGAATGGGGTGAGAGCAGGAAAGAGAGAAGGAGAAAGAAGGAGGGAGGGAGGGGAGCAGGGAGGCAGAGCCAGAGCCCAAGCCCAGAAGACAGCCATAGTTTTTTAAATAATCTAATTCTGAAGTGATGTGCCAACACTCTTGCTGCATTCTATCTGTTAGAAACAAGTCACTAAATCCAGCCCACACTTGAAGGGAGGAAAATTAAGCTCCACCTCTCCTGAAAGGAGAATTGGATGCATTTTAAAAACCACCCTAGATGTAATGTTTAGCTGCTGAGAAGCTATCTGAGCGAGGACAGCCGTGGACTATAGGAAATGTGCAGATGGAAATCAGGATTTTGATGAGGGTGTACACCAGGGATTGAGAAATTATTCTTTGATTCATTTGACTTACAAATATTTATCGCGCATCCCAAAGTGCCAGGCACTCTGTTGCGAGAAGGGGATTGGATGGTGAATAAGACAATCAAGGTGCCTGTCTTTATCCCGCTGACAGCTTAGAGGAAAATTCAGATAAGCAAATAGGAAGTTATACATAGAAAATTACAATACCTTGGCAACAGGAAATGGGGAGTCAGAGGGTGAGGTTTAAAATGAGATCTGAAGGATATGTAAGAATTAAGAGATGAAAACAGGGTTAGAAGAGAGACGTAGAGGACAGTGTGGGGATCATGTGGAAGTCGGGAAAAAAGAATGCTGTCTAGGAGACGGGAGCTGTTTCCAACCTGGCTGCTCGTGAACAGAATCTGGCCCAAAGGCGTATTTGATTTGGCCTGCATTCTGCTTTCTTTCTTTCAAAAAATGAAAGCGTTGCCAATATTTAAAAGTCCTGGATTTCTGGTTTCTCTAGAAATTTGCATTCTCTTGTGGCATTTTCTGCTGGTGTGGAGATGGGGCTGTTCCCTTTCCAGATTCGTCCTCCTCCCCAGGGCTCCCCTTTGATGCCAATGCTGTTGCCCTTGACGATATCATTTACATTGTTAGACGGGCCCATTTCCTCCCATTTCCTTCGTTCTGACCCTCTGCCTTGCCCTGGTTCATGTGTAAATGTGCAATTCTTGATTGCATGTTTGGATGCACCATTATTAGGTACATGTTTAAATTACGCAAGATGATGATAGATGTAGCATTAGGGGAAAAATTACCCTATCAAAGTGGGATTCTAGAAGGCACCACTGAAAGGTCTGGAAGGGAAAGGATCCTTGGCAGAGTGGTCAGAGGGGTGGAAGCACCTGGTCATTGAAGGTGAAATGCTGGAGAGAATGGTGTTTGTGGGGCTGCCATTGAGGATGACAGACAACAGGACGGAGAAACACTGGGGATAACAATCTCTCCAAAAGAGTACGTTCTCGCAGTCCCCTGAAGGAGGATGTTAATAAGAATAGCCAGTCATCACGGAGCACTTACTATATGTCAGCTTTTGTTCCAAGCACTTTGCACTCATTATTTCCATTATTACCGTAACAGTGCTAGGAGGAAGTACTAGTACTATATCATTTTTTTTTTTTTTTTTTTTGGCATATGTAGATACTGAGACAGAGAGAACTGAGCTACTAAAATTAGATAATGGCAAAATCAGGATTTTATTCCAAGCCTTGTGACTCCAGAGCCTGAGCTCTCAACCCCAACCTGTGAGAGAGGCAATTTGAAAGCTGCATCAGGACAGAATGAGCCAGCTTGGTGGGCTGGATGAACTGCACTTGGGAATGATCCTTGTCTCCAAGATTTGCAGAGACACCAGCCTCTCTGGAAGGAGCTAACTTCATTCTGGATGAATTATGTCTTCTTGGTTTTTACGTTGTTTGTTTTTCTAATTTTGGGGCAGGCTCCAGAGAGAGGCTCCCAGAGAGAGGTTGCTGGCAAATGGATGCCTAAGGCCTGATTATTAGAGGACTGATCTCAGGAGCTACGGCAGTCTCAGATGGTGTCATGGTGGTCTGATGCCTGCTGGCTCTAGATCGGATGCCTGGTGTTTTGAGGCTGACCTAAGTACACAACGCAGTCCAGGATTTTTATAAATCTGTATTTATTATTAGTCACAAGCACTGTCCCTGTTGGGCCCTGCCTTGAGCTTTATCTGTGGGGGTCTTGTGTAGTCAAGCGTGACGCAAAGGTACGCAGCCAGCCCTGGTGTGTGTTGTGAGCTGTGACTAAGCCTCAGAATGTACCCTCGCTCGGCTCTTGCTCACATGACTGGAAAGGTTCAATATTTACTGTCTACAGCTCTCTGCTTTCAGCTCTATGATAGTGATAACCTCACTTTAGAATGAAGATCTTGAAATTCTTATAGCTAAAGCTCCTTCTTTCTTAGACCACATCTATCTGAGAAGGGATAATTGAATTCACAGAAGTAGATGACTTGAGCTGTTGACATGGTTTTTCAATTCAAATCTTTGCAATATGGTTTGGTTTATCTCCTGGCCTGCCTTGAGTCCTGGGGACCCCCCGGAGGAACAAGCATAAGCCCTTCTGGTTCCTGGTTTTGATAATTACCCTTCGCGTCGGCTGCCAAGATTTCTTCCTAGCAGTATAGTGCCAGTTTTCCCTCTAATTTTTCCTTCTTTTGCTGAATCAGAATAAAGCTCAGCATAGAAACCTGCTGTCTTGCAACATTTGCCTGACGTGCATTTCAGACTAACCGACAGCAACGTTGCTGTGGCAGTTTGGACTTCCTAGAAATAGCCTTTTCATAGTCGGAGGCATGTTTAAATAATAAAAGTAGGCTGTCATCCCTGGGTTATGGGTGAAGGAGCTATTTATAGATGAGCAAAAAAATCCCCAATGTGATAACTTACATTATTGTACAAGGACAATGGAAAATTCTTCAGAAGACAGATAGCATAAAAGGGATTTAAAATTAACCTCGTCATGTTTTATTCATCAAGACCTTAAGTCGACTTATTTTTTTATGAAGGCCATATAGTTTTGATTCCTTTTACTCTCTTTTAAAAATAAAACAGCAAGCCATTTAAATAATTATGCAAGGTCACAAACTGTGGTCCTACTGGCCTGTCTTGTCTGAAGACCCATTTATTTTGCTCAATATAAAATTTTAGTTTTTGAGTCCTTTAGCCTGGACTCATTCTTTCTAGCGTATGTAGTCTGCAGTGCACTCTTCTGCAGCACTGTGGTCCGCTTTGGATGCCCAGTGGGCATCACCTTGTGCAGATCATGTTTCTTCTATGCCCTGGTCTTTGTGCATATTGTACCCTCAACTATTGTATCTTTCTTGACCTATTCTTTGAATGCAAATCTTACATATTTCATACACTGCTTCCGAAAAGATGTTGTAGGTTATTTTGGTCCATGGCTATCTTTTGCCTTTTTCATTTTTTTCAGATAGGGTTTCACTCTGTTGCCCAGGTTGGATTGCAGTTGTGCAATCTCGGCTCACTGCAACCTCTGTTTCCCTGACTCAAGTGATTCTCCTGCCTCAGCCTCCTGAGCAGCTGGGACTACAGGCTTGCACTGCCACCCCCAGCTAATTTTTGTATTTAGGGGTTTTGCTGTGTTGGTAGGGCTGGTCTTGAACTCTTGGACTCAAGTGATCCTCTCCGCTGGGACTCCTGATTTATTTGTGGGGGTCTTGTGTAGTCAAGTGTGGCACAAAGGTATGCAGCCAGCCCTGGTGTGTTTTGTGGGCTGTGACTAAGCCTCAGAATGTGCCCTTGACTCATGAGAGTGGCCAGGCTTAGTGGCTCACACCTGTATCCCAGCAGGGTTTACAGGTGTAAACCTGTAATGTTGGGGATCAGGCAGAGGAAATGTGATTACTGAAAAGTGTTATAATAATGTTGTAATGATATTTAAGATCCTTGAGGACAGGTACCACACCATCTAATTGAAAATGCACACCTCAATGTTGGTCACAGCCTACACATTGTAGTTCTTTTGGACTGCACAGCATTTCAGATTTACTTGATTTATTTGCTTTGACACTTTGAATAATGAATAATCAGACATTGGAAAGTAAAAAAAGAAAAAAAAAGAAAGGAAGCAAGCAAGAAAGAATGAGAAAAAGGTAGAAGGAAGGAAATAATTTAGAATAATATAATTCATAGCGAATCACCAAGATTAAAATCTGATCAGATCTTAAAGAACACTTATGACCCTCCCTCAGATTGTGAGAAAAGAGAGACACAGGGAGTTGAGGTGACTAATTGAAAGTCACACTGCTAGTTAATAGAAGCATGAAACTCATTATGTAGTCTGCCAGTTTCCACCCCAGCATCATTTCCCTCTTCTTCCCTCTGTGTGAGTGTGTGTGCATATGTCTGTGTGTGTATTCACCCCCACACACATTGGTATACATAGAGTATGTTTTGGAGGTCTCTGTAACAAAAACAAAAGCCCACTGACTCAGCATCAGTCTTTTTGTGTTGATAGAACAAGATTAACTGAAGCTGTAACATTAGGAATATATAGTTAATTTGATTGAGAAAGTCAGGGAATCTAGAGATACATTTTAGGAACGTTTTCATCTGTAATGGTTAAACAATTGTTGGTGCTTTCATGTGTCAAAAACCTTCAGCTAGCTAGAAAGCCTGAATGTCCAAACTGTCTCCTTCCACCAAGTTTACAGATAGTTAAGCTTGGATTGCATTTTAATCAGTTTGCAAATGTGAAGCCTCAGCCTTTCTGAGTCTTTGGAGCAAGAGAGGCTCCAGGTGGAAAGGGTGCCCTTGCAGACATTTTCTCTTGCTTTCCTGCCCTTTGTGTTATGGGGGATTGATATGCAGCTGTTCTCCAGATGCCAGCTCTTTCCCATAAGCAGCTGCATCTCAGCAGGAGCCCCTTCTATCAAAGTGACAGCCTGCTGAGGGCTTTGGAACTCTTCCAGATGTAAGGCCTGTTGAGGCTATAAAACATAATCATTAGCATTATCTCCATTTTCGTTTTTAGAGTCTCAGCTGTTAAAATTTCTTGTACAGATTTAGGGCTTAATTGTTCTCATTTTTCTTCATAGGTGGCTTCTTTTAGACAGCATGGGATCTTCCCTGGGAGCTGGTTTTCCTAAAAAGAAAGAAAGAATAGCTATGAGTAATGTTCTTTGCTTCTGGCTGGCTGGGAAGGCTGAGATTAAAGAGCAGTCTTTTCCCAGCTGCAGTTATATGGTTGTCTGTGAGCTAAACATAATCGTCCATGGCTTTCTTTTGCTGAATCACAGGCTTTCTTTTGCTGAATTCACTTGGATTCAATTTCTTCTTTCTTTTTTTCCTTTTCTACCTTCCCCTCCCTTTGCGAACACAGCTCTTATCTTTCATATAGCCTGGAGAAGATCTCTTCTTACTTCATCATTCTTGGAATCTATGATCTATTCAAGAGGGGCAATATAATTTTTTTTTTTTGGCTAGGAGGGTGTTACTTGAAGATTAACAAGCTAACATTACTTTGTATGAAGCAAAAGGATTTTATATTGAGGGTAGAGAAAATTGGAAATGGAAAACTTGAAGATCTCTGAAAATATTAATCAAAGAAACATAAAATAATGACCTTGAATACATTTGCCCCCAGAAATTCATTGCATTGGTTTATATTGCAGTCATTTTGTCTTGAAAACCCAATTCCTCAGTGCACAGTCTCAGAATCACACTGAGTTTCGATGACAGGATTAGAAATACTCACACAACTCCAGGCTGGTTGTCGTAGGCAGGCGATTTATGGCATCAGTGGTAAGCGTCTCATGCCAGGAGCTGCTGAGAAGGATTTGTTCACACAGGGAGCCCAATAACTGGCCAGAGGAGAGAGGCTTATGCATACTGATACCTAAATATCCTGCAAGGTTTTACAAGTCTGGAATTAGACATTGAGAAGGTTCTTGTCAGCTTCCTAGCTTCCAGAAAGCTGGACAGGCAGGCCCCCAAGGGACTTGAGCTGCAACTCTCTCCAGACGCAGGGTGTGGGGGCAGATGGATTCCTGAGATACACAGGCCTGTCTTCTTCCGTGAGCTCCAGTGTCTGTGAAGAAAAATGCACAGGCTAGATAGAGGGTGCACCTTCAATCAGAAATTCCTTCTTTTGCTTAATAGCATAAAACAGTATGTGTAGTAAGATTCTATTTTAAGGATACACACACACACACACACACACACACACACACACACACACACACCCCTATCATCTATTTATCTAAAAATATGTATTTAAAAGAAGACAGAAATACACAGAGTTGACATTGCATTGATTTTGAATAATTGATATTTTCTTTTTAGGGTTTAAAAGCATTTTCTGATGTTTCTTGTATTTTCTAATTTTTTCTTCAATAACACAAGTTACCTTTATAATCAGAAAATATCTAAAGATGTGTGCAAATCTACTGTGTTTGATCCTGCAAATTAACAGCAGAGTTGGACAGGATCAGTATTGAGATTCTTTTCTCTACAAGTCTACTGGAATCCCAGTTACTCAGGAAAGCCACCCTGTGTGTCATAAAAGCTAGCTCAGGCAGAGCAGCAGAAAAACACAGCCCTGCAATTTTGCTATCATTGTTGCTGGTGGATTTCTCTAATACCCCTAATTTTATTATCCCATTTTGGCTAGTTATATGACATATACAATTGTGAAAATGCCCAATTATCTTAAAGATCTGTCTTACTATATATTATTTATGTATGTAAAACAGAAATAAAAATACAAAATCCACATAAGGTGACATGTGCATTTTTAGACCTTTGTTAATTTCGATGGGACTATTTTTGCACAAATTGGTGATCTGGTCAGAAAAATGCCCAGTGGGAACAAAAAATGTGATATTAATAACACTAGCAAAAGCCATCTCTTCCCCAAGAAACAGCAGCCCCCAAAATGCTGCCTCTTACAGAAGACATCAGTGTCAGGGAAGAAAGAACTGAGAAAAATCCCTTAGGTTTTATAATTGGGAGAGTAACAATAGCACATGAGAAGCTCTGTGATGTGAAAATGATTGAAAGATAAAAGTATCATCTGGCATTAAATCATTGAAGAAGGCAAGAACAAGATAACATACCTGGGATGTCTTTTATTTTATAAGTAATAAAGTCACCTTCAAATTGTCATGTTTTCCCCATTAGTGTTTAAGGCTCAGCCCCTCCCAGTATGTGAGACATTTTAATAATAAGTAAATAGCCTTAAACCCTTGATAGAGCCAAAAGCTTACTTCTTAGGCCTTCTTTTTAATTTCAGTGGTACAAGGTGAATTGACAAATAAATCAGCTCTGTTTTTTTTTCCGAATATTTAGTTAATAAAGTAAATTTAGGAAAAATTTATTATAATTATTGTCTCAATTTTTATCTTCAGTTAGAGAATTATAAGAATGTGTTTCTTATAATTATAAAAATAGTATTTTAAGTTTTTGGTGCATTATAATTTTTAAAGCATTTTCATATATTGGATCTCAGTGAATTACCCTAACAACCCTCAAAGAAGTCAGGCTAAGAATTATTACTTTTTATTGTAAGGAAAATGAAGTTCAGTGAGGTTATGTAACTTTCCCAATCCACTGCTAGAAATTGGAGACAGTCCTCTCAGTCTGGATTCTGATACGCCTGAATCAGAATAGACATTTGTTATTTAGTCCTATTTTAGAAAAATTTGTTTAACCAGAATCTAGTAGATTAGTGAGTTGGGCTGCTCCGGATGAGCGAATGCCCTAGGCCTTCCACTCATGGGGTTTATATTAGGGTCCAGGCTCCTCCTGCTTCACTGATCCATGGCTACAAATGAGGTCACTATAAAAGCAATAATTTAAATATCTCCAGATCAAGTTAAGTCCCTGAAAAAGGTAGAAGTATAAAACTCCCATACAATTCCCCACATTGGGGATTCAAAAGGGAGTTGACTCAAGTCTGTAAAATGCCAACATACACTGCTAGTAAACATTTTTACCCATTTGTCATTGGAGGGTGTCCAGGATTCTCATTTTTAATGGGGTCCAAATCTGCCCTTGGGGGCTCTAGCTCTCCCTGAGCTGCTGTGAGGTTGAGTACCACTGAGAAGTAGATAGCTATGCCTGGCTCACCTGCTGTCTGCTTCTCTTCATCACATCAGCATCAAAGAAGGGTAGCTTAGCACCCTGGTCCCAAGGCTTGCTAAAAAAAATTAAAAAAAAAAAAATCCATCAGCTCTGCTAACAGTTTGTATTAGTCTGTTCTCACACTGCTAATAAAGACGTACTTGGGACTGGGTAATCTACAAAGAAAAAGAGGTCTAACGGACTCACAGTTCCACCTGGCTGGGGAGGCCTCACAATTTTGGTAGAAGGTAGAAGGCACATCTTACATGGCAGCAGGCAAAGAGGGAATGAGAACCAAGCAAAAGGTTCTCTTATGAAGACAGATGGTTTCCCTTATAAAATTATCAGGTCTCCTGAGACTTATTCCCTATGGCGAGAGCAGTATGGGAGAAACCTCCCCCATGATCTAGTTATCTACCATCAGATCCCTTCCATAACACATGGGAATTATAGGAACTACAATTGAGGATGAGATTTGGGTGAAGACACAGCCAAATTGTATCACAGTTCTTCTCTTCCTCAGCTCATATCTGAATCTGAAGACTTGGCAGAGGTCTAATATCTACAGTCAGACACAAGGTTTTCCTGCATTCCTTGTATTCCCCTCCTCCACTTTGCAAGACACACACACACACCCATCCCAAATCTTCAGCAAAAACCTCATATGCAAATAACATTTGGTGACCCCACCTTCTAGTCATTACACAGGCCAGGCTGCTCAGATGTGTTTGAATCCCATTGGTCGCTCAAACCAAAGCCTCTGCTCCATTATTCAGCTGCAGCAATAAGACGAACACCTGTGAAAAGGTAAGTGCACACAATGCAACGTGAAACGTATTCAAATGCTAGAGAAGCTGCATGTAACTCCAGTGTCATGGGATTCTGGGCCAGGAAATGTCCCTACAGGCACGTGTTAGGAAAGACTGCACATGAGGATAGAAGTGTGCTGAATCCAAAAGCAAGGGCAGGATTTCGATAGGAGGGATCGTGTTTTCATTAATCTTACCTGAGGGATGTGTAGCACATACATCCTTATAGAGTTTATTTAATGAGTTTTCTAATTTCCTGCTTTCAATAGAAACTGAATTACTGGCCCCCTTTTTTTTTTCTTGTTCTAGAAAGAGGAGTGTTTCTGTTCCCGTTCCATGCCTTCATGTATTGAAATTATTCAGGCCAGAGATGAGCATTTCTTAGACCAAAAGAGAAGTAGTGGAGACAATCAGAAGTTACTAGATTTTACGGTTTGCTGATGAACGGGATGTGGAGAAAGAAAGGAGGTGAGAATGATTATCAGATTTTTGTCCCAATCAACTGGAAGGATGACGTTCCCCTGCATTGAGATAAGGAAGGCTGCAGGCTCAAGATGTTATTGAAGAGAGAGGATTGGGATCTCAGTTTTGCACATTTTAAGCTTGGTATCCAAACTGAGATACTCATTATCCGGTGAGATATGTAAGTCTAAAGTGCAGAACAAAGTTCTTTGGGGGAGATGCAAGTTGAAGTCACTGGCACAGACATGACCCTTAAAACCATGATGCTTAAGGAGAGCACCTTGAAAATGGGAGGAGATGGAGAGGAGGCAAGGCCCCAGGCCTGAACTCTGAGCCTAGGGGTGCCCCAGCATCCCCAGTCATCAATTATGTCTTCCAGACCTTTGGGCTTCCCTTCCCTGCAACCCACCTCCAGGCTCTGGACACCAGGGCTCAGGGTCACAGGCTCTGCTACCTCGGCCGGGTACTGCTGCCATCTGCTGGGCACTGGTGGGGCTTCTCCTGTGTGCGGCTACTCGGGGTGTCCCAGCCCTGAGTTCTGCAGAGCTGAAGTAGTCCTCAACACTTGAGATCTCAGAGATGGGTAGAATGAGGGCGGCGTGTGTGTCAGCACACAGGGATTTACCAAAGCAGTGGAGCTTATGCCCCCAAATTTAGCAACTCAAAACTCCAAATTCTCGCTCCTGGAGCTACCTACTCTCCCAACTTGTACAGGACTCAAATTCCATCCAAACACCATGCTGACCTTAGAACTTCCCTTCCTTGACTCCATCAGCCATGCTTATCTATTTGAACTTCTAATCCCTTGGAATGAATTCTCCCCTGGGAGGTTTCTTCATCCCTCATTCAAATAGACATTTGGCAAGTCTAGCACATCAGTTTGCCAGACATACCTAGATGTATATCAGCTCCGGCAGTGGGGCTTTTAGGAGTTTACAGGGCCCTAAATTCAGACATTTTCTATTTCCCATAAGAACATCTCACATGTTAGTTACTCTGAAGTTCACTGGTGCAGAGTGCCATACATCTGATTTATAATAACGTTTAACAAGATGGAATCTTCTGGTATGGGGGATATCTTTTCTGGAACCTTTAAATCATTAGCTTCAAGGAAACAAAACTTCATTTGGCACCAGCAAAGGCAAAGCACTTGCAAAGGAGTTGATATACATTTGATATTTAGCTGGGATACAGGTGGAAGTATACAGAAGTCTATGATACTTAAAAGTGTTTGGAAATGCGACCATTAAGATCACACATTTGTTAATCTTTTTTATTATGGTCAGGCTTTCTTTAAATTTGGGGTTTCAAAGTCTTTTTAAAAATTGATATTTTCTTCTAATTACTGTTTTAGAGACAAGGTAGTGCTCTGTTGCTCAGGCTGGGTTTTAGTGTCATGATTACAGCTCACTGCAGCCTTGAATTCCTGGTCTTAGTGATCCTCCTGCCTTGGTCTCCCGACGTGCTGGGATGGGTTTCAAGGCTTTTAAAAATCATATTAGCATGAGGAATCTATGCATGCCATAACAAGTATTTAATTTTAAGCTTGGGCAGACCCCACAGTGGCTTTGCTTATGCACCTATTTTGCTATTTTACTGGTTATAACACTTCTTCTACTATATCATATGTAGATCTGCAGAGACAGGTTGAGAGTTTGTGGGTAAGCTCCAGTACTGCTGGCTGGTGTTTATTCCAACCGATTGGATGTCCTCTTTGGTTGGTTCTTTCCCATAGTGCATCTGTAAATAAATTTTGAGTACCACTCCTGATTTTAGATACAGTTGTTAACCTACTAATGTGATAGTTTACATTTTATAGAATGATTGTACATACTTATCGCATTGGAAAATTGTAGCAACTCTCTGAGGTAGATGAGGGAAATATAATATTCATTACTTTCTTTTTTTGTTTGTTTGTTTTGAGATGGCATCTTGCTCTGTTTCCCAGGCTGAAGTGCAGTGGCATGATCTTGGCTCACTGCAACCTCAGCTTTCTGGGTCCAGTGATTCTCCTGCCTCAGTCTCCTGAGTAGCTGGGATTACAGGCACCCATCACCATGCCTGGCTAATTTTTGTACTTTTATTAGAGATGGGGGTTTCACCTTGTTGGTCAGGCTGGTCTCAAACCCCTGACTTCAAATGATCTGCCTGCCGAGGCCTCCCAAAGTGCTGGAATTAGAGGCAGCATGAGCCACCGTGCCTGGCCAACTTTCTTTGAAAGATAAGAAAACTCAAAGTCACAATGATTATACTCCGGTTTATACAATAAGAAGCATCAACATCATCTTCAGGAATCAGGGCCTCTGAACCCTGGGAAAGTGCTCTCTTATAGGCAATCTTCCCTTTTATTTTCTTTATTCTTTCTTTCGGCATGATCTTCGCTCACTGCAGGCTCTGCCTCCTGGGTTCAAGTGATTCTCCTGCCTCAGCCTCCCAAGTAGCTGGGATTACAGGCATATGCCACCATGCCCAGCTAATTTTTGTATTTTTATTAGAGAGAGGGTTTCACCATGTTGGTCAGGCTGGTCTTGAACTCCCGATCTCAGGTGATCTGCCCACCTCTGCCTTCTGCCCTTTGGGTCATTATCTAAATGGACTTTGGTTTCTGTTTAGAGCTGCTATAGAGAAGCAAAATGAGAAATATTTGCTACTGCATACTTTTCACTATTTTTTTTAAGCGACATTTCCTTCTCATTTTGGTTTGTGTGTTTGGGAGACAATGTCTCATCTAAATGGAAAAATGAAGATGTAAATTTATAGGCTGATGTGTAAGAGAGAGGAGGGTGTGTCTTGTGGGTGATGACAGGTGTGTGAGGGATGTGAGGTTGTGAGCAGGTATGCGAGAGAGTGTGATGGAGCACAGTCATGTCAGGCTGAGTAACATTTTCTCTCCACAGGGTAATATAGCAGGGGACTCTTGAGACAGCAGGAAATGTGGAATAGATAGTGTAAGAACAGCTGGAACACCTGGAGAAACTTTATACTTGGAGGAAATTGTGGATTCAACATCTTCATTGTCATTTCATTTGCTACCTGGTATTGCTAGTTATCTTTCTTTGAATATGTTATTTTTTTTCTCTAATTGCATGTCAAGCTTTCAGATGGAAGGAATGATATTCTGCCTCAATACATTCCTGCAATATCTGGCACAGTAAAAGGAACAGTGTATGTGTTTAGAACTGATTGTTAGTTGAGTGATTCCTGCTATCCTCAGTGGTCAGGGAGACATATAGCATATTGCCCCATAATCTGTAGTTAAAAACAAAAAAACAAACAAAATCCACGAGCCCCAGTAAGGGAAATCTGTTAACAGTCACTAGTTCCTTCAATAAGGGGTTCAAACATAGTAATGCTGTCATTTGGGTGTGCAGATAGATTTCTTTAGGTAAAAACTTAAGAAAAAACAAACATTCTGGAAAGTCTGGTCAGAATAGCCTATCTCAAGAAACTTTTGATTGCTTAACCATCATAATTCTGTCCCTAATCACTTCCCTTCCAATAATTTCCCTGTGGTCCATTTCGCCCCAGATTTTCATAATGATCATTTGCTGGCCATAGAAACTCAGGAGTAGAAAGGACATACATATACAAAGTTGCATGCAAGTCAAAACTTGTAGCACATGATGCTTGCAATAGATTGCAAAAATGACCTCAAATTATTCTCCTCTGTCTTCCATACCCCCTTGCAATTTACTTCACAGTTCCTCTCATCACCATTTGAATATCTTTCTCCACTCTTTAAGTCTGGCTGTACTTGGTTTTGCCAGTGGGGCATTAATTAATGTGACTCTAGCAGAGACTTGAAAAGTGCTTTTTCATTGAGACTTTGCTCTCTTGCTGCTTTCTGAGGATGCTATGTGAATAAACCCAGGCTACGTGACCACATGAGAGCCGGGTGGCCCAGTTGCTTCTGTTGCCCCAGCCAATAGCTAGTCAAGCTCCAGAAGGAGAGCTACTTTAGCTAACTGACAGTGAGTCCAACTGAGACTACCAGAAGAATCGCCCAGTTGAGCCCAGCCCAACTTGCCACTGTGTCAGATTCTGAGCTAAAAAATGGTTCATGTTTTAAGTTACTAAGTTTTGTGGAGGCTATACAGTAAACATCGTCTAATACAGTCCTCAGTTCTCAATAAAAAGTTATTGAATAGAAAATTTAAATGAATGAATGATTAAATAAAGGAAATAGGTGGTTATTTTATTCAATCTTCCCGTTCCACAAATAAGGAAATTAAAGTCAAAGTAGTTAAATAACTTGGCTCATTTGAGGCAGCAAGTTTGTGGAGAGACAAATATAAACAAACTATTGTTTCCTTTTAAAATAATTTTATGTTTCCCTAATGATATTGTAAGCTCCTTGAGAGCAGGAAACTTTTCTTTACATCATCAGGGTCTACAAAAAGTATTTCATACATTTCCGATATATACATTACTATTTTAATATATAGCATATGGCTATAGCATGAGTCAAAAGGCAGAACAACTTTAGTGAAAAGCAACTCTCTTTCTCACCTCTTTCACCCAGCCATCCAATTCTCCTCATCAGCAATGTTCATGGTCAACACTTGTAGTTTGCCTGTTTGTTTTGTTTTATGTCTTTTTGGAAGTCTATCATATGTTTGGTATAGATGATGGTGAGTAGAACTCAGGGCCTGTTTGTTTCCAAAAATCTGGGAAAAGAGAATATGGGACAATAAACAAAGTCCTGTCCCATGCCTCCCTCTCAGCCATCTGCTATACCATCTATAAAACCACATCATTTTTTGGAGACAAAGTTGAAATAAAAAATAATCAGTGCTGATCAAAATAATCAGAGTAAGTGATATCTTCTGGGTTATTGTGGTCTATATCCTGGCAAAATGAAAAAACAAAAACAGGAGGAAAAGCAGAGTGAAGTTATAAGGGATTCTTCAGATGTTGGGCAAGAACCATACCCTTAAATGTTTTGTCTGGATCAGAAACAATGGAAATATGTCTCCAAAGGCTCAAAGGAATTACTTTGGTTTGCTATCCTGTAGGGATAATTGTGCATAGACAACACTGATACTCTGGGGCTGGACTGGGGGAAGACACAACAAAGGAGAAGGGGAAGAATGTGAGACGAAGTTGGGGTGCAGCTAAGAAGGATCTGGGTTTCCAGTAGTTTAAAATGTGGTAGACAAATTAAGAGGATGAAGTTTAAGAAAGGGTGTGGCTGTCACACAAAGCAGGTTAGGTTACAGCATGGAAATACAATACATTTCAGTGAAGTAGGGAGCTAGGAGCTAGATTGATGGAATGAAGAAGTAAGGGACAGAAGGAGGGAGGACTTGTATAGAACATAAAAGTAGCAAGTGAACACCATGTGTGTAAAGTGTTTTGGCTACTATGGGAGAGTGAAAGATAGGTTAAAGTAGAGGAAGAGGGAATAAAGCATTCAAATAAGGCTTTCTAAAAGTGCTTTTAAGATCGGGAAGTTCAGAAGAAGTTTTAAAATGGAAAGAACTTCTCTCCCACCATTCAAAGAAAGGGACGAGGAAAGAAAAATTATGGGAGAGAAGTCTGGGATAAAGGAGAAAAACTCAGTTCTCTTAATAATATCTTACATATAAAATAATTTTTTCTAAAGTGCTTCAAGGACTTTATCTCCTGGATATTTCTTCTTATAAATACTTACATGCTATACAAATTTATAGTTACTTTTCTCTGTCAAGAAAAACCAAATATTTTTTGCAATTCAGCTTTTTATAAAAATTAAAAACCTGAAGTTTTATTTTCTCTTCCTTCCTTCCTTTCTCGCTTTTCCTTAATGCATTATCTTTTTTATCATCACCACTTCTCCATGTTCCTGTGCTTCAGCATTTTGCCAGAGATGATGAAATATCACCACTCCCCTCGCTTTGTCATTTTCTTTCAACTTATTCTTTACTAAAATGTTGTTCTGTTTTTACTGTCAAAATTTTATAGCTCGCCTCTTTTGTACAAGTGTACTTTAGGCAGATGCTTATCTCTTGCTTTAGGGTAATGTAAATTTTCACTAGCTCTCTGAGATACACATACAACAATGCCACAGCAGCCTTTCATTATGATATTCACCATATAGGACGGGTTCACTTGTTTCTTAGCAGAGTGTTTTTTCCACCTGTGCAACATCTTAATTTTGTGTGGTGAGGGTTTTTTAGAACCTAGCGTGTGCTAGGGGTTTCGGATAAAATGAATTTCCTTCTGCAGAAAGAATTTCTTTTCTGGTTCAGAAAACTAAATTTCTTTCTGTGGATGTCTATTGAACACAATTTTTTTTTCTCAACATCTAGTCTCATTCTACTCTGTTCCTGTTGTCTTGCATTAAGGGATGTCATCTCCTTGAAGCCTGACCAAAGGCATGGCTCCCCAAATTCTCCCAAACATAATTATATTCTAGGACAGAATCATAATATCCTTCAGATGGTACATTCTGAAAATTTCATGTGACTGAGAAGTCGGGGATATGGATGGTTTGTTTTCAGCACTCCCAATATCTTTTTCAGTATTCTCTTGTGTCTCCTTTCATTTCTCTTCACCAAGTACTTTGGCTGGTGAATGTTACACTGTGATAGTTATGGGAAGGCATTAGTAACTTTAAGAAGAAGGCAGTACTTGATCTGAGCCTTGGATAATGACTTTTTAGACACCAAAGGGGATATATGTTTGGGCAGAGGAAGGATCTTCCTGATATTCTCCAGTACACCCAGCAAAGTTGCTGCTGACTCCGTATGCTCATAAGACAGCCCAGCCCCCATGGTAATTATCAGTGCTTATACCAAGATTCAAGGCTGCGTTTTCACCAGTGCCTCTGCTTAATGATCACTTCTCTCTACATTCTTCACCACCTCACAGCTCTGCTGTATTGGCCACCTGCATATCAAGGTTGCACTTCATCTGCACATCCTGTCTCTGGCAGCTGTGACGTTCACCTTCCCTGAACTGGAAGAAAAGGGAAGAAGAAAAACCTCTCTGTTGAGAATTTATTCCAGCACAATTACCCGGCAGGGAGTCTGCCTTCTAGGTTCCCTCCCACGCACTGCTCAAAGCTTCCAGCATCCAGTCTCTGTAGCTCTAACCCTGTGCCTGCTTTGATAAGAGCCGTGGTGTAATCAGCCCAGCCGCAATTCTCTGGCTCTGATTCCCCCTTGTGGCTTCTGCATTCCTGCTGATAATTAAAGAAAGCTTTCTTGCCATGATGCAGGCTATATAAAATAAGTTAATAAGTAATAAAGCAGCTGGCCTGAAGCCAGGAATTGCTGCTGCTGGTATTGGTCCCATCCTGTGGTACGGTTACTGAGGGGGAAGGAAGCTTGGCTCTCAGACACAGCCTTTTGGATTAGAAAGCTGAGAGAGTAAGCTCGGCTTGGCATTCCACTAAAAATGTGAGAGCCACAAAGATCATTCTGTGAGAGTTTATGGGACCTTGGCCATTGAATGAGATGGATCACTCGCCCTCTTTCCTCCCCCTTAACTTCCAGATAACCTAACTCTTTTTGCCATCCTTATCGCTGCACAGCTCACTCCTGTTTTATTAAGTTTTAAATAAATGCAGCAGGGACCTGATTTCCAACTTTTATGTGTACTCAGCCATCAAGTTCATATCTTCCTTTTCAAGATTGCACCCGGATACATTAAAGATGAGTGCCCTGAGAGCTGTTTAAGATTAGTGTGTGCTCACTTATTGTATTAGAGTTCTCTTGTGAGACAGAACCTATAGGATAGCTAGATGGATGGATGGATGGATAGATGGATGGATGAATGTCAGGGGATCTATTAGATAAATTGGCTCACATGATTATGGAGCCTGAGAAGTCCCACCACAGGATATTTGTGAGCTGGAGAATCAGGGAAGCCAGGAGCATGGCTCAGGCCAAGTCCGAAGGCCTGAGAATCAGGGAAGCCAGTGGTGTAGCTCTCAGGCCAAGGCTGAAGGCCTCAGAATGTGGGGGCCACTGGTGTAAGCCCTGGAGTCTAAAGATTGGAGAACTTGTTATTCTGTTGTCTAAGGGCAGAAGAATGGTGTCCCAGCTCTAGAAAAGAAAGAGTAAATTAGTCTTTTCTCTGCTGTTTCTTTTATCAGGGCCCTCAGCCAATTGGATGGCAATGCCCCACACTGTCTGAGGGTGGATCTTCCTAACTCAGTCTGCTGATTCAAATACCAATCTCTTCTGGAACCATCCTCACAGACATAGCTAGAAATAATGCTTTAGCAGTGATCTGGACATCCCTTAATCCAATCAAGTTGACACCTAAAATTTACCATCACACCCATGCTCTTTCGAAGTGCCCATAGGTTTTTATCTGTTCCTGGAGGCCTTGCGGAAGTTTCCCTGTAATGGGGTTTTGGCTCCATCACAGCCCAGGAAACTTCCTGGGAAGTTTTTGGGCCTGGAGGAGAGTGGGATGGTGGTGATCCTGTTTTGATTAGTCACAGATGCCTTGCTTGCATTTAGTCTGCCTTTGGTACAAAAAGAGGGGAGAGCTGAGACCATTATTCATGTAATTTGGGTTAAAAAAAAATCCCCGTACTCAGTTTCCCCCAAAGAAGAAAGTGATGTTTGAATGTGAATGAGCCAAGATATCTGTTTCCATAAATGAGGGTAGTTGATGCTCAGGACACAAATTTGCTTTTATCAGCTGCCCATATTGTCCTCTGACATAGAAGAGGTACATTTCTATAGAGGGCTGGAAGGGTAGTTTCAGGAGCACCCCACAGCAGCAACCCCTCTAAGCCCTCCAGCCTTCCAAACCCACCAGCAATTAAGTACAGCATTAGCAAAATAAGCTCTTTTACACCTAACTGCTACTTCTGCCTCTGAAGTTTATTCTGGAATTATCTACAGCTCATCCCTGGTTTCTGTTGTTGACTGTAAGCTTTGGCTTTCATACATTACTCTCTGTCCATCCCTTGGTACTGACTTCATGGTGACATTCAAACATTCACTAATGCTTTTTCCCTCCTGAATACTGATGTGTCATCTTCTACTTTCTTCACACATGCTATCCCAGAGTTGTTGTTGGTTGATTCACACTTCCTCCTAGTTTTCCTACCCTGGGTGGGCTCCTGACTCCAGCTCCTCTTAAAGTTGTTTACTGTGAAACTTGATTGCCCGGTAGGTGATGAAAAAATTGCCACCATCTATTTGCTGACTCATCCTAAGATCCAGAGATATAATTATGATAACTACCATCGAATTAATCAACCACATTTCATAACCAGAGCTGCCACAGTGGACAACCACAGGGGCCACTACTCACATAGAACACAAGGTGAACAGTGCCTCTTTTTTTTTTTTTTTTTTTTT
>NW_016107536.1:1937590-1998068 GCF_001604975.1 Cebus imitator
AGATGGAGTTTCGCTCTTGTTACCCAGGCTGGAGTGCAATGGCGCGATCTCAGCTCACCGCAACCTCCGCCTCCTGGGTTCAGGCAATTCTCCTGCCTCAGCCTCCTTAGTAGCTGGGATTACAGGCATGTGCCACCATGCCCAGCTAATTATTTGTATTTTTAGTAGAGACGGGGTTTCACCATGTTGACCAGGATGGTCTCGATCTCTTGACCTTGTGATCCACCCGCCTCGGCCTCCCAAAGTGCTGGGATTACAGGTTTGAGCCACCGCGCCCGGCAACAGTGCCTCTTAATGTAGTGCTATGTGAAGGTCCTGGTGAAAGCTTAGACCATGTACAGCAGCAGTTCCTTTAATCCCAACATGCAAAACTAGGCTGTAGATGAATCTGGAAACTGACATATTTAGTGATCGCAGGAATGTTAAGATCAGACTTGCTAGAGTGAGCTGATTTATTACAGTCTTCTGTGTCTACACTCTAGGTGTAGGTGAAAAAGCCACATTGTGGCTGGTCATGCACAATATTAGAAAAATAGAAACTGGGTCATATGCACTTACGTTATATTCTGCCATATCACCCAATGCTCTTATGCATCGTTATCCCTAGCTGTTTCCACCATTCTTCTTAATCTGAAACATTCCCTACTATTAAGAGTCTTTGTTCTATTTGGAGTTAGTCATTCCCCTTCCTAACACATACTGAATCCTTCGCCCCTCCTCTTTTTGCCCCGAACACATTTCTCGGAAGGCTTATCTTGGATTTCTTTGCTGATGGGCTTTGCCAATTTTGATAGTGGTTATAATTGTTCATGTAACCTCTATAATTCTTTAATTGTTGAGAGGCTAGGAGAGTTGGGTTATTTCGTCATCAGGAGGATTAGGAGTTAGATTAAGCTGTAAACTATCCTTCCTGTGTAAATATATAGTGATATGACTTCAGTAACTACTTTATCTCCCTTTATTTGTATACTATTATCATAATGGGATTGAACTATATAATTCCAGCTATATGACTGATTCTATAGCATGTTCCATATAGTATATTAGTACTTTTTGAGCACTACTGTATGCAAAGTTTGTTGTAGCAAACAAATGGGATTGAATTTGATGTTATGTCAAGGAAGATAAATATTTCACAATTGATTATACAATAATTGATTATGATTCCTTTGAAGTACCTTGAAAGAGAGGCATAACAGGCAGTGAGAACTGATAAAGAGAAAGCTAGCTGTCCTTGGAGGCCAGGGAAAACTTCCTTTAGCTGGAGTTGAGATTTGAATATAGGGTAAGAATTATCCAAATAGGTAAAGTGATGATAATGAAGGAATTGGAAAGTGGAAGTAATCTGGCAGTAAATGTCCCAGGTAGAGCCTAAGGCATGTGAAGATTCTGAAGCAGGAAGAAAGATGCCATATTTAGGGAGGTAAAAGATGGCCAAAGTGACAGGACTAGAGAGAGCTTGGGGAAGCATGTTATAGATGTTGGCAGAGGTCAGATCACACATGGATGTCTGGATCATGTAAAGGATACTGTCACAAGTCAGGTTTCCCAAGAAGCAGATTCAAAATGTAGATGAGTAGCATGCAGGGAGTTTATTGATGAATACTTTAGGGATCAATACCTGTAAAAGAGTGAAGCAAGTGGAACTGGAAAGAGAGATAAGTTGAATTATGGTATAGTCTCAAGAAATGTGTAAGTTCATTCTGTAGAGAGCTGGGAGGGTTTCTTAGAATCATCAAAGTTTAGGTGAGGGGGCTGGGTCTTTATGCTTTCTCAATGACCCGTTGACCAATAGCCACATGAGAAGTGTGGTGGGAGAGGGTGTGCTTTCTTAATTGAGTTGCTGTCTTCATCCGAGGACAAGTCCACGAGAGGGATTCACCTGAGAGTTGTCAGCTGTTATACTCTCAGCAGCTGGGGGAATGCATATCTTAGTCTGAAGGGAAGATCCTGGTGTACACCATGGTATCCATTATTGACATTATTCTAAGTCTGATGAGAAACTGGTGGAAAGTTTCCAGCCTGGAAGTAATATAATATTTGTGTTTGAAAAGATGATACTGACTGTTGGATGGAGAATGGATTGGAAGGTTGATCAGATTGGCTCCAGAGAGACCAGTTAGGAGACTGTGGCAATAGTTCAAGCATCAGGTCACAGTAGGTTGCACTGTGATGGTGGCAGAGTAACAAGGGATCAGGTATGAAAAGGACAACCTGACAATGGACTTGCAAATTTAGGTATAACCATATAGCTCCTGGCTTTCAGCATGGAATGGATGGTGAGGCCATTTGCAGAGCTACCCAGCTGAGAAAGAGAGTAGATCTTGAGTTCAATTTAGGCAAGTTGAATTTGAGCTGCTTGTGAGACATTCAAACAGGGAAGGCAGCTGGATGTATAATTATAGAGCTTAGGAAGATGTCTGGACTGTAGATGTAAATTTTAGAGCTGTCATGGTATTTCAGGCCATGGGCATAGATAATAAGATGGCTTAGAAGAGAGCACTGAATAAGATGCGATCCCCAGAATGAGCTTAGAGGAGCTCCCGCATTTCAAGTGGAAGATGAGCCCCTGACTAAAATAAACAAGGCATAACCAGAGGGGAAGGAGGAAATTCAGGGCGGCGTAACATCAGAAAAAATAAGAAAGGTGTAATGAGGAAGAGTTTCCAAGGCTGCTCCTGTAACAGGTAGGACTATAGCCATATTTTAGGCATTTTTACGTTCTAATAAAATGCGGTAGTTTAAGTATAATGAAAATGTGTGTTAAAAATATGGTCACAGTGTTTTTTACATTCCTTTTTAGGCAAAAACTACTTTATCCAAGTTTCTGAATCTGTGGTCATGTAGCAGGATCCTAATTAAAGAAGCATTTTACCTTGGTGCAAGGGAAGAAATATTTTTTTTCTGTCATATTGCACAGAAAAATAATTGGTGATCATCTACTTAGAGCCTACGGTGCTCTAACGTGCTGCTAAATGCTGCTGAATCCATGGGTTCTAAGACAAGGTCTTTGCTGTCAAAAGGCTTAAAACCTAATTGATGAAGTAAAACCTGCTACTTCATTATATCTGTCTTAGTACCAAGAAAAATGGTGCTACTGTCTAGCAAATGACAGCAAAAACTATGCATTGGGAAGTTCAGAAAAGGCTTAGGTGAAGACACTTAAGTTTGAGTTTCACTCTAAATGTTGGGTAGAATCCAGATAGTAGGGAAGATACTTTAGGTGAAGGTCAGGATTCAAGCATAGGTGGAGATGGTGGAATATTCTAGATGCATGTAAGAGATGTTAGTAAGTGAGAAATACACAAATTGAGTGGCACTGGGATGCCATTTGAAATAACTGTCGTATTCTAAATTCTCACCCATTTTTGAGGCCTTTAAATATCCTGATAGGCGGTTTGTAGTATCTCTTGAGATTCTGAAATTTT
This sequence comes from Cebus imitator, assembly GCF_001604975.1. Classification (NCBI taxonomy): domain Eukaryota; kingdom Metazoa; phylum Chordata; class Mammalia; order Primates; family Cebidae; genus Cebus; species Cebus imitator. The sequence continues at coordinate 1,941,019 of NW_016107536.1, forward strand.
CTGATGAAATATATTTTTATTTGCTTTTCTTTTGAATTTTAATTGGTGTGTGCTTTGCTTTGTGGTTTTAAGGCTCAGATTGGCTAACTCTGACAATCAAGCCTGGAGGAAGTTTCCACTGAAGTGAAATCCAGTTCGCTCCCACGTTGTCCTTCATTCTTTCATCCTTACCCCACCCAGATAGATCATAGCATGTGCTTTTACTAATGAATTATAGATAACCCGTTTGGTAATGGTTTAGAATCCAGAATAAGCAGTTTTTTGAAGCATCTAAAGCTTTCACTTATACTTTATTCATATTCATTTAGAATCGATAGACTAAAAAAGGAAAGATATAATCAACCCCTATATGTTGAAATAGTTAGCAGACACAGCACCACAGCATTTTTGTATGATAATTGAACATATTTACTAAGTGTCAGATTTTAATCTGGCTCTTTTCCAAACATAAGATACTGAATATCATTTTACAGGTTTGTAATCTTCAAACCTAAACTGCTAGAAGCTTTTTTTTTTTTTTAAATTTTTTTTTTATGGCTACTACAGTTGTAACCCCTTAAAAATTGAATAGTTTCAGAGAGCACCACTTATATTATGCCCGATGTAAATGCCCTTTTATTCCTCTCCTGTTGCATAGCGCCTGGCCCGTACCACATATCCTAACTCTGCTTGCACACAGTGTAACAGACAGAGGTGATTCCTGGGCCCTGGCCTTCCGGTAGAACAGCTTAGAATGTTAGAACAGCTTGAGAATGTTCTTGTTCTTAGAATATTCTTTACCTACTCCAGCACTTGCTTGATAGTTTGATTGAATAAAGAATTCTAGGTTGAAACTGATTTTCCCTAAACATTTTGAAGGTTGTGTTCCATTTTATTCTAGCATGCAGTATTGCTATTTAAAAGCCTGATGTATTTTAACTACTGATTTTTTTTTTGTATATAATCAATTTTAATCCTTTGAATAGTTTTGGCATCATCTCTTTGTCCCTGATGCTACCAAACTTTCTGCATCTATCTGAAGTATCTTGGGAAGAACATTTTCTGACATATTAGGTGTCTGAAAATGTCTTTATTTTAGTTTCTCATTTGATATTTTGTCTGGATATATAATTCTAAGTAAAAAGTAATTTTCTATTAGATTTTTGAAGAAATTGGTTTATTGTCTCAGAACTTCTCGAGTTACCATTGAAAAGATCATTGCCATTCTGATTTCTGTCTCTTTATCTGAATTGTATTTTCTCTTGGAAAGTATTTTTGTTCTTTTTATCCTGGGAGTTCTGAAATTTCATAATGATATGCCAAGGTGTGAATTAAAAAATATTTATTACGTTGAACCCATGGTTAGACCATTTCAATCTGGAAACTCCTAATCTGTAGTTTTGAGAAATCTTTTGTATTACTGATACATTCATTCTTCTTTCTGAATATTAGATTCTTTGGATATTGAATATACTAGTGTGATTCTTCAAAGGTTTATAATATTTTAGTTGCTGTTTTTTTCCATTTCTTTGACTTTCATTTTACTGTTTAGAATATTTTATCCTTTCTTCTAGCTTCCTTACATTGAGTGTTTTATTTGTGTTATGTTTTTAATTTCAAATAATTTTTTTTGTTCTTAGAATGTCCTTTTTAAAAATAGCATCATATTCTATTTTCTTATCTCTGTAAGGACATCAATGATAGCTGATTTTTTTCTGCTTCTTCTCAAATGGTCTGTTTGCTTCAGGACCTTTTATTCTGTTTGTTTTGGTTTCTGTTTTTCATTTTCTAGGCTTTCCTCAAATATCTGATGATCTATGGCAATATTTAATATTTGAGAGTAAAATTCTGAAAAGCAATTTTGCATGAGGTCTATTGACTGGCAGGTTGACTGCGGATGGCAGGTATGGCTGTTTGACTGTGCTGGTTGGTTTATCCAGAAGGGAGTCTTGCAATCTTCTTCTGAGGACTTAGCAGCCTGGCTGTTTTTATTTTAGGAGTCAGACAGAGGATGGGGCTGAGAGTCGCCTTGCTCAGCATGTAAACTTTCCCATATGCCCTGTACAGAACTCCGGTCCTCATGGTGCCCGGCATCCCCATAAGCCATGCCAGCTGGACTGCTTAGGAAATGCTCAGTCTATATGGGTGGGGGAGTGGGGGAGGGGAAGGAATTATATTTTCCTATTTTCTTTGTCTTTGTATATGTAGACCTTCAAAAGAAATCCCTTTATCTTGTTTTTAATGGTGATTTGAGAGACATGGAAAGTTGCCTTTTGTTTTTAATCTCCTATATTTACCCTGGGGTCAGTGGCGTTGTCTTCGGAGGGCAGTGAGTTGGCCCCATCAGGCACTCACGAGGCCGTGGTGTGAAGTCTTAGACCTCCTTATGACTATGGCCACAGTGAATTCGATTGGAAGATGAGGGTCCCCGAAACTATTTTCACTATCTGTGCGTAGTCTGCCTTCAGGTGTGGTAGTTTATTACCATTTAATCATTCTCAAAGGCCCTTCTCATGGCCATCAAAGTGGTACCTCACTAGGGTTCTCCTTGGATACCAGAGCAGACAGAACCCACATTCTACTGGGCAGGTTACACTGCGTGAGTTCACCATGTCTGTGGTCTCCTGGACGACTCTGCCCACTTCTGACAAAACCTTGAATCCAGACAACCCCGACCTTGTGCCCTATCCCTGTTATCCACATCAACTCCAAGGCAGCCTCTGCAGTTTCCTAACTCCCCGCCTCCTACTCCTACTTTCCCCAGGCTTTCTCCTATATAACTCTTCCTACTGCTGCTTCTTACTCAGCATCCTTCATGTCAATACGTTTTTCTTTATCTTTAGTCTTTTCTCAGAATTCTTTCTAATATTTTTCTTTAACTTTGCTTAACTTGACAACATTTTTTAAACTCATGAGCTCCCTTTGCAATGTTGCATAATTCTTTTGACTCTTTTTTGAATTTGAAATTCATTGAATTATGTTTGTATGGTGTGTGATGAGGAAGTGTTTGAAGTAAAATGCTTTGATTACGTCAGCATAGTATTAACGTTCATATTATAAACTTCATTACAAGACAGTCTTTACATTTGATTCTCAAACCCAGAAAGGGAAAAGTTGAAATTTGTATATAAAATATTATTCATTAATACACATACATATTTTAATATTTATCATACGTGTATTTTAATTTTTCCCATTTAAAAAATGAGACATACTCTTTATAGTAAATTAATCCATAATGATAAGCCAAATTTTTTAACAAACTGCTACAGAAATGGCAAATTTTAAAATGCACATTTTTGAGAAAGTATATTGAAATGTAATTCAACATTACCCCTTCAAAAAAAGCACTTTATGGCTTGATGATTGGGATTACTTCACTTTTTATTTAAATGGAAACCTGGCTCTTCTCCTAAGGTTGCTATCTCCTTGTAGATCTCCTTGTAGAGGCAACTGTTCCCTTATCTCGCAGGGCATGAATATGCCATCCACAATCTCTCTCTTGACTTTGCTGACCCAATCATTGTAACTGACCAGGCCATCATTATATCAGGCATTCTTCTTTATTAGTTGAGAGCATGGCCACCTGGATCACAGATTATTTCCATATTTAACAGAGTCTGGACATGATGGATAAGCTGTCTTCCTGGCTGGGGAAGGGATTGTGATATCCTGTATGTTGGACAGTACTAACCTGGGCCAGCTCTGCGTCCCCTCTGAGATAATAAACTCCAAGAATCATTCTCCACCTACAACTTTCCATGTCTGTAGGCCTTCCTTTTGTCCCAGCTACCCTGGGCTTAGATCTCATTCTGATCTCTCATTTCCTTTTCTTTCTCCAGTCCACAAATCTCCTCTATAGCTTGACTTCTTCTCCATCTAGTCTATAACTCTATTGCATTATTTAGCTATCATTTTTCTTCACTACTTTCAACATTTTATTAGTAATAACAAAAATCACATTTAGTAATTGTGTTCTAGGTATTAGGTATGCTACTAACCACTTTACATGAATAACCATATTTCGTTCTAAAAACAAGCTCTATGGTTAGATGTTATTATTATTTCTAGTCTACAAATGAAGAAATTATAATTGAGAATGATTAGATACTTTGTCCCAAGTGATGTATTTGGAAAGAAATATACTGAGGTTCTGTGTAGCTCTAGAACATACACTCCTTTAAACCATTGTGTTAGCCCCTTAATAGCTTCATTTTACCTGCTTTGCAATTGCTGCTTTGAAAGATTTTTGTCATCCACTTTCCTACTCTTATATCAAGGATTCTTTTTTTTTTCTTTTCTTTTCTTATTTTTTTTGAGACAGAGTTTACTCTTGTTGTACTTGTTGTCCAAGCTGGAGTGCAGTGGCGTGATCTTGGCTCACTGCAACCTCTGCCTCCCGGGTTCAAGCAATTCTCCTGCCTCAGCCTCCCAAGTAGCTGGGATTATAGGTGCCTGCCACCACACCTGGCTAAGTTTTGTATTTTTAGTAGAGACACGGTTTTGCCATGTTTGTCAGGCTAGTCTTGAACTCCTGACCTCAGGCGATCCACGGGCCTCGGCCTCCCAAAGTGCTGGGATTACAGGCATGAGCCACCGTGCCTGGCCTTACATCAAAGATTCTAAGAGCTGATAAGGAGAAATTGTCAGAGCTAGGTGGATTGGTGCCACTGCAGAATCATCATCTCTAGAATCACCTGAGCTTTTCCTTGAATCCAGTTTACTTAATTATTTCCCTTTCTTCAGTGGCTATTCAAAACTTTCCACACAACAATCCTTGGGTCCTCTACCTCACTCCTGTCTCATTCACTCTTAGCAAATGACTTTGACTCCTACCTCACTAGGAAAATTATGATTATCAAGTATAAACTGCCTTATTTTTTTGCCTGCACGCTGACAAATGGACTTATTTGTGTAATCACATTAGTCTTTTTTCCTGAAGTCCAAGAAGATGACTTCTCTGTTTAAGACTAATTCTCATGTCTGGACTCTGCACGTAACCTTCTCTCATCTAGCCAGAGACAAGGATCATATTACATATTTCTTTCTCTTTCTTCTGTACTTTCTGTCTCTTCCTCTCTACTGGCTCCTTTCCCTCACAATGGTCCAGATCCTCCTTTAGCGGACTTGAGATATGCATTAGCTGGAGTCCTACCGAGAAGCAGGTGGTACTCTCACAATAATCTGAGGAAATGTTAACAAAGAGAATATTTGCAAAGCTATGAATAGGCTGTAGGTAAACTACAAGCACCCTAGACATGCAGGGCTGAGGGCCAGGGGAAGGAAGTGGTTACTGGAACCCAGGGAAGAGTTATATGTGTAAGATCAACTTGAGAGGAGTTAGCTAAGGCACAGAGCTAGTCTGAGTTGACTCTGCAAGGAAGCTGCTGAGAAATAAATACCTGAACCTCATTCTTCTCCTTCCAGTCTCCTGCTAGAGCTCTCCTACTGGTTTGAAGAAGTCAAGCCAAACAGAATCAGAAGCCAAAAGATTCCTTGATATGATGGCTGCCCGTACAGATCAGCCTCTTAGGGCACAGAACAGGCTGAAGAAGAACAGACAGGAGATCAAGAGGGACAAATTACTGTACAGAATCATTTTTTTTTTCTGAAAAATCTTCACTTAAATTGTCACTGGAATGCTAATTTTAAAGACAAATGTCATTTTAAAATTTTCAATTGGCACCATTTTGTTTCTAGATGGTAGAATAAATTTCGAGCAAAATACATCACTGAGAACAGGTTCTGCTTTCTATGATTCTTTGTTCCGTCACTGTAAGTGGCCACTTACTTTGTCTTGAATATGGTCAGTGCCAAATAGATGATTGATTGAATTTGCTTTCGCTTCACTATACACCATTCTCTATTTGCTTGTATTTCTGTTGCCTGGTAACTTTCAAAGGCTTCATTCTATAAAAAACAAAGGTAAGAGAAAAAGCAAAATCAAAAATACTCAGGATTTTTTCTCCCTAGTATCACAAAGTAAAATATACGCCAAAACATGGAGTACTGTTCCACATTGAGGAGAAAGATTAATTTGAAAAGTAAGGAAGCAGGTTTCCCCACCATACTTGGCTTTGGCTATGCCATGGTCCATTATGGCCAAAGGAGAGCTACAGGGCCAGGGCAGGCCTGAGGGAAACTCCCCGTTCAGACCTGGCCGGCCCCAGAGCTGCACACACACACTGCAGAGAAGAGCAACGGGCCCTGTTATTGGTGGCCAGCAGCAATTGGCCTTTCATCAGGGCTTTTTCTAGGCCTTCTCCATTTATCTTGCATGCATCGCGGCTAGGATGTTCCAGAAATGCATATACCTTTGGCTTTCCTAGGAGACTAATGTGGAAGAGAGTGGGTGTTGGCTACCTAGACTTGGACAAAGAGGGTCCTGGCTTTCTTGGAAGCCTTGAAACCTGGTGTCTCCCTTGGGTCTGTCTGAAGCTGTCTTATATTCAGGGTAGAGTGCATCACCATTGATTGTTTTGTCATCATTACATCCTAAAATGGTAAAACGTTGCCTCATGGGCATAAAAATCACGTATGGGGTCAAACTGATGGTTATGACTTGGGGAGAGGATGGCATGCATATCTGTTTCATCTTGGAGTCAGACAGAATCTTAAGAAAACTTCTTTGTCTCCTAAGAAAAATTTAAATCATTGTGTTTGCTTCTCAACCTCTATTTTTTCTTTCCAATTTTCTATTTCCCTTTATAATTGCACTTGAAAATGTCTCTTACCATCAGTCAGGAAACAGGATAGACACGTATCTGATCACCATTCTTTGATGCCTAGACATCTGTCCCGATCTATAGGCCAGACAATTGGCTAATGATTCCATAGCTAAGTGGGTTGCAAATGCAAGGGAATTCCTACAGAAGTTTTTCACTGCTATGAGAAATTATTTCTACCCTTTGGTTATATGCTGCCAAATGAACAGTGGAGCTGGAGCCAGATGAAATATACCCTGATTGGAAACTGGGAAAAGGCTGATGTACTTCTCAGCAGGCCCGCTCATTTCTGTTGAACTAAAATCTTGCTGTTGCCTCTGCATTGGAATTAAAATAAGATCGTTTCAAATGGGGCTTTTATTCCCTCTCATTACTTTATAGTCATCTTCTCTACATTCCTTCTTTCCACAAATATTTACTGAAAGCCTTTTAACTGCCAGGTATTGTTTTAGATGCTGAGATTACAACAAGAAGCAACAGGCAAAGCACCTGACTCACTAAGCTCACATGTGAGTGGGGCAGACATGCACGCAAGGGAGTATGTGGGAGACAGCAGGTCTGTGAAGAAAGGTGAAGCTGTGTGAGGGGGAGCAGGTTGCAGGATAGTCAGGGAAGGCCTCTCTGATGAGAATCCTTTTAGCGGAGATCTGAAAGCTATGAGGAAGCGTACCAAGAGTCTGCATGACGATCTATGCATGTAGCATGTATCTGGCTACCCAGTTACAGTAAGTGATAGACAGGTACATATCTAGATGACATATTTTCTCTGTCTTTCTAAAGCATATTGCTATGTTTTGCTGAGTTTGTGCTTTTCTGCAGATCTGATTACATGGATGGCCATTCAGATGGCCAGATGATGGTGCAAATATATTTATAGGATTTATTGGAGCATACTCCAGATGGTCAGGAATGATCTGAAGCAGGGAACAGGGACTGAGAGAGAAGCTTCTGCCACCAAGAAGAAGGAGAATGTTCCTTCCTGGGCCTGAGCTGGAGTGGCCTGAAGGGCTGCAGAGGTCAAGTTTCATGGGTTGTTTGTGCTTATGGTTTTCGTGGAAACAGAAAGCGCTTTACAAAGGAGTGTTGGAATTGCTACCTAGGCCTGTGAGCTCTTCAATGGGTCTTGTACCTGCCTGGTTGGTGATCTGTGTTGGCTCTGAGAGACTCAACAATAAAGGTGGGGAGGTGCAACCTGATCTGGAGGCGTCAGTAGACACCATTGACTAGCCCAGAGTTTTTTGAAGAGGAGAGTGAGGTATTAGGAATGCACGTTGACTTGTGAAGTTCCTTTAAAAGCGTCCTTTAAGCAAGTCTTTATAGAAGCACAAAACTTAGTTCCTCATCTTTAAAATGCGGGTAATAAAGCATCTCATGGTGAGAATTAGATGACATAATGCTTATAAAATGTTTACAGTTACGTTGGACATATATTAAGTGCTTAATAAAGAATAACTGCTACTTTGATAATGAATGTGGTGTTTAAGGACGACCGATGTGGTGATAGCATGTAGGAATAGTTAGTTGGAGGAGGGATACAGTGCAACAGGGAGTCCAGTTACATGATGACTTTAACAATTAAGGCACAAGAGTAGTGGTAATGAGGCTGGGAGAGAAGGCACCCATGAGGAATTTCAGGAAGGAAGGGTTAGGAGGACGTGGAGACTGCCTGGAAATCTACCATAAAGGAGATGGAGATCTAAAGATAATTAGGATTTGGGCTGGGCAGTGGAGAGAGTGATGGGTGTAAAAAAAGCGTAAAAGTGGCATTCGGTAGGATTGTTAAATAACAGCAGACAAGGAGGGTGAGCTGGGAGAGAGCCCCGGCTGGAACAGGAGTCACGCTGGAGGAAGGAGGAAGGGGGAGAGTCAAGTAAAAGTTGCAGGATGGAAACAGACCAGAACAGAGGAGAATTGAACAACGATGGCAAGGCCTGTAGATCAGAAAGGCAGCAGTACCAAAATGAGCTGCCTGGTCAGCTCTGCAGAGTCCAAGAATTAAACCAGGCTGGTTGCTCCTTACTGCCCTCCCTCCTTTCCTTCCCTTGTTTTCCTCCCTTTGTTATTTCCATTCTTTCTTCCTTCCCTTTTTCTCCCTCTCTTTCTTTCCCTGCATCCCTTTCTCCCTTCCTTCCTGCCTTCCCTCCTTTCCTCTTCCCCACTCTTCCTTCCTTCCTTAAAGAGTGGGCTAGGTCCTGATACTAGATGTGTAAGGAAAATAAATGACACCTTTGCTCTGAGGAATTTCACTACTGAAGGTGAATTACAGAAAAGGCTGGGTACAAATGTAAGGTGTAGGTTCAGTGAGTGAGGCCCAGTTATTTTGGGTTAAGAAAATCAATTTTTTCTTTGTGAGGATCCTTACGCAGGTGATACGGTTTGACCGTGTTTCCGCCCAAACCTCACGTTGAATTGTAATAATCCCCACCTGTCAAGGGCAGGACCAGGTGGAGACAATTGAATTGTGGGGGCGATTTCCTCCATACTGTTCTCGTGGTAGTGATGAAGTCTCACGAGATCTGACGGTTTTATAAAGGGGAGCTCCCCTGCACAGGGCTCTTACCTGCTGCTACGTACGGTGTGTCTGTCCTCCTCCTTAGCCTCTGCCATGATTGTGAGGCCTTCCCCAGCCGTGTGAAACTGTGAGTCAGTTAAATCTTTTTTCTTTGTAAATTACTCAGTCTCTAGTATGTCTTTATTAGCAACATGAGAACAGACTAACATAACAGGAAAGGAGCTGTGGTCACCCCAGCTTATTCTTTCTTGTTGATGACCCATGAAGTCCCTTTCTCTCAGAGTATGGTTGCTAGGCCTGCCTCGGCAGCACCACCTGGGAATTGGTGAGGAATGCTAATTCTCAGGCCCCCTCCCCAGACCTACTAAGTCAGAAGTTCTGGGCTGAGGGATTTTTGTTTTTACACATAGTCCTCGTGATGCGGAGCAGGCTAAAGCTTACAAATAACTGCTTTATGTTCCTAGCATGGAGTTTTGCACTTAGTGGATAATCCATACACGTGTTGAATCCAATTAGTAATATTGAAGGCTGTTTTCCCTGTCTAGCAGAGACAGGGTACTAGACGTCCAAGGTGAAATACTATGTAAAGTTCTCTTTGAAAGCTGGAGAAGCTCTGATTTCTTGTCCTTTTCTTACCTAGCCTGATTTTTCCTCTTTTCCTTGATCTCAACTGTTGTCATATGAAACTTGCCATTTCGTGTGAGGCTCAGGTTAGAGTTTGGGATGCAGTGTCCTGTGCTTATGATGCGGTAGTGAATGGCTTGATGAAAGCGAGTCATGAATAGCAATCTTTTAGTGACTGCTTCAATTTCTCAGTTTTACATGGAGACAAGAGAGAGCAGCCTTTCTAGTTTATCCTTGCTTCTTGGGCACACGACAGCCTTCAATCCTGTTGATTAATGCCGCCTTCTTGGGACTTCGCCTCTTGTTTTCCACCTTACCTCTGCTATCTATCCTTTGAAGGTGCCTCTCCTGTTACTGACTCCTCCATGTAAGTCCCCGCCTCTTGCGCTCTCTCTGTTCTCTCTGCTTTGGCGATTTCAACCACCTCTCTGGTTTTAAGTAGTATTTCCTGGGGGAATTGGTCACAAACTTAATTCTGAAGCACAGATCTTCATTGTATGTGAGCACCACCTTTCCTTCTTCCCTCCCTCCCCTATCCTTCCTCCCTTCCTCCTTTCCTATTTCCACTCTTCCTTTCTTCCTTAAAGAGTGGGCTAGACCCTATGCCTGATACCAGATGTACAAAGTGAAACAAGTGACACCTTTGCTCTTAACACGTTCACTATTAAAAGTGAATTTGAGCCTGTAATGCCAGCACTGTGAGAGGTTGAGGCCGGCAGATCACCTGAGGTCAGGAGTTTGAAACCAGCCTGGCTAACATGGTGAAACCTTGTCTCAACTAAAAATACAAAAAATTAGCCAGGCGTGGTGGCAGGCACCTGTAAACCCAGCTACTCGAGGAGGCTGAGGCAGGAGAATGGTTTGAACCCTGGAGGCAGAGGTTGCAGTGAGACCAGATCGTGCCATTGCACTCCAGCCTGGGTGACAGAGTGAGGCTCCATCTCAAAAACAGGAAAAAAAAAAAAAAAAGTGGATTAGAGAAAGGGCTAACTGCCCTCTGCACCTTCTGCCTGGACATGCCCCTGGTACTGTCAACTTAGACTGCTCTAACCAGACTCCTCAATTTCTTCCCATTGTCCTACTTCCTTCCAACCTCCCTATTTCTGCCCATAGTGCCATTACCTTCCTAGTCACACCTGAAATGTTAGAACATCTTTTAACATGCAGGGTCAAGGAGAGGGCAGGATTAAGGAAGCAGACGTCGCTGAGGATTCTTCCCAGGTGGTTCTTTCTCAGGTACAGCCCTGTGTTTGCTCGCTCCTCTCCCCTTTCCTAGTTTAGCCTGTCACCTAGGCTGTTGCAAGAGGTTCCTAACTGCTTTTCTCTCTGTATGAGAGACAGGAGATTGCAAGAGATTGCCCTTAGCCTTTTCTTTCTCATTTGAACATCCCCCACTCATTATTAAATATGTGGAGAAAATAATTTTGCTCTGCAGTTGTGTAATAAAGCTCTTTGTGGCGGCTTGTTCAGCGTGGGCTCGAGAGCATAAACCATGGAGGTCACTTTGCCTTCTGGGGGATTATTTTTAATATCCAAGTGCCTGCTCATTTCCCCTGCTTCTTACTTCAGAAGCTCCTCACAGCTAAATCCATTGATGGCTTCCACAAAACATAAATCCCACAGAAGGATGCATAATTTATTAATAAGAGAAACCTTCAGATCATCAATCAAAACACAGGTACTAATGTTTTAGATACATTCCTACCTGGCTTTGCACACAATGTAGAAACAGCGAATTCGATTTCTAAAAAATGAGAGGGGTGCTGGTAATGCTAGTATTTATTGACCTTACAGGGTGACCTTTCAGAATGAGCAAAGGAAAGGAGGAAGGAGAGTAATCAATTATCATTAGTATTTTACATTCCTGTTCTGTAAATCCTGACAGCAACTCTCATATACCAGATGAGGAAACTGGAACTTAGAGATATTTAATGACTCACTCAAGGTCATATTTCCACAAGAACTAGAGATTCTTACTTGAGTCTGTTTAATTCCCAAAGTCAATTTTCTTTATTACACCAGCATTTCCCAAAATGACTCCATGGAACAAAAGTTCTCTGGAATGATAATAGGGATTCTGTGTAAAAGGTCGTTGAAGTTACAGAATGCTTCCAACACAGCTCTTTGTTGTTGATGCTTTTCCCCACGTTCAGACCCTGGCTAACCATCCTAGGAATGGAATCATGCAGTTTGCAGCCTTTTTGTTTCTCTCTTTTCATTTAGCAAATGCACTTGAGATTCCCCATGTTGTGTGTATCAACAGTTGGTTCCTTTCGTTGCTAATGAGTATTCCACTGCACGGATGGACTGCAGCTTATCCCTTCACTGAGTGAAGGACATTTCAGTTGTTTCGAGTTTGGGGCCTTTGTGACTAAAGCTGCTATAGACAGTCACATACAGGTGCTATGGGTAAGGTTATATTTTCATTTCTTTTGGGTGGGATGAGCAGAGGGTGGAGAAGAGACTGGAAGTAGATACACACATTCCCTGGTATTTTCTCCCTTAGGGTTTCTATATTCTTGCACCTTTACACTGACAAGTTTAGCTGAATTCTTAGATTTCTGGCTGCATCTTCCCCAAGTAAGCAGGGCTAGAGTTCTGTCTCTCCATGCAGGCACCAATGTCTCCTTAGATTGCTGGTAAGTTGGTTACCCTGAAACCTCAGCTCTCGAATGGGTTCCTGAAAAATTGTCACTTTGCAATTCGTCTGGCTTTTGGTATTGTTATAAAGGAGAAGAGAGCAATGGTTTCAAGCTTTTCCTATCTCAAGCTGAAACTAATCTTAAACCGGAATTCTACTTGCTCATTAAAAAAAAAAGTAAGCAGTGGTTTTGAACAGTTTATTTCCAATATTGTAGCTATTTATCTGCACATGAGAAGTTTATTTGATTGTAATTATTTTCATCTGTGAACATGGAGGGTTATTCTCCATGGACTCAGAATTTCAATACCATCTGCATGTATGTCCTTTAAAGGGAAGCCAGCTACATGGCTCTCTTGTTGATTCCATCCCAAAGTAAGATTCCTTAGATTTAACTAATCTTAGTCTTAGATTAACTGCTCTTTATTTCACACGTGCCTGTGCAGTATGTATATGTGTATACGTGTGTGTGAGAGAGAATGATGCAAACATAGGGGCTAGCATGTTCCTGTCTCAGCTTATGAAAAGTGTGTAATTTTGGATGCCCATGTCATTCAGTTGTACCTTCTTCCCTCCATCTTTGTGTTGTTACCTTCTGACTTCCTGATTGCTACAGCCTGTCCATTGGAGCCTTGGGGAGACAGTCCTGTTACAAATCCCAAATTTTGTCATTATCTAAAGTCTAGCCTCTGAGAATTACTGGAGATAAAGCCCCTGAATGGTGCCTCTACAGATACATGTTTTCAAACCTGACCTCGGCTCTCAGCCCTCACTTCAAAATTCCTGTATGCATTCCTAATGTGCTCATTATCCCATTAAATTCAGAGAACATTTCAAAATATTAATCCCCTTTTCAAGATACTGAGACTATTGTCCTGCCACTCTTTCAGCCGATGACCTCACTATCTGCTGGACAGAGAGATACAGCCATCACGTGGATCTTCTCCCTGTCTTTGGTGTAGTTTCTCACATCTTTTAGAACCTCTTTTTGTTTTAGTCAAAGATGTATTTATTTTCCAATCTAAGCTTAATCCTTCCCTCAAAACCCAGAAATGTCTAACATATAGAATCAACTAGTAGTTGATATAACCAGTTGAGGTTTTGAGTGGGAATTACAGAATTCAGAGAGATTCACACTAATTATTAATATTTGCTGATATCCTTGGTAATACCTCATATTTGATGGTTTTGATAGGACTATAGTGACTTTAGCTTTTTAAAAATTAGTGTTTACATCCTTTTCCCCCCCATTTTATCATAATCTGTGTTTTTGTATTTAAAGTGAGCTTCCTGTAGGCAATATACAATTGGATCTTGCTTTTTTATCCTGTTTGAAATTTAAATTGGGTATTTTAATATATTAATTATTTAATACACACTTAATATTTAAATTGGAGAGTTTATTACATTTACAGCAATGTAATTTCTCATATAGTATGGTTTATATTTAATATCTTACTATTTTCTATTTGCTTCATCTGTTCTTTGTTCCATTTTCTTGCCTTCTTTTGGATTAATTCAGTATTGTACATTTCATTTCATCTTCCTTACTTCAAGTTTTATTTTTTAAATAATTGTTCTAGGGTTTACAATATGAGTCTTTAACTTACCACAGTCTACCATTTCATATGTAATTTAAGACCTTACAACATAGATTCCTTTTCTTTCACTTTGTGCTTAGATTACTCTTCCTCACATGTGCCTGTGCAGCATACTAGTACAGATACTAAGGAGTCTGTCATTTTGGAAAGGCTCACTGTTGTAGACCCCAGGGATGTCGAGACAGAACTGTCTCCAAGGTGTTTGCTTGAGAATATGGTTCAGGTTTATTTTTTATTTATTTTTTAAATATATAATTTCAATATTTTGGGGGGTGTAAGTGGTTGTTTTTGTTACACGGATGAATTGTAGAGTTGTGAAGTCAGATTTTAGGGCACCCATCACCTGAGAAGTGTACATTACACCCAATAGGCAGCTATTTATCCCTTAACCCTATTCCACCCTCCCTGCTCCTGAGTCTCTAATATCCATTATACCACTCTGTATGCCTTTGCAAACCTATATAGCTTAACTGCCACTTATAAGTAAGACTATATGGTGTTTGGTTTGTTATTTTTGAGTTATTTCACTTAATGGTTTTTGTCTCCATCCAAGTTGCTGCAAAATATATTATTTCATTCTTTTTTATGGCTGAGTAGTATTCCATGGTGTATACATACACCACATGTTCTTTATCCACTCATCAGTTGATAGGCAGTTAGGTTGGTTCCCTATCTTTGCAACTGGGAATTGTACTGCAATAAACATGCATGTAGGTGTCTTTTTGATATACTGACTGCTTTTCCTCTGGGTAAATACCCAGTAGTGGAATCACTGGATCAAATGGTAGATCCACTTTTAGTTCTTTAAGAAATCTCCATATTGCTTTACTTAGAAGTTGTGCTAATTTACATTCCCACCAGCAGTGTGTAAGTCTTTTTTCACCAACATCTATCAATATTAGTTGACTTTTTTAATAATAGTCAGTCTGGCTAGTGTAAGGTAGAATCTCATTGTGATTTGCACTTCCTTGTTTAGTGATGGTGAGCATTCTTTCATATGTTTGTTGGCCATTTGTATCTTTTCTGTTAATAAATGTCCATGTCATTTCCTACTTTTTGGTGAGATTGTTTTTCTCTTGCTGATTTGCTTAAATTCCTTATAGAGTCTAGCTGTTAGCCCTTTGTCAGATGCATAGTTTGCAAATATTTTCTCAAACATGAGGAACAAATTTAAATGGAAAATAATTAAAATAGGGCAAGAAAATCTATGACAAGAACAGATATTAAGGACAAAATCAGCTCACGGTAGAATAGCATCACTTTAAGTGGTCAGGAAAAGCTTCATCAAATGACTAGAATTCAAAAGAAGAATTTTTCCAAAGAATGATTTTATTAATTGAACAGATATGAATATGATGGTGACACTGAGATTGTAGAACCGATCAGATGGAAATGAGCTTGAATAGGATGAGAAATTCAGACTGCAGACAGTAGAATATAAATTTGGAGCAATTGGCATAAATAATTGCGAAGACCAGCTCAGCTGTGGAGACCCCCAACCCAGGCGGTGCTGAAGGAATTAAGAAACAGATACAGAGATAGTGTGCAAAAGGTTTAGAGTGGCGATCAGGGGTCTCCCAGCATGTCCCAGTTCAGAGCACAGAGCAGACTCTGACTCACAAATTAATTCTTCCAGTGACAAGTTTAACAAGCGGATGCTCTGTGTTCTTCCATTGGTTAAAGGTAAACTAACCAGGCAACTAGTGCATGTTTACTATAGGTTAAAGGCAAACTAGCAAGCACTCTTTAGAGAGAACGAAGGAAAGAGTTACATATGCTTTGATCAAAGAACTAATTCATCTGGTGTGAGACATATTCATATTGGTTACTGTTTCATAATGCTTTGAGCAGTTTTCTGCTTTGGGGCACTGACTAGGTTTTCCTTGCCACCACTCGGAGCAAACAATATGATTTCTTACACACGTCAGAATTTGCTCTCAACAAATAATTCTACAAAATTAAGCACAGTATTTCTTGCAAGATGCTACCTCATTATTGTACAAATTTTGTTTCTATAGCTTTGTCCCTTTGTGTGGTAATGCTATTCCATCTCACTTTTAGATAATGGCAATTTGTTACACAGCTTTCCGAAAGCATTACTGCTTTCATAAACCTTGTGTCTAATAACTGTTAGTTAATGAATTATTGAAGTGGGAAAGGCAGAGCTGGGAGGCAGAGAATTTAATAAGGATGGAGAAAGCAATCATGAATCTGGTAGCAAATAACGCTTTTGGCCTTGAGAGAACTTTACTTGAAAAAGAACAACAAATATTTCTTAGTTTCATTCTCTCTTCTGAGTCCCTCTTCTCCACTGCCTATTAGTTAGATTTGCCTTTCCTTTAAACACACTGTCTGAGACAGGGTCTCACTCTGTTACCCAGACTGGAGTGCAGTGGCGTGATCACAATCACAGCTCAATGTAGCTTCAACCTCCTGGGCTCAAGTGATCCTCCGACTGAAGCCTCTGGAATAGGTGAGACTAGAGGTGCAAGCCACCATACTGGTTTTCTTTTGTATTATTATTATTTTGTAGACATGGGTTTCATCATGTTGCCTAGGCTGGTTTTGAACTCCTGGGCTCAAGTGATCCACCCACCTCAGCCTCCCAAAGTGTTGGGATTACAGGCATGAGCCACTGTGCCTGGCCTTAGTACATTTCTAATTTATCGCTCATGTTCCAGCTTGTTTTGCTTCTGAAGCCTTAATTAACATGTGAGTGATCCACTTAGTGACTTGATGCCATAGTTGCTTGCAGTTGGATATGGGGGCGGTTTTTCTCGTCTCTGATAGAATCATCCTAGAGGCTCTACAGGCGTTTCAGTTTTTCTTCACTATTTCATGGCATTTCCCAAAGGATAATTCTCGCCGATACGTGGAGATCATTCTTCAGTCAACAGTGTCTCTGTATAGTCTGCAATATATAAGAAACTTTCATATGATTGCTAACCTGGCACTAAGATTCCCCCCACCCCTTCTCAATCCTAGCAATGCACAGCTATGGCCATGACCAATGCTACTTCCACATCCATTACCACTACCACTGTTGGCTGAAATGCTTAGCATGGTGCTAGATACTGTGTACTGTTTCCAGCCCTCTCATAACCCTGCATCACTGCCCTCATTCTTCATGAGCTCCCTAATTAACTAATGGATTGTGCAACTTGCCCAAGGTGAGTCATCAGTAAAGCCAGGAATTAAGCCTAGGACTGTCTAACTTGGGCTGGAGTGTCTAGTCTGGGCTGGAGTACAGTGGTATGATTTTGGCTCACTGCAGCCTCTGCTTTCCAGATTCAAGTGATTCTACTGCCTCAGGTTTCCATGTAGCTGAGATTACAGGCACCCACCACCACACCAAGCTATATATTTTTTTGTTTTTAGTAGCGATGGGAATTTCACCATGTTGGCCAGGCTTGTCTCAAACTCCTGAACTTGTGATCTGTTGGCCTTGGCCTCACAAAGTGCTGGGATTACAGGTGTGAGCCACCATGCCTGGCCAGGTCTGTCTAGCTCTTAAGCTAAAGTTCTTGCAACTGTCACCAACAGAATATCAAGCACCCTGTGTTTAACATGAATTCATTTTCCATAACTTACATTGGATTCCTACAGGGCTGTGCCTAGAAACCCACTGTTCTGTTTAGGATGTACCTATAGACATCTTTCTGACCCTCTTAATGTTCTTACTTTTTAAATTTTCTTATTTTTATTTCTTTCTTGCTCCCCCACCCCCAAGTTGAATGTCGTATCCGTGGTTTGAAGTGCCTGTGGCAGCTGGTGAACACTCCACTTGAGCATTGATTTTTATTCAATAAATGCTTTTTAAGGGCTGTGTAACACATTCTCAATGTGAGGTCATTTCATAATAAGGAAAATTTGGGAATTCAGTAGTTTAATGTTCTTAGAAGTGGTGGCATATGGTAAGCATAGTTTGAGTCTTTTCTTGGGGAAGGGGGGTGATGCATGATGATACAGGGTGTAACTTATTTTAAACATAGTCACACTGAAACATTTACACACCAAAAAAATTGCCAATAGTATCTGCTCTCAGGTTATGCCATATTTGTGTTTCTTATAAAATACAGAAAAAACCCTTGCTGTAACTGGTGGTTTTAATTATTTCATGCTTTACCGCTCTAGTTTCTATTTCGTACTTCAAGTCAAATTCATTTTCTGTAGTTCCAAACCTCTTGTATTTAAATCTTGTCTTGCTATGTTTAGAAATTTTATCCCAGTTCCATCAAATGCAGACACTGTTGGTTGTCCCCCTTATTGCTTGAGGCAAGGTTGTAAACTTGGCTTTATTCCAGCAACAAGGGGATGCATCTTGATGAGGTTTAGCCAATTATAGGTCATTTCATTGCCCTTTAAAGTAAATAGGTTAAGTCTTTACATTTAATGCAATTGTGGCTAAAGAGACATGAGGAGAAGTCTGTTGAATGATTCTTGTAAAGCTTTTTTTTCATTGGTAAATATTGATGCCGGATGAACTGTTTTTCTTTTCTTGAATCCCTTAATGTTTCTGTGACTATGGTGATGTATGCCACTTCCATAGTCGTCTTGCAATGATGAGGAACAAACCTAAGGAGCAGGAAAGAAAACAGATGCAATGCTGGAAGCTGGAAAAAGCCTGCATTCCTCGTTTTGTTTTTGAGTTACTGAGTTAATAAACTCCAAAGCTGATCTGTAATCCTCACATGAGATGATAATAATACTAGATGTGCAATTTGTTGGTATTTATGAGCTATCAGATTTGAGAAGAGGCCAGATCCTTTTTATTCTTCTTTTTTTTTCCGCAGAAGCACTTGTCAGAGATTGCAAGGCCAGTAGATAAGTGAGGAAGAAGCTCATTGAGCTGAAGGACGTTGAAAAAGTATTTTATAGTCACGATACGAGTATCAGCAGCCTTTTTCGGTTTCACTATGCTGAATTTCTAATGCATGCATTACTATTAGATGTGGTCTAATTATTTGGCCTTTATCATTCTCATGAGTATGGAAATGGCTAGTAGACAAACATAGTGATAAAGTTTTCTGTTGACCTCAAAGTCGTCAATGCAGTGCTTGAGACTGCTAACCACATCAAGTCGGCCATATCTCCTTCTGCAGGGGAGGTTTTTGCAAGAGGCAAAGATGAAGAGTTGGTTTATATAAACCTTTGTGGCAGAATCCTACATTCAGACTTAAGTTACCTTGAAGAGAATAAACAAGAATGATACGTATAAGGTGCATTGACTCACAGAAATTGATAAACTAATTTTCTAAATTTGGCAATAATGTCAGTAAGTGACAAATGTGAAAAAAAAAGCAAAAAAAAAAAAAAAAAAAAAAAAAAAAAAAAAAAAAAAGCAACAGCTAAATAAGCAATTGAAAACATTACAGGATGTCCTTCGTCCTTTGGCAAGAAACATTTCAGCCAATCTTCTTGTTCTTTTCCAGGATTGTCTTTACGATCTAACTTCTGAGAAAAATTAGAGAACTCAAGGTCTGTATCTCCCTCTTCTCTTTGAAACCACATCTATTTTGTTGCTCATTCTGTCAAATACTAGAATTTGCTGACACACTGGAAAATATGATAAAAATGCAAAAGCATTTCAGTAGGATTCAGAAGACTTGGGTTCTGGCCTCCGAGTCATCACTGACTAGCTTTGTAATCATAAACACCTTAGGTAGGTTTGCTTTATCCATTGTGGAAATGATTTAATCAAAGCCAGTTGAACTGAGTTTTTGGATAAGCCATAGTATCCATACTCTCTGGAAGTCATGAATCACTTAGAGTTGACGATAAACTCAATTTTGTCTTTGTTATCATACTATACAAACTGAATATGACTTGCTCACCATGGATTGTGACGGTCCTTGCCCTTTAATAATACACATGCATAGCCAGTTAAGATATGGTCTGAATCCCTGGGGTCAAGTGAAGCTCTTGGCCCCACATGGACACATAGCAATGTACTTGTTATCCCTTCACCCCCACCAGCTGTGCTTATTGACCTTGTTGCATATCAACTTGTTATGAATACCCATGCTGGAAACTGTGGAGATAGGTGCAAGATACTGGAAAAATAAGAAAATGTTATTAATCTAATGATGTAGAACCATAGAGCTGATTACCTGCAAGCATGTCATCACTTAGTTCAATACTGACTTTAAAGGTGGCATCAGTTCCAAGCTGCTCCTCTGCTTCCTCATAGGTGATTTTTAACCAGTTGTCAAGCGATAATTTGATGAGATTAAATTATGTTTTTTAGAGAAATAAGTCTCTAAACAATTGCCACGCTTGAGAAATTTTATGTCACACCAGTGTTCTGGAT
Source organism: Cebus imitator (assembly GCF_001604975.1). Classification (NCBI taxonomy): domain Eukaryota; kingdom Metazoa; phylum Chordata; class Mammalia; order Primates; family Cebidae; genus Cebus; species Cebus imitator. The sequence goes on from NW_016107536.1 coordinate 1,961,411, forward strand.
ACCTCACATCAGAGTCTAAGCTGCATGTGCTGGGTTTTTACTATTTATTGACAAAGCTCCTGTGGGTCCTCTTCAGACAGCTCATTTACTAGGGTGTTATTGTCAAAGCCAGACCAGTACAGTAGGATTTGTGTTTATAAGGATAATGCAAACCTATTAAGAGAGACTTGGAAGACCATGGAGGATGAAGCAGAATGAAAGGGAGAGCATATAAAACTATTGAGAAAAATTTTTCCTGCAGGTAGATATAGGGAGGAATTTTCTTTTTAAGAGTTAGCAGATAATTGTCTTACGTTTATTTATGTTTTTTATTTGCCATGGTTCTGCTATATGGTTTGCGAGGTCAGATAAGTTCAAGTGTTGAATCCAAGTATCTCTAGGTCAAGGAAACATGAAAATGTTCAAATTTTTGTGTCATAATGCAGGGCTTTTGGTTGATACTGTTCTAAATCTGTGTCTGAGGATCTATTCTTGGATGTTCAGTAATTGCTTAAAAATGCTGTAGAGATGAAGTGAGGTAATAGATATGGAGAGAAGAAATTGTTTTCATTAGTATTGTTTAAGCCAATTAGTGTGTGACAGTTTGTCTGGACAGAGCTTTAGAGCTTCATAGAGAGGGTGTTCTCAGAAGTATTTTTCTTTCTGTGTTTTTTTTTGTTTGTTTTGAGACTTAGTCTTGCTCTTTCACACAGGCTGGAGTGCAGTGGCATGATCTTGGCTCACTGCAGCCTCTGCCTCCTGGGTTACAGTGATTCTGCTGCCTCAGCCTCCCTGGTAGCTGGGATTACAGGCATGCGCCACCACCCCTGGCTAATTTTTGTATTTTGAGTAGAGATGGGGTTTCACCATGTTGGCCAGGCTGGTCTGGAACTCCTGACCTCAAGCAATCTGCCCGCTTCAGCCTCCCAAAGTGTTGGGATTACAGGCAAGAGCCACTGCACCCACCTCAGAGGTGTCTTTATTGAGCCATAGAATGACAAAATAAGAATGGATCCTCCCATGATTATGATCTTTTATTCTCCATTTATAGACAGGAACATTGAGGATGAAGGTGAGATAATTTAAAACTACTTGAAAAATTAGTGTCAGAGCCACTAGGACACTTAGGAGACAAAACACCAAATGTACAGGTGGTGTGTGGAGTCTGGAGCTGGGCTTTGAGCTAAAAAGTGCTTCTGCCACCCTCTGACTATATACCTTTGAATAAATTGCCTAGGTTCCCTAGGACTACTCTTCCTCATATATAAAATAGAGGTGTTACCTACCCATGGCTTTGTTTTACTTAACCCATAAAGTGATTACGTATGATAATATATGTAAGGATTATAAGTATATATAAACTAAACATATACTTAGGCAATACCTAGTAAGTGCTTCGTAAATGTTAGCCACTATTAACTATAATTACAGCAACTAGCTTTTCATTTCATTGCTCAAATGCTGATGTCAGTAAAGATGATGTAAGATTATAAAGAGTATGCAGCATCATCTCTGACTGTGGGAAGAATATGAACTGATGAGTCAAGAAATGTTGCTCAAGTAGTTACAGAGCAATGAAAGGAAGTAAACTAAGTTGGTTATTTACGATAGGTAATCATCAAGGTTAGACAAATCTGGGAATTTGGAATAATGCAGCTAGCAGAAATGCAACTGGCCTCTTCCCAGCCTTGAAAGAAAAAGGAGTTAACTAAAGCCCCCAGCCTTGAAAGAAAGAGGAGCTTCAAGAAAGGGGAGTTTCTTTCAAGGCTGGGGTCTTTACTAAAGAGTCCTAGGAACCACAGGTGATTCAGTATAGACTTTGGAGGGAGGGTATCGCAAAAAAATCCAAACAAAAATGGAAGCATCACAGGAAAAATATACAGATTTAACAATCTGCCAGACAGAAGGAAGCTTATAAGGGTGCAAATCACATAATGGTATTTTTGTTTCCATTATTTCTTTTCTCTTCCTTTCCTCTAACCTCAGAGGAAAGGATAAGAATTAGTTACTGGTGTGAGGGATAAAAATGAAGGAGAAAGAAGGAAGTTAGCTGCAACCCCTTTCTTAAAGGCAGATGCCTTGTCTTTAATAAGGATTAGCTTGGAAAGAGTATAATGATGTCTTGCTTTTGATTAAAGTAGGTAATTGGGCTGGAGGATTTTATCTACTAAACACAGAGTGTTTGTGACTCAAACTCATGATAGATTTTTCTATTGTAAATTGTCTAGAGGAATCATGGGAAGGAAGAGATAACTGAATTTTTATTCAATGATAAAGGGAAAGGTAGCATTACTGAATACCTTTAAATGTACAGTGGGAGGTAAAAATAACTTTATGATTTTCTTCATGAGTTTTCTCTCTTGAAAGAATCATTTAACATATTTGACCAAATTTGCAGTCAGCCACCAAATTATTCCAGCTAATTTTGTCACCCGAAGTCTTCATGGTAAAACAGCCCATCATTCTCTTATTTTCAGAATGATAGAAGGAAAGCATATCTACATATTTACACCTACATATGTAGGTATACATCTACATACAAAGCATAATTCTCTAGACCTTTCTGCACTCACTTATGCAGCAGTCTTTTATGTGACATACATTATTCTTATACTTGAGGTAAAAGAAACAGCCCAGAGAGAGTATCTATTTCTGTTGGTCATCCAATATAGCAGTAAGACAGAAATTTCTAACAGTTGAAAGAAAAATGAACCAGAGTGAACTTTTGGAGTTACAAAGACCTTAGTGAATTTGATTTTCCTCTAAAACAATAAAAATATGGTCCAAACAACTAAAAACAAACTTTACAGAAATGTGTCAATAACCAACGCCACAGAACAGACTGAAAATCATGAAGGGAAACCACCAAAAATCAGTAAAACAGAGTCTGTACAATTTTAACAATGAGTTCTTTTCTTCCCTCCTTCATACTGAGTTCAGCAGTGTGGTTACCATACGTTGACAGCCATGCAGAAAAGACGATGATTTGATTGCTTTTGGAGCTTGGTTAAAAGCATGGTTTTCATGGAGTGGTAGCTATTTGACCCATAACTTAGCTTTGGAGTATGGAGCAGGAAGCCTACTGTAGGACATTACTTAAACAATAGCAAACTGCTGGCAACATTTCAGCTGCCGAAAGCTATGATTTCAGTTGGGCAAACAAGAAACAAGAGCCTGTTTGGGTAATTTAAAAGAAAATCCTAGAGAACTAGACAAATATAGGGAACTCGAGAAAGCTCCAACGTATTCTTTGAAATGTAAAAGACTGCACATGAGCAAAGCTGAGCAAATACCCAGAAAAGACCCGGGAAAGGAAAAGGCACTCACAACTTACTGCTCTTTTGCAAGTAAGATATAAAAACTAAGGATACCTTGTAAATTGTCTGAAGTTTAAAGGATTACCTTCTCACACAGGTCCCTTTGGCAAGAGTGAAAGACTGAAAGCCAATGCATTTAGGGACCTCTTTAAGACCAATCAGTTGGTAACCACTAAATTTTACTAAACCAGATGTAACCCTAGAGGCCAGGCTTAAAAATAAAAGCAAGAACTTAACAAGAAGCTAGTAGAGGTCACATACCTCAGGGAATACAGAATCTAGAAAAGTTACTACACAAATAATTGGCAACCAGAAAAACAATAGCAAAAGCCACAAAACTTTGAGATGGGATGCGTCGAGGAATCTGATGCCACAAATGTTACAATGTGTTGTCAAAAATCTAATTTGCAACAATAAATTAAGTCCATGTCTAGTAAGTTCCTGAGGAAGCTTGGACATTTGATTTACTAGACCCAGACTTTAAATGAGCTATGTTAAATACGCTCACACTACAGGAAACTATGTTTAGATAATTTTTTTAAAAGTATGACAATACTTCTCACCAAATAGAGAATATCATTAAAGAGACAGACATTATAAAAAGGAGGGTAAACAGAAATTCTGGAGTTGAAAATACAGTAACAGAAAAGGAAGTTAATAGCAATAGGAGATTTGAGCTGGCAGAAGAAAGAAGTAGACTTAAAGATGAAAAATCATTAAAGATTATCTAGTCTGAGAAACAAAAAGAATAAAGGAAAATGAGCAGAGACTGAGAGACCTGTGGGATACCATAAATATACACATAATGGAAATTTCAGGAGGATAAGAAAGAGAAAGGGCAGGAAAAAAGTGAAGTGATGCCTCCCAATTTTTCAAACTTGATGAAAATGTTAATCTACATATTTGAAAATTTCAGTAAAATCCAGTTAGAATAAATGGAAAGATATCCACACATAGACACATAATAGCTAAATTGATGAGGTCAAAGACAGAAATAGGGTATTGAAAGCAGCAAGAGAAAAATGACATACCATGTGCTAGGCATTTTTAGTGAGTTTAATAACTGACTTCTCATAAGAAAAAAGAAGATAAGGAAAATCTGATAATATTACTGTTGAAACCAAAAGATTGTCAACTAAGACTCCTGTATCCAGACAAGCTATTCTTTAAACATGAAGTAAAATTAATTTGCAGGAAAATAGAGAGTTTACTGATAGTAGGCCTTCCCTGTAAGAGTTTCTAAAGTATGTCCTTTGTGATACAGTGGACAATAACTCAAACTTGTATGAAGAAATAGCACTATTTGAGGATAAATGGAAGTCATTATGAAAGACAGAATAAATATTTGTAACTTTTCTGTTTTAAAAGACAATCGCATGATGCAATAATTATAAAAGTATTATACGCTCAACAATGTATAAGGATGTAATTTGTATCCCAATACTAGCACAAAGGAGGGAGAAGAGAATTAAGTTATAGTAGAGCAAAGTTTGAAAACACGATTCAAATTAAGTTGGATTTTTTTTTCACTAGGTTGTTATAAATTAAGATGTTAATAGTGATCCCCAAAACAACTGAGAAAATAATTTTTAAAAGCAAATAGTAAAAAAATGAACAAGAGAATTGAAATGGTACATTAGAAAATATCCATTAAACCCACAAAGACAAATTAAGGAATAGAGAAACTGAAAAGACATAGCATATAGAAATAAAACGGGAAACATAAATCTTTATCAGTAATTATGTAAATTGACTAAACACACCAATTAAAAATAGATTCTCAGAATGAATTTAATACAGAACATCATGATCCAACTATATACTGCCTACGGGCAATACACTTAAGAGTCAAAAGATAGAGCTCAGAAAAAGACGTAAAAAGATTAAAGTCTTAAAAAGCAGAGAAAAAGATACACCATACAAACAGTACCCAGAATAATTCCAGTGGCTATACTAACAGCAATTAACACAGAGCTTAAAACAAAAGTAGTATTAGAGACAAAAAGGACATTTTACGAAAAGAATTAGTCTTTCAGAAGATGTTATGCTTATAAACAAAGGCAATTTTTAAAAGTTTCCAAAATACAGGAAGCAAAAATTGACAGAATTGAAGGGAGACATGGATAATTGAGCAATAATATTTGGAGAATTTAATACACGGTATTCAATAATGAGTTGGTTAACTAGACAGAAGGTCAACATTGAAATAAAAGATTTGAACAAATAGACTTAATAGACATCTGTAGAACAGTTGTCTCTAAATAATACAAAGTATGTTTTCCAACCAAAATAGAATTAAATAGACATCAATAAAAAATTTGAGAAATTCACAAATTGGCAGAAGTTAAGTTACTCTTCTAAGTAGTCAATGGATCAAAGAAGAAATTGCAATGGAAATGAGAACACACTTTAAGACATTAAAACAAAAACATGACATACCAACATAAATGTAGTGCAGCTGAGGCAGTGTTCAGAGGGAAATACATAATTGCAAACAGACGAAGGGGTAAAATTCCCAATTTTGGCATCAATTTAAGTTAAAGCCACTTTAAAAAAAAGCTGGAAAATAAAGATCATTCTGACCTTTGAGCTATTTCTTGAAAGCAGAAGACAAAATTCCTATGTGAAACACACCCTGAATATTAGAAAGAAAAGCAACATCTTTATCCTCAAGATAGGAAGTCAATATTGAGAGAATTCTGCATAGACCTGGTTAAAATAACTTTCATCTTTTCAGCCTTAGTTGCTTATTCACAATTAACTACTCTTTATTCAATCCAGTACATAAGTAGCTGACTATAATTGCTCCTTTGAGTATTCCTTTCTTGGTATGAGGGTTCTCATACCATGTAAAATTTGAATTATACTTTTCTCTTGTTAATCTATCTTAGTTAATTCTTGGATCCAGTCAGGACCCTAAGAGGATAGAAATGGAATTTTTTTACCACTACACAAATATATTAAAAAAAACAACTCTAGATAATCCGTCTTAAGATATTCTTTGAGAAAGTAGAACAACAACAGAAACTAACCCAAAGCAAGCAGAAAGTGTAAAAAGAGAGCAGAAATAAATGAATTGGAGAATAGAAAAGCAATAGAGAAATTCAACAAAATTAAAAGTCGGCTGTTTTGTAAAGATCTACAAAATTGACAAACCTTTAACTAGACTGAACAAGAGAAAAGAACTCAAGATTTTTATTAAATCAGAAATGAAAGAAGACATCACTAAAGATTTTGCCTAGGTAAAAAGAATTAAAAAGCAGTACTGTGAACTGTGTGCCAATAAATTAAATAATTTAGATCAAAAAGTAAATTCCTAGAAAGACACAAACTGCTGAAACTGACTCAAGAATAAAAAGAACTAAGTAGACCTATAAAAAGCAAAAATTTGAGTTAATAATTAAAAACTCCTCTAGCAAAGAGACGTTCAGAGCCAGCTGTCTTCACTTGTGAGTTGTTAACAAATGTTTGAAGAATTAATACCAATTCTTCACAAACCCTTCCAAAAAAATAAGAGGAGGTAACACTTCCCAACTGATGCTATGAATTCAGTATTACCTTTTTACCAAAAACAGGCAAAAGGCATTATATGAAAACTATTTACCAATATACTTTATGAATATTAGATGCAAATATCCTCAATAAAATGAGTAAACAAAATCTAGTAACATTTATAAATGATCATATACCATGACGAATTAAGATTCATTTTAATACAAGATTAAACATCTAAAAATTATAAATATATACCAAATTAATAGAATAAAGGACAAAAACCCTACATTTATTTTAATAGATGCAGAAAAAGCATTCAACAAAATCTAATACCCCTTCTTGATAAAAACACTCAATACTAGGAATAGAAGTAAACTTCAACTCAATAAGTAACATCTGTGAAAACCCCACAGCTAGTACATTCTTAATAGCAAAAGAAAGAATACCTTTCTCCTAAGATCAGAAACAATAAAAGAATGCTGCTCCTGCTGTTTCCATTAAACATTGCGCTGGAGGTTCTCGTCAGGGCAATTTGGCAAGAAAAAGATGTAAAAGACATTCAAATTGGAAAGGAAAAAGTACAACTGAATTTGTAGATGATTTTATATAAAGTTTTATATAGAAATAATTATAAAAAAACTAAACAATGTAAACTGATAAGTTCAGCCATATAGCAAGATACAAACTCAATATGTAAAAATCAATTTATTTTAATTCAATGGCAAAAAACAATTTTAAAACAAAATTAAAACAATTCCATTGAAACAGCATCAAACCGAAGAAAGTACTTAGGAATAAATTTCTTGAAACAAAAAATAAATTTCCCTAAAAAAATAAGATGTGTAAAATGAAAACTACAAACATGGTCGAAAGTAAGATCTGAATAAATAGAAGGACATCTGTGTTCATGGATTTGAAGATTTAACACTGTTAAGGTGGCGTCGCTTCCCATTTTAATATACAGATTCAACATAACCCTGTCAAAATCCCACCTTGCCCCCCAGACATTGATAAGCTGATCCAAAAATTAATATGGTAATAAAATGCACCTAGAGTAGTCAAAACAATCTCGAAAAAGAAAACAAAGTTGGAAAACTTACACTCTGCTGTTATAAAACACACTGTAGTAGACCCTCTTATACCCTTGGGTTCTGCATACAGATTCAACCAACCACAAATCAAAAATAATTGAAAAAATAATACAACAAGTAAACACAAAACACAATAAAATGTAGCAATTAGCTACATAGTATTTACATTTTGTTAGGTACAATGGGGAAGCAGGAATAAAAAGTATGACTGTTATGAGGCTTCTTTTTGGATTGTTGAAAATGTCCTACAGTTAGAACATGGTCATGATTGTATAATTCTGTAAATACAATGAAAATTATGAAACTGTACAGTTTAAGTGGGTGGATTTTATGGTATGTGCAGTATATCTCAATAAAGCTATAAAAAGTGACCTAGAATCCCAATTCCAACTGAAAACATTTTTCAAACCTATGCTCAATTTTTGAGACTTTAAAAGACTTATCCAGTGTTACATACGTGGGCTGTGGCAGATTTAAGTATGGAAACTACACCTAACTCTGGGTTAGGTTTTTAAACTTCCCTAGTCCTTCACCAGCCAATAATAGAGCTTCCTTGACCCATCTTATTCAGAGGTGTGAAGCCCTGGGTAGTTTAGAAGTAGCCATTACTATCATATCGTAAACTAAGATGTAGTTGATGTAATTATAATCAGGTCTGTTTAAGAAAAGATTGTAGATATTCTTTACTGATATGATTTAGATTCTGTTTCACTTTTTTTTCACATTGACAGCGAAGGTTTGATGCAAAAACCAAAATATCCTGTAAAAATCATGCTCTAACTAGATTAATGTTTGTTGAGGGTGTGTGCGTGTGTAAGATGTAAGTGTAGGTTTACATGTATTTTTTAAACCCTTATACCTTCAGTTGAGTGTTACATATTTAGAAAAACATCAGTGGATCCTCTTGCTTGTCCAAGTGAGACCACTTGTACAGGCTTAGCATTTGATGTTCTCCAGGACAGCATCACCCACTTCATCCATATCTCCCATGACCCCTCTTCCTATAGCACATGTTGTAGCCAGATTGCCTGCAGATGGGTTATTTGTCACATCTTCAGTTCTGAAGACCAGAAGGGAACCTTGGGAAATATTTCCTTAAGGATAAGATCATAGCAAAGGAGATAGAGAAGTAGACTTCCATCCCTGTAAAGTCACAAAAAAAATGCTGAGTAAGAACTTCTTACTCAGAAGTGCTGAGCACAGTAAGTACTTCTAACTTACTATTGCAGTGAATTAGAAGTGCTTACTGTGTGCCTACCATATCCTCATCTTGGCAGCGTAAAAGAAAAATAACAGCAAAACAATGTCAGGCAAGTAATTTCTTGTGGAAAAATAATGTAATTTGGAGATGAATGGGTGACTTTCAGGAAAGTCATTCCAGTAGAAATAGCCAGATTGGAATGGGTGGTGAGCATTGGAGACAATGAATGTATGAATTTGACTGTGAAAGGAAATGGACTTTGAAACTGTCAGATGGATGAAATATTCTGTGAAGAACTTAGAAACACAAAGTGTGTTTAAGCAAAATAAAAGGAAAGAATAAATTAAAAATAAGAATTCAGATACCAGTTACAGCCTGTTTGGAGGCTGTGTTAACAAGGCCAAGGTCAAGGGCTTGGTTGTCATCTGGGCCAGTTAGTCCTTCATAATGAATCCTTTGATTTTGGTCACAGCTGCCCCTCTGACCCTGGGCAGCCATTTAATAGTTGCATAGTTTTTGACACATGGGAAGTCAGGCAAGAGCTGTGAATGTTCAGATGCAGAATCTTCTCAATCTACGAAAAGGGAACTTAGATCCACACCCTGCAGAACGAGTAAGAGTGACATGCGGTAGGAATCCCACTGGACTTGGATTTAGAAAACCTGGATTGCATGTTTTCTTTCTGTCACTGTTCCCTTAATACTATCAGGGCCAAAGATTCCATGTTCTGCTTGCTGAATGTAGCTGAAAGTAGTATAAACATCCTCGTTAAGACAATTTACCCTGTCTGTTAATAAAAAAAAAATTTACTGCGCTGTCATATCATGGCAGGAAAGAGACAGTGAGCCTGGTTCAATCATTTGTTTATTCACTTAACAAATGTTTATTCAGTGTCTATTATCAGTCATTAAACTAGGTAAAGGGGAGTGCAATTGTTAAGAAGATAAAGCCCCAAGAAAAAACAGAAAACAAGTAGACAATAAATAAACAGGGCTTTTAAGGACTGTGATTAAGTATATAATAAATTTGAATAACTAAGGGTGGCCTCTATAGAGGGAGTGGCCATGAAAAATGTGTCTTGGTTTGAGTTCGTCCAGGAAGAGGCTCTGCGCTAAGAATTTAGGCACATGGGGTTTGTTTGGAAGATAGTCCCAGGAATCCCCAGAAGACCAGGGAGTGAGGAGAGGAAAAGAGCCCATCAAAGTGTTTCATTGACCCTGAAATCACTTAGGCACATTCAGGTGACTACCCCTGGGGAACTCTTGGAGATGATGTTGAACATGGACCTCTGTCTGAGTTATTCCACTTGAGATGGGTGGGAGCTGGGGTATTGATAAATCAATCATGGTCAGTTATTGGTTGAAAGTTACTGTGAGAGGAGAGCATTTCTTGGCATTTGCTGCCTGCTGAACATGTGGCCAAAGGGGATCCAGCAGCCAGAGAAAATCTGTCAGCTTAAAAAAAAATATGTAGGTGTCAGCAATCGGAAGTCCGGTCTTCATGGTAAGAGGGAATGATGGGAGTCCGCCCCAGCTTCTTAATGACACTTGCATAGAGATAGAAAGGATGGAAATGATGCCACCACATGAAGGGCTAGAAGCAGTGCATTTTTGGAAACAGGAACTGCAAGAAGAAGAGTCAAGAAGTAGGAAGAATGGATGTGTTTGAAACTAAAAAACAGGCCAGCTAAGTACTGGGGTTAGCAGAAAGTTGAATGTGATCACAGGTAGAAGGGTCTCAATCAGATGTGGCCTTAAAGAACAGAGAAATGGGATAGAAGTCATTCCAAGGGCAAAGGGCCTAGGTAAAGAATTTTGGGCAAGGAGAATGGTGTGGCCTGATTTACTGGCTCCTAGGGACTAAAAATTATAAAGGGGCAAGAGTGAATGAAGATGGTGACAGTGAGAGTAAAAATAAATGAATGGATTTGACATTTGAAAAAAAAAATCGGCTGGGTGCAGTGGCTCACGCTTGTAATCTCAGCACTTTGGGAGGCTGAGGCAGGCAGATCACTTGAGGTCTAGAGTTTAAGACCAGCGTGGACAACATGGTGAAACCCCGTCTCTACCAAAAATATAGAAATTAGCTGGCTGTGGTAGTGTGCCCCTGTGGTCCCAGCTACTTGGGAGGCTGAGGTGGAAGAATCACTTGAGTCTGGGAGACAGAGGTTTCAATTAGCTGAGATTGTGCCACTGTACGCCAGCCTGGGTGACAGAGTGAGACCCTGACTCAAAAGAAAAAAAATCTAGGAAAACCATGGGACATGCTTGGATAAGAGGACAAAAGAAATGAAGGACACAGGGATGGCTTAGGTGTTTGGTTTGAGCAGCCAGGCAGATGGTGGTGTCCTTTCTTGAGGTAGGAAAGACTAGAGCAGGAAGAGTTTGGGGAGGACAAAAAATAGATTTGCTGTGATGTCTATTAAACATCCAGCTGGAGGTGTTAAGTGGGCAGATGAGTCCAGAGTTGAAGAGAGAAAGGAATTTGAATTATGAATTTGGGAGTCACCAACATATAATTGACCTTTAAAATTATGAGGTTAGATTAGCTCACCTAGGAAGAGAGTAATAGATTAAAAAAAGAGGGATTTGTGCAGTAGTACTCAGGAACCATCAGCATTTAATGGCCAGCTGGACAAGGAGAAACTGGCAAAAGGAACTAAAAAAGGAAAATCTGGGAAAGAAAAACAAGAGAATGTGTTGTCATGAACGCTATTAGTCAATGCATTTTGGAGGCAAGTTATGACTCAAAAGACAGCTGACTTATGCAAAAAAATGAATTTATTGAACTGCACAATTGAAAAATTCAAGATTATCCAGCTTTAGGCATGGTTCTATTTAAGAGCTCGAATGACATAATTTATAATTTTGGGCTCCATTTTTTCCCACTTTCTCCTTTATACTTATGCCAACTCTTTCAACATGGTCACAGTGGATTCTTCTGACTTACAAATTCCATTGCCAAGAAAACTTCTCTTTCTTAACACACACCCCCTAATCAATGACTGTGGTCTGGAAATGTGAGAGAAACAGAATAGTACCATGATTAAGGGCATGGGATTCAACTACTCGGCTCCATCATTAATTAGCTGTGTGAATATGGACTAGTCAAGGATTCTGTGGTTCTGTTTCATCATTGCTAAAATGTAGCTAATACTAGTACCTACCTCATAAAATTATTATGAATATTAAATGAACTGTTATTTCCAAAATGTTTACAACAGTGCCTTGCACATAGCACTTTGTACTATTTAATCGAACAGATCTGAAGTAGAAGGTCACTCCTGACCTTCTGAAATGATGTGATCTCCTGAAATGATATGACCAAGAGAAGGAAAACTGTGCAAAATTAGAGTATTGTCAACAGAAGGGAGAGTGTGTCTTGGTGAATGAAATTCAAGACATTCACTGCAGAAGCAGGAAACAGAATGTTCCACGAGGCAGGACAGAGCGGAGTGAGTCAGATTCTGTGATGATGCAAGTGAAATGAGAACAGAGTAGAGTCTGTTTGACCTGGAAACAGGAGGTCACTGGCAACAGAAGGTGAATGAGAAGTGTGGATGCAGAGAGAATTAGCAGAGAGGACTCGAAGTTTTTCTGTGATCTTGGACATAAAGATGAAAACAATGAACATTGGAGACTCCAACAGGGGAATGGAGGGGAGGGGCAAGAGCTGGAAAAGTGCCTGTTGGGTACCAAGTTTACCATTTGGGTGATGGGATCAATAGAAGCTCAAACTTGAGCATCACTTAATACACCTATGTAAAAAAAAACCCTGCACATGTATGCCCTGAATACATTTTTTTAAAAAGTTTCTTTGCAGTTAGAGGTATTGAACAATTGAGCAGACACTGGTAGGAGATGTGAGAGTTAATGTTTTGTTTTCTTTTATTTGTTAATGAGAATATGTATGTCGAGAATGGCCCAACAGAGATGGAGAAACTGGTGATATAGGGTATGGAGAAAGGAAAAATGATGAGGCTGGGTTTTGGAGAGAGCAATAGGGGATGAGGCCCAGATCTTAGGCAGAAGAAATGGCATGCAGTGTGAGCAGAACATTTCCTCCATTGGAATAATGAAGAAGGCAGAGATGAAGATGGATGCAGGCAGTTATGTAATTTTGTTGAGATGAATATGAGGCAGTTCTCCTTCACTGCCTTCTTGTACAGTGGTGTAAAAAGTGAGGTCATTGTCTGATAATGTATGTAATATGAGTCTATATTGCTGGGGGATGCTGGAAGGTTTGAAAAGAGAAGTTTTGATAGAGTCTTAGCAGGGCTGTGTAGGACTGTAGGATGTTGTGGGGTAGTCCCTTTCTCTGCTCATGAGTGAGCGTTGCTGAGGCTGGGGGCTCATTTAAGGATTGGCCACCCACTAAGGTGGAGTCCTGGTATGTGTCAGGCAATCTCATGATGTGTGAGATAAGCTATAAATTTTTGTGATCTTACACTTTGGATTTCTAAATTTTATTTTAATCACTCAAGTGACATGTAGATATTTTGAATTGTTGGCCTACCTCCAAGAAGCCTTACAGTGATACTGATAGTTCAGCACTGTCACCTTTCCATCATCTGCATCAAATACAGTGGCACAGAATTTTCCTGAACTCTGCCAGATGCTCAGGCTTACTCTCCCCTGTAGACTTTTGGATCTTTGGATATTCTGAAAGGTGGCTGTTCTCTTTATTTGGTCAGGGCATAAACAGTGTCTGGCTCACTTGGCTCTGGATTTTTATGGAAGGAAAACCCTCATCAGATTCTGATGGGCAGGGCGAGGGTAACTCCTGGGCAGAGAAGACGGATAGTTTTCATTGTCACAATGGCTGAGATGTTTGAGACAGGTGCCTCATTGCCCGGGTTATGAGACCATGCCCTGAGATCCCTCAAGATGTCCATTTGCACAATGCCATCTTATTTCTGTGTATAAAACATAATCAGATTTGAAACTCTTCATTACCCCTAAATTTTTCTCTCATACTTTTTCTTCCTGTATAACTTTGGAAGAATCTTTTTCTATCTTCTGGATATAAATCCCTCATTCTCCTAAATTTCATGTTTTACCTCAGAAGTATGCCACTAGATAGTGGTTTCTAAGAGATTTATCATTTAGTAAAAGTGTCTAAGCATGCACCTGTAGTGTACGCATAATTTTATAATTAAATTTGTATTCATGTCTGCATATATTTGTATATATGCAAATAATCATATATTTGCATGTGCCTATTTATATATGTAGTTGTGTATATACATAATTCATACATAATATATGTGTACTACGCTATTGAGAGTTTAGATTCTTCATAAAACATAAAGAAATATAAATTTAAATAAAGACGAAATGAAAAAAGTAAAATTTAAATACATTTAATTAACAGCAGAGGCCTTTTTGCTCTCACTAAAATATCAGTAATGATAATTATCAACAATAACATGTTTAGTGACAGTAAGGTGAAAAAAGACTGTTTTTGGAATAAAATGGAGGCTTTTGAGGCCCGAAAGTAGTTTTCAATAAAGCCAATTCCCCCCCACCTAGCCTTTTTTCTTTTTAAATTTGAATAGGCCCAGGCTGGTACTAGAACACGTTTAACTTGGCCTTGGCCAGACTTCACCTTGAAGCCATAATCAATAATTTCTAAAACTGCTGAGGATAGTGAGAAAAAGCAGAAGATTGGTCATTGGGTGTGAGACGTCTAATTTCAAGTTTGTCATCTTACTTGGCCTGCCTGTACCTTTACTGCTCTGCCATTTTCTCATTGCTCAAAGTTAATTATTTCATGAGGTAAGAGAGTCTCCTATGAGACTTTTCAGGTCAAATATGTTGCTTTCCATGTTCCCACCCTTTTATTGAGGTTATAATGACAAAGTTTATGGAAGGGTGAAAAGGTTAAAAGAACCTTTATGATCCTTCTCTTCATCCCCCTCCCCCACCCTTTTTTTGTTTGTTAGAAGAAGGCAGTATCAAACCATTGATAGAATGGGATTAAGATACTTGGTGGCTGCCTTTTTTCTCTTTCAGATCATTAATCATGCTGGAGTAGGGCAATGTGGGAATGCTCCAGGCTGTAAACTGATCTTCACCCACATTCTCTCTCCATCTGTAGTTAATGGGACACGATTGAGGAATGGCTATGAGTAAAGGACTTTTTTTTTTTTTTTTAAAACAATAAGCAAGCTTAGTGAGTGCCATCTCCTTCAAGGGAGACCCCTTCAAAAGTAGTGCATTTATTGGAACAATAATGTCATTTCTCAAAATAGTTTCTGTAAGTTCTATTTTTCAATTGCTCTTAGAATTCTTCATAGTTACCCAGTGAAAATCAGTGCTTATGTATTAAAAGTCAACCCTGATTTTTAAAAAATTGGAATTGCTAACCCTGATTGCATACATTATTCAGAAAACTCTACTTTGGATGAATTCAGGCTGTTTCTGAAACTCCTGAGGATTTTCTCGAGAACAACGAGTTCTGAACAAAATTCCACATGGGACAGCTAAACAGAGTGGCATGGCCATGGGACTTTAGGGTTAGGAGAAAGGGATTAAGGTTCTTTTTAGGATACTTGACACATATGCAAGCCCTTTCTGGCGATTATTAGGTTCTCCTACAAAGGCTTATTTAATAAATGGTGACAAAAATAAGGTCACTTTTACTCATTTTCCTTCCCCTTCCCTCCCCAACTTAGTGCCACTCCCCAGAGGCTTCTGTGATTTTTCTTCTGTCAGTTACGTCACACACTTTCTACTGGACTCCGGCCACTGGAGTCACTGAGCTTCCCACCACCCAGAGTCCACAAGTGCCAGGGAGTTGATGATCCTCTGGGTGGCCATATGCAGGGGAATGTGAATCACCAGCTTCTTTTTCTTGATCAGACGTGACTCTTGCTCAGAGCGGACTTGACCTGAAATCATACTCTTCCCTGTCCTGGCTGCCCTTTTTCCCTGGGGGTTTCCCCTTAGGACCTGGTCCTTCATCCATCACTTGCAGAAAAACCTTTCTCCCAGGATCCGATTCTGCACACACCATCCTCCTAGGATCTACGTTTTAATTTAAGTCACATTGATGTTCAATTATTATCATGTAAATATTACTGCAAAGACAACCCATGTACTGTTTTTCTTTATTAGATTAAAAGTTTTTTTTCTGAGTTTCTTTTAATTCTGTCATACTCCATTAGCATAGCCTCAGTAGTTTTCAAATGCAGTATTTTGTTTGTCACCCTATTTGAACTTCTTTTACTGCATTTCCAGGGCCATTTTTTGTCCTTAGCCTGAAAATTTTTTAGGCTTTTTCCTATGTACCGCTCTCTGCCTAAAGGTCTTTCCCCCAGATCTTTACTTTTCAGTTTTGAGAGTTCAGTTAAATGTAAAATTCCCTAGAGAGGTTTTTCTGACAATCCTAGTTAAGTAGAAGACCTGTACTTAAAACCTCTCCATTACTTCGCTATCTGTACTATTTTTTTTGTTTGATGGTCTTTATAGCACATATCCCAATTTGAAATCACGCCACTTGATTAGTGGGTTTTGTTTTGTTTTTGCCTGTATCAGTGAGTGAGGGGTTGCCTTTGGCTTTTAACCACCCTTTCTCAGATGTCTGGGACAATGGCTGGAATGAAAAAGGTATGCAAAGTGTATTTGTTAAATCAATGAATGAATTGAAAGTGTAATGAAAAGTGAAAAGGTAAGGCAGGAAACAGCTTTTAGATGCCTAAAGATCTGAAACAGAAGGAGCAAACCGAAATGAAAGTAGGCAGTAGTACAGTAGTCCCCCTTATCTGAGGTGAATGCCTTCCATGACCTGCAGTGGATCCTGGAACTGCCGATAGTACTGACGGAACCCAATTGCTGTCAGTCAGAGCATACTTCTGTTCATGTGTCCTACCTACAAGTTTAATGCCTTTTCTATCATAACGAAGCACTTAATCATGCACTGTGGCTAAAATTTTTGCAGCTGAAGATGCAACAGCAAAGCTAGCAGAAATTTTTTTTCTTCACAATTTCACAGATGGAAGATTCCTTTTTGCTATACATCTTAGCAACCTCAGCATATGATCTTTTTTCTTACCTTATGAGGTTGAAAACTTTCATCTTTTCACTCAGAGGAGTCACTTCAGGGCTGCCCTTTGGCATATCTGAATTGCCAGCATCAGTTCTCTTGGACTTTGGGGCTGAGATTAGATAAGACAAGGATGACTTGAACACAATCATGGTGGCACTGCAACAGTGGATCACTGAGAAACTACTAAGTGGCTAACAGCAGGTAGTGTAGTTGGTGTAGATAGAACAGTCAAAGGAATGGTTCATGTCCTAGGCAAGGTGGTGAGAGAGTCATCATGCTACTCAAAATAGCATGTAATTTAAAGCTTATGAATTGTTTGTTTGTGGAATTTTCCACTTAATACTTTTGGACCAAAGTTGACCATGGGCAGCTAAAACCATGGATAGCAAAACTGTGGATAAGGAGGGGCTATAATATTCTAGGGTTATTTATAAAATACGAATCTGCCTATCATTCTTCACTGGCTGGACTTTCTCTTAGGGTAGAGTCCAAACTCCTTAACTCCTTTATGTAGCCCACAAGGTTCCTACGATGAGGACCCTGTCCACATCTCCTTCCTGAAGACCAACCATTCTCTCTCAGTCTCCTTCCTCCAACTATTTTTGTCATTTTTCAGCAACTTGCCTGTGGCCATGATCATTGTTTTTTGGTGGCTTCATGCATATTGTCCCTCGGTCCAGAACACTCTTCCTGTTATTTCTGCCAAGCTCTTTTTCCTGTACTTGCTGCAGGTCTCAAACGTCCTTCTTCAGGGAAGGTTTTGTGATTCCCTAGACTAGCTTGTGCCTTCCCCCTCCCATTCTGTAATAAACTCTCACACACCAGCATTTCCTTTGTAATCAGTATGTTAGGGTCTATTTTTCTCTCTGAGCTTTGCTCAGTGGCAATATAACGAAGGAAGTTGCTCCGTGGCATAAATACTGCTATTTTTCTCTCTGAAGTTTCATTACGTATAGTTTGAAGATAGCCTAGATTAAGGTCATGTGAGGTTTTTATTTTTAAAACTTCAGATTCTTGAGCCCCACCTCCAGAACTACTGAATCAGAGAGTCTTGGAGTGGAAACATTGAAACTGCATCTTTAGCTGGCTCTCTAGCTTCTGCTTTGCAAGGTGGAGATCCACTACCCTAGTAATATCTGGTATACTAGAGTCTATATGTACCTTATTCCATGTACATCATTGGTCTTTTGTGATGCCCGCTTATGCCAATCAAAATGCAAAAATAAATCCCTTGGCCATAGTACCTAGATGATAGAGAAGAAGAGACAGAGCCTGGGTCTAAATATGGGTGGAGTGATAGGATTGGATATGTGAAAGGAGGGTCAAAGATATACATGATTCTCAATAGAAGATTCAGTGAGGGCTCTTCATTTGCAAGGGACAGGAACCAAACAGGCTTCAGCCAGAGAATTTGTTGGATTGTATAGTTAAAATATATTTAGGTGTGTGTTTGGTTTGAGGCATGAATGGATTCAGAGGCTGTGACCCAACAGACTCAGTCACTCTTCTTTCTTGCTCATTATTAAATCCCTATTTCTTATTTGATGCATATTTTACTTTGTTGATGGTGAAATGGTTACTAGCAGCTTTTTCTTAAACAGGTTAATTCTGTTCAGCTCAGTGATCTTAGCAGATAAAAAATGTCTCTCTCTTTTTTTTTTTTTTTTTTTTTTTTTTTTTTTTTTTTTTTTTTTTTTGAGCTGGAGTCTAGCTGTGTCACCCAGGCTAGAGTGCAGTGGTGCTATCTTGGCTCACTGCAACCTCCTCCCCGGTTCAAGAGATTTTCCTGCATCAGCCTCCCTAGTAGCTGAGATTACAGGTCTGCACCACCATGCCTGGCTAATTTTGTATTTTTAGAAGGGATTTCACCATATTGGTCAAAGCTGCTCTTAAACTTACCTCAGGTGATCCACCCACCTCAGCCTCCCAAAGAATGCCTCTTAAGGATTAACTCCAACAAAAGTCGTGAGATTGAGTTTATTTGACCCATGTAGTTGTATGATCATTCCTAAATCAGGCACTGGGGCAGTCTAGGGGCTGGAATTAATTGACCACACCTGAAAAATGTACCCATTCCTTTAGTGGTGGAGAGTAGGAGGTAGAGTCAGATCTAACCGATCCATATGGATTGAAGGCAGGGCTGGGTTTTCAAAGGGAAAGTGAGAATATACCAATATCTATTACTGAAAATTCATCTGTTCAACCATTATTTATGATTCCAGATTGTCTCATGCACTAAGTGCAGATCACCTCATGCACTAAGCATATAGCAAGAAACAGTGAAAAAAATCACACCCTCTAAGTTTGTGTTCTTTCAGAGCTTACAGTCTTTCAAGGAAGGCAGATAATTTGATTATAATTACAATAAAATTGGGTGAATGTTACAACAGAATTAACACAGGATTATAGAGAGCTCTTATTTAGGCTACAGATTCAAGTAAAGTTGGAAAGAGTGAATTTTGGGCAGACTCCTTTAGATTGATCAGGAGTTAAGTCAGAATTGGAGAGTAGGAGGGGTCTGGGCAGAAAAGCTATTCTATAGAAGAGAGATCATAGCATGTCTAAAGGTCTGAAATAAGTGCAGCATGAAGTGCAGAATGATCCTCTCTTTCTCTGTGGTCTGAACCCCTGCTAAGTAGCCCTCTTACAGTACCAGCTTTCCCACACAGTTCTGGCTTCTGGGTTCTGGTAACACTGTCTCTGCTCTGCCCCTACAGTCCTAGTGGCCCTCATAACTTCTAGCTGTGGCTAAATGTCTGGGTTGCCTAACTACTCTTTTGGCTTTTCAGTTCTTCCATGACTGTGTAACCAGTTCTCTGTATTAAATGTCCACTGTTTGAATTCCTAGAGTGGTTTCCTACTTTTCGTACTGTACTATGGCAAAATGTAAAGCCATGTGCTGTTACCTTGTTTCACTGTTGATTTGGGAACAAAAGCCTGGATTCAAGACACAAGAATTTTATCTCTAGCTTGCCTGGTTTTCGTTTCTGGTTCTTAATGTGCTAGAGTTCTTTATATATTGATATCTTGATACTAATTTTTTGTCTATTGTATATGTAACAAATATTTTTCAGGATGTGTTGACTTTCTCCTTTTTCATGTTTTTGGATGTCCAGAATTTTAAAATACTTAAAAGTAAAATTATATCTAGTTACTTTATGTAATTTAATCTAAAAAACACTGGAAGTTATATACTTATATTTTTCTAATAATTTATTTAATGGTTGAATTGTTTATACATCTAGAATGTACTGAATCAGATACCTAGCTTATGTTCCCCACAGCCCTCACCAACGGGTTAGAATTATTTATTGTCACTATTTTGTTGATAAGAGCTGATGAATAAGAGTAACAATAACTGTTATTCTACTGTTCATTTAAGTCAAATTTCTTTTTCTGAATTCCTTAAGATTTGCATTATAGTATATTTTTGTGTTTTTGACATTTAACAATAGCAGAACATTTTATTGAATGGTTTCTGTATCTTTTAAAATACTGGCCAAAGATACCATGTAGAAATCATGTTAGTACGTACTAAGGCACACAGGAGAAGAGTATTTTCTTAAATTTAATTTAAAATGTTTACTTATCTAATTATATTTACAGCAGATTGACTGGAATGAATTCTCCTCTCAGAATATAAAAACCATGTTGCACAATATCGTATTTAGCCAAAAACGTGCACATATTTAGTTCTATCTTATTTGGCATCTAAAAAGCCCTTCCCTTTAGGAGCTTAAAAACCATGTATTCCTTCTGTTTCCTTAAAGACTTGGTTCACATTATCCTAATTGTCATGACTGGTCTTCAACCTTCCCCCCCAAATGAAATAAATTTGGAGGACACAAATAACAGTAATTAAGTTCCTTAGGATACCAGTATCACCATAAAGCTTAGTATGAAAGCTCAGAGGAAGATGATTTTGTAAATCTAAGTAGACGTTTGTTTAGGCTTGCCCTTTAGATAAATAATTCAATGTAAAGGAGTATGGAAATAATTCATGAGCTCAGTATCATTCAGGCCCATTTAACAACTTTAAGCCTCCAGAATGCGTTAATTCATTCAATCAAATCAGTCAACAAATTTTATGTTAAAAATATCAAGTGCTAGAGATTCAAGAGTGAACAAGATATACATGGTCCCTGTATCCAAGAAACTCCAGTCTGCTGAGAGAAATGGCCTGTTTAATATAATGGGAGTAATTAGAATTTGTTATTTAACACACATGGGAAGTACATTTTATCCAGTTTGGGTAGGTCAAGGAATACATCTCTAAAGAAATCTAACTGGAAATCTAAAAAACACCATAATGATGAGTGGGAAATGGATATTCTAAGGCAAAGAAACAGCATAAAACAAAGGCCCTAGGAAGAAAGCCCATGGGGGCAATAAGAGAACTTCAAATACTGATAATGACTTGAAGACAGAGGATGATGGGGCTGAAAAGATGACCATGAAATCCAGTAAGTCAAATGAAATATTTGTCCCTAGGCCAGTAGGAGGGTGGTAACCATAGGGTAGAACATAATCAGATTTGCTTTTTGTAAGACTCACCTGGCTTCAGCTGATGAATGAATTGAAAAGAGAGGGCAAGAAGGGAGGCAGGAAGACCAGTTAAGAGGCACAAGTGGGGTTGTATCATAACCAAATGAAAAGAAGTGGACAGATTCAAGGGGGTTTAAAGAAATAGAATCTTTAGGGCTTGATGACACATTGGAGATGAGGAGAAGGAAAGAGCGCAGGCTGACTTTAGGTTTCAGTGCTACAAAAGACCATAGTGTAGTTAACTGATAAGACAACCCCAGAAGAAATAACAGATTTGTTGGGAGAGGTGCTGAGTTCAGTTTTGGGCAAGTTAAATCCAAGTTACCCATGGGATATCCAAGATACATAGTAAATATTAGGGTACTGGATGTAGACCTTAAAGACTGAGGTGTGGGGATTTTGGATTCAGCAGTTTATAAATAGAGAATGATAAAGAAATTATAGAGATTTTTAATTGTATATCTGTTCACTAAGGTGGGAAGGTACAATTACTGAGCAAATAGAACTAAGCCTTGCCACCATTTGACACATCATGAAGTACAGATAGGGCAGTAAGGTTTGTACCTGAACAATTTCACCTATGAATTTTAAATTTTATTTATTATTTTTCAAAATTTATATTGGGGCGAGGCATGGTGGCTCACGCCTGTAATCCCAGCACTTTGGGAGGCCAAGGAGGGCAGATCACCTGAGGTCAGAAGTTTGAGACCAGCCTGGCCAACATGGTAAAAACCATCTCTACTAAAAATATAAAAATTAGCCAGGTGTGGTGGCGGGCACCTGTAATCCCAGGTACTCAGGAGGCTGAGGCAGGAGAATCACTTGATCCTGGGAGGCAGAGGTTACAGTGAGCTGAGATCTTGCCGCTGTACTCCAGACTGGGAGACAGAGCAAGACTCTGTCTCAAAATACAAACTATATTAGATATTGATGAATTATAATTATATATATTTATGGAATAAAAGTGATACTATAATATATGTGTACCAGGTATACATATATTCCATCACCTCAAATACCTATCATTTTTTCTTTCTGCCTAACTGAAGCACTACACCCTTTGATCAGCATCTCCCCATTTCCCTCACTCCCAGCCTCTGTTAACCACCACTCTTTCTACCTTTATATGTTTGATCGCCTTAAAGTCCACAGGTGAGAACTTGCAATATTTGTCTTTCTATGCCTAGCTCATTTCACTTAGCATCAAGTCCACCCAGCTTGTTGGAAACAGCGTAATTTCCCTATTTCTTTAAGGCTGAATAGTATTCCATGGTATACATACAACATTTTCTTTATCACTTCTTGTGACATTGAGGATGGTTCCTTGTCTATTGTGAATCATGCTGTAATGAGCATGGAAGTGCATACTTCTCTTTGGCATAATTATTTCAAATTCTCTGAATATACACAGGGAAGTAGGACTGCTGGATTATATGGTAATTCTGTTTTTATTTTTGTTTTGAGGACACTCCATACTGTTTTGCATAATGTCTGTATTGATTTACATTTCCACCAACAGTGTGCAAGGGTTCGTTTTTCTCCACATCCTCACCAACACTTGTTACCTTTCATCTTTTTGATAATAGCCATTTTGACAGATGTAATATCTCACTGTGATTTTTAATTGGCATTTTCTTGATGAAAAGAATGTTGAGCATTTTTTCACATATCTGTTGGCCATTTGTATGTCTTCTTTTGAGATTATCTTTTTATCTCTGGCCAGAGTACTCCAAACAGCTTTTCTTATGTCTTTGCTCATTTTTAAAAAATTGGGTTACTTATTTTCTTGCTGTTGAGCTTCTTACATATTTTGGATATTAACTTTATCAGATGTATGGCTTACAAATATTTTCTCCCCTTCCATAGTTTGCCTCTTTATTGTTTTCTTTGCTGTGTGGATGTTACTGAGTTTGATATAATTCCATTTGTCTAGTTTTGGTTTTGTTGCCTGAACATTTGGGGTCAAATCCAAAAAAATCATTGTCTAATGTTGTATAGTCTTCTCTCTGTTTTCTTCTAGTTTACAGTTTCAGATCTTAGGTTTAGTCTTTAGTCCATTTTGAGTTGATTTTTGTACATACGCTTCTTCACCTATGATAGGGTTATGTCTCAAACCTATCATAAATTGAAAACATTGTAAGTAAAAAGTGCATTCATTACAGATAATCTAGTATACATCATAGCTTAGCCTCGCCTTCCTTAAACATGCTCAGGAGGCTGGGCACAGTGGCTTACGCCTATAATCCCAGCACTTTGGGAGGCTGACATGGCTGGATTACCTGAGGTCAGAAGTTTGAGACCAGCCTGGCCAACATGGCAAAACCCCACCTCTACTAAAAATACAAAAGAATTAGCTGGTCATGGTGGCACTCACCTGTAATTATAGCTACTTGGGAGGCTGAGGCAGGATAATCACCTGAACCCAGGAGGCGGAGGTTGCAGTGAGCCAAGATCATGCCATTGTACTCCATCCTGGGCGACAAAAGCAGGACTCTGTCTCAAAAAAACAAAAAACCATGTGGCACTGTTTACAATAGCAAAGACTTGAAACCAATCCAAATTCTCATCAATGATAGACTGGATAAAGAAAATATGGCACATATACACCATGGAATACTATGTAGCTATAAAAAAAGATGAGTTTATGTCCTTTACAGGGACATGGATGAAGCTGGAAACCATCATTTTCAGCAAACTGACACAACAGAAAACGAAACACTGCATGTTCTCACTCATAAGTTGGTGTTGAACAATGAGAACACATGGACACACGGAGGGGAATATCACACACTGGGGTCTCTTGGGGGTCGGGAGATTGGGGAGGGATAACATTAGGAAAAATACCTAATGTAGATGATGGGGGGATGGATGCAGCACAGCACCATGGCGTGTGTATACCTATGTAACAATCCTGCACCACTCGCACATGTACCCCAGAACTGTGTAATAATAAAATGCTCAAGATACTTACATTAGCCTACACTTGAGCAAAATTGTCTGACACAAAGCCTATTTATAATAAAGTGTTGAATATCACATGTTACTGTACTGGAAATGAAAATAGGAATGGCTTGCTGCTGTTGCCCAGCGCTGCAAGAGATTATAATGCTACATATCACTAGCCTGGGAAAAGTTCAAAATTCAAAAATTAAAATATGATTTCTATCATATATGTATTACTTTTGCACTATCATAAAGCAAAAAAGAAATCAAAATCAAAAACCAGTATAAGTCAGGGACCATCCATATATGGTGTGAGATAAGAGTCTAATTTCATTCTTGATGTTGCTGTTCAGTTTTCCCAACACCATTTATTGAAGATCCTTTCAAGAAATAACCTTTTCTCACTGTGTATTCTTGGCAACTTTGTGGAAAAGCAATTTACCTTAAATGTGTGGGTTGATTTTTGAGCTCTTTATTCTTTTCCATTGGTCATTGTATCTATGTTTATGCCAGTATCATGCTGTTTTAACTATAATAGCTTTGTAATACAATTTGAAGTTACTTTCTGTGAATTCTTAGAAGTGCCATGTTTTAACCACATCAGCACAAATTTAAATTTGAATATATTCTCAAGGAAAATTTAAAAAAAATGTTTTGTTTAGTGATACATCTAAGACATGGAAGATTCCTTGACACACGGTAGACACTTAACAAATGTTTGATAACTCAATACAATTATATGCAAAAAAATCTAATCAGCACAAAATAGCCTCCAAGTTCTTAATAAATTTGGTAAATGACTGTTTCATTGATTATATTTTTTAAATGTCTAAAATTTATATCTAAAAGGTATGAATTTCAAACAAAAAACTATCGGAGCCTAAGGCACAGAATCCTAAGTTCTGATTCTTGCACCAGGTTTTGTGCCAGCCAAGAGTACCCTCAGCATCTCTTGTCATTTTGAGATTCCTATGAAAGGGGAGAACAGATTATGTTGCTTTCCCACAGCTCATGTGAGGCTTCCACTGTGTTTTTCCATGGGTAGCCAACCTTCCAGATTTTATCCTTTAAAATCTCTGCTTCCATCTCTCCTTCCTTGTCTTCAGTGAAAATAGTTCTTTTCCATACAAATTTGAGATTGCGACTTAAGATATCCCCATTCAAATGTCTTTTCTCAACCTGTTGTAGACTCCTGCCCTTTGTTTGAAAAGAGAGAAACATCATGAACTTTACTTTTTGACCTTTGAACATTCACGGGAGAGACAGGGGAAAGAGGCGCACAGAGGCCCTGGAGACTGCCTGCCTATAAGCGGCTGTCATGGTTTGAGCTTCTAAAAGGGCAAGGCTGTTGCTAAGGAAACTGCTGCTCTAAGAAGGCTAAACACACAGTAAAATAGCAGGAAAGGAAGGCATAAATAAGTCAGTTGCTTGGGGAGGGGTGGCATGAGGCAACCTAAGAAGTTTAAACCTTTATTGCTAGGAACATATCAAAGGCTCTTGTGAGGGGAAAACCAAGCATCTATATCCCTTCCTAGAAAATAGCTGTAATTTAAAGGAAACCTAGACTTCATGTGATTTTAATTTTGCTTAGTATACAAGCAGAAAAACAGTGGCTGTCAATATTCCATTAATATTTAGAAAGTATGTAACAATTTTCCCAATTTAATCATGTCCATTTGTGACATTTAGTATCATAAGAACATATCTGCAATACTCAAAAGCTTTTATTTTGTAGCCAATGCTTAAAAAGTAACTAGTAACTATAGAGGTGGTGACTTTGGAAATTATGTAACATATGTATTTTTAAATGAATAACTTTTCTTAAAAGTAGTTATGCCCGTAGTTAATGGTGTATTACATTTATTTCTTGTTAATTACTTCTAACATTCCTGTTAATTACTTCTAACACAATAAGCCTTGAGTGACTTAAATGAGTACATTTGCAAAATTAGGAAACATTAAAACATTTTTAACCTTATGCTAAACACAGGAGGAGTATAACTTCAATGGCATTTTCCTATTAACATAAAATAAGTCATTTTATGCCAGTGAAAGTTAGATTTTTAATATGCAATGAGTTGGTACAGCATCTAACATGAACAACCTTTGGACCTTTCATTGCCATGGCTTGTAAAAACATCTGCTTGCATCAGCAAACATTTCCTTTCCTTCTATCCTCTCCTCTCCCAGAATAAGTCATCAGTCCAGAGCTATGCTATCTAGGTTGCTGCATTATTAAAGGTATATTGTTGATTAAATATCATGTAATCTAAGCCTTTCATTTAACATTTTATGGTATCTAAATAATGCTTCTATTTCTCATTTCTGGGGCCATTTTCAAATACATTTATGAATAGGAGTCCACAAAATTCCAAGTTCAAAGTCATACAGCTACCACCAATACACCAAAAATTTTGGCTTTGAAAATATCCACCTCCTTGTTAGGCTACAAAGATTTTTATTTCAAAGGATGTTTTACCAGAGTAAGTATGTAAGATAGACCCATGGGTGGGGGGGCAGTGCCAAGATGCCCAAGAGGGGGCAACACCGGAATGCAGCTCCTGGCAAATGGGATACAGAGGGCTAGAGGATTTCACGATTCCACGTGAGGTGCTGGGTTCATTTTGGGGGGACTGGAAGGACTCTGAAAGTAGCCCAGGGAGGGAGCCAAATCATGAGCGAATTCCCATTTGCAATTGCTACAAAGAGAATAAAATACCTAGGAATACAACTAACAAATGACGTAAAAGATCACTTCAAGGAGAACTACAAACTACTGCTCAAGGAAATAAGAGAGGACACAAACAGATGGAAAAACATTCCATGCTTATGGTTAGGAAGAGTCAATTGAGAAAATGGCCACAGTGCTCAAAGTAATTTATAGATTCAGTGCTATCTCCTTCAAGCTGCCATTGGCTACTTTCACAGAACTGGAAAAAAACACTTTAAACTTCATGTGAAACCAAAAGAGAGCCCACATAGCCAAAACAATCCTAAGCAAAAAGATCAAAGCTGGAGGCATCACTCTACCTGACTTCAAACTATACTACAAGGCTACAGTAATCAAAACATCATGGTACTGGTACGAAAACATATAGACCAATGGAACAGAACAGAGGCCTTGGAAACGATGCCACACATCTACAACCATCTTTGGTTGTATATCTTTGACAGACCAGGTAAAAACAAGCAATGGGGGCAGGATTCTATGTTTAATAAATGGTGTTGGGGAAACTGGCTAGCCATATGCAGGAAGCTGAAACTGGACCCCTTCCTTACACCTTATACAAAAATTAACTCCAGATGGATTAAAGATTTAAACATAAGAATTAACATCATAAAAATCCTCAAAGACAACCTAGGCAACACCATCCAGGACATAGGCACAGGCAAGGACTTCATGACTAAAACACCAAAAGCATTGGCAGCAAAAGAAACAATCATTAGAGTGAACTGGCAACCAACAGAATGGGAAAAAATTTTTGCAATCTACCCATCTGTCAAAGGGTAAAAATTTTTGCAATCTACCCATCTGTTTGTGTCCTCTCTTATTTCCAGAATCTACAAAGAACTTAAGCAGATTTATAAGAAAAAAAAAATCCATTCAAAAGTAGGCGAAGGATATGAGCAGACATTTTTCAAAAGAAGACATATATGTGGTCAACAAATATATGAAAAATGCTCTTCATCATTGGTCATTAGAGAAATGTAAATCAAAACCACATTGAGATACCATCTCACACTGGTTAGAGTGGTGATCATTAAAAAATCTGGAGACAGCAGATGCTGGAGAGGATGTAGAGAAGTAGGAACACTTTTACACTGTTGGTGGGAGTGTAAATTAATTCAATCGTTATGGAAGACAGTGTGGTGATTGCTCAAGGATCTAAAAATAGAAATTCCATTTGACCCAGCAATCCCATTACTGGGTATATACCCAAAGGATTATAAATGGTTCTATTATAAAGACACATGCACACGTATGTTCGTTGCAGCTCTGTTTACGATAGCAAAGACCTGGAACCAACCCAAATGCCCATCAATGATAGGCTGGACAAAGAAAATGTGGCACATATACACCATGGAATACTATGCAGCCATAAAAATGATAAGTTTGTGTCCTTTGTAGAGACACGGATGAATCTAGAAACCATCATTCTCAGCAAACTGATAAAAGAACAGAAAACCAGACACCACGTGTTTTCTCTTATAGGCGGGTGATGAACAGTGAGTTTGGCACTGGGAAGAGAACAACACTCTCTGAGCTAGGTGTAGGGGTGGAGGGGAGGGGAGTGGAGGATGGGGAGGGATAACACGGGGAGAAATGCCTGATGTATGCGACTGGGGTGGGGGTGGTTGGCGGGAGATGGAGTCAGCAAACCACCATGGCATGTATGTACCTATGCAACAATCATGCAGGATGCAGGATGTGCGCATGTACACCAGAGACCAAAAAAATGAGGTCAAGAAACATGTACCTTCCTATGCGTAGCATTGTGTAGATTCCAGGGGAAGGGTGTGTGTGTGTGTGTGTGTGTGTGTACACACGAGCATGTGCATGTGTATGGGTGTCATAAGAACAAAAGAGAAATTAAAGATATAAATGTAGTTTGGCTAGAATCTAGAATCTAACAAAGTTACTTGGAAGGAACCCAGCTTATCTTTTATAAGTGCTTTAGTTCAAGTAGGTGTTGTCTTCAAGAGCTATGCAAGCTTTGGGTTTTAAGTAAAACCTCCAGTGTGTGCTTTGTTGAACTCAGCAAGCCAGGTTGGGAACCCTCCCCAGTACGTCCTTTGGGACTTGCAGCACGTCCCCAGATTTCATTGTTTATATGGTAGTGTTTGGCTTTGTTATATAGATAAAGTATATTTCTAGAACAAAATAATGTTTTCTTTTAAATTGATGCTAATTTCTAACCCAATATCTCTTGTAGATATTTTCAGAGACGTTCTTGAGCTCTTAGTGATACTAAACAGTCTTAAGAAAAAATCAAACAGACAAACATTCCAAATGATGTAAGCTGATTTAAGTTAATTGTTAAAGTGGAAAAAGCAGGAGTAACATAAAAGAAGGAAGATAGCTGAGAACATGAAGGTTAATTAAGAAAGTGAAAGGCAGATTAAAGTCGTTCATTTCTTTTTAAAATTCTTTTTTCAAAAGTTATGTTTTATTGTGTTAAGAACACTTAGCATGGGAGCTACCCTGTTAACAAATCTTAAGTGTACAATATGGTATTGTTGCCTGTAGGTACAGTGTTGTACAGTAGATTTCTAGAATTATTAATCTAACTTAATTGACACTTTATGAACATCAACTACTAAGTCTCCATTTTCCCCTCACCCCAGCCACTGGCAGCCACCAGTCTACTCTTTGATTCAATAAATTTTTTATTTATTATTTTTGAGATGGAGTCTTGCTCTTTTGCCCAGACTGGAGTGCAGTGACATGATCTGGGGCCACTGCAACCTCTACCTCTTGGGTTCAAGTGATTCTCCTGCCTGTCAGCCTTCGGAGTAGCTAGAATTAGAGGCATGTACTACCATGCCCAGCTAAGTTTTGTATTTTTAGTAGAGACAGGGTTTCACCATGTTGGCCATGCTAGCCTCGAACTCCTGACCTCAGGTGATCCACCTACCTCAGCCTCCCAAAGTGCGGGGATTATAGGCGTGAGCCACCTTGCCTGGCCTGATTCTATGAATTTGATTATTTTAGATATATAAGTGTAATTGTGAAGTGTTTGTCTTTTCGTGACTGTGTTATTTCACTTACTCATCAGTTATAAGACCTGACTGAATTCCAAGCACCGTGCTAGGTACAGTGTAGGAATATATTATTAAAAACATGCAGTTCATTTCCTCAAATAGCTCACACTCTAATATGTGACCTAAAAATAGAATTTATGGAACTAATTATATAGCTTTCCATCTGACTCATTTTCTACTTGATAGCATTTAAATACAAGAAAGTATTAAAATCTTTATATTTCCTTTCACAAAAGATGAAGATAATATTTCTTGATTAAAATGAGAATCTGTTTTTTAATACTACTTTTTGGTTAGTGATGGACTTTGGAAAAATATCAACAACATATATTCTAATATATATATATATATGTGAGCATTAGTGTGTGTATATTACACTAATTACGTTTTAAAATATGCAAGCACTATCACACTTATCATTTTGCTTGATTTGCACAAGGTCAGTGTAGGATTTATTACTGAAGCCATTTGCTTTGTCAAAGGCACTTGGCTAGTACAAATACCCTTCTTCCTTCTGTCTTCTGAAACTATAGGCAGTTTATTTTTTTAAAAGAATATTTAGTGTGATTCTAAACGTATTATACTGTATATATTTTAGAGTGAAAATAAGTACTTTTCTTTTTATTGAGATTTAAAATATGAACTGCAGTGTTATAAAGTACACATATCAAGTGTATATATAGATTGATGAAATTTTGTAATATATCATGTAACTATCATTGAGATTAAAGTACACAACATGTCTATAGTGCAGAAACGCTGCGATGCACCTTTTGAGTAACTAGTCCCCTCTCCTCCCACAATGATGACTTATGAAGTTAACTACTATTCTGACTTGCATTACTGTAGGTTAATTTTACATGTTCTTGAACATTGTGTAAATGGAATCTTTCCGTATATTGGCTTTTGTGTCTAGTTGCTTTTGCCTTGCATTTTAACTGCAAGATTCATCCATGTAGTTGCTTGAATGCAGTTTTAAAAAGTTTCTGTATAGTATTTCAGTATATTCTGTAGTATGAATGTTATTTTTAAATACTTGGTACCATTGATGGTTATTTCAATTATTTCAAGTTTTTGGCTATTATAAATAAAACTTCTATGAGCACCTTGCACAATATCTTTTTTCCTCCAGTGGACATGTGCAGAAATTTCTCTCTCTCACACGCACATACACACACACACACCCCTCAATGAGTGGAACTATGATTACTGGGATAGGCATATATTACACTTTAGAAGACACTGCCAATTTTCCAAAGTGTTTAAAACCAGCTTATATTCCCACCAGAAATTTAAGACAGTCCTAATTTATTTACTTTCTCATTGATTTAATGAGGCTGTCAGTATTTTTGATTTTAGGTATTCTGGGTGTGTTTATAAAGGTATTTCAATGTGGATTTAATTTACATTTCCCAAATGAATACTCTTTTTGAGCAGCTTTTCTTGCACTCATTGGCTAGTTGGCAATTCTCTTTTGCTCCTGTTTAAAGTCTTTTACACATTGTAAATTCTAAGCCAAAATAACAAAGACAGAGGTATCGCACTGCCTGACTTTAAACTATACTTCAAGTTTCCAGTAACAAAAACAGCATGGTACTGGTACAAAAACAGACACATAAACCAGTGGAACAAGATAGAGAACCCAGAAGTAACCATCTGAAATTGGACAAAGCCAACAAAAATAAGCAATGGAGAAAAGATTCCCTATTCAATAAATAGTTCTCGGATAAGTGGCTATCCATATGCAGAGGACTGAAACTTGACCTCTAACTATCACCATATACAAAAATTAAAATGGATTAAAGATGTAAATGTAAGACCTAACACCATAAAAAAAAAAAAAAAAGTCCTAGAAGAAAACCTAGAAAATGTCCTCTCTAGATTGATCTTGACAAAGAATTTATGGCTAGGTCTTTAAAAACAATTCATGTCAATTAATGATGTCAAGCTACAAATCATTTGAAGTTAAAACACAGCCATTGGCAGGAATCGGTTTGTGATCCACTTGTTGGCCTCTAACTTCAGTTTTCTTTTTATTGATACATTCCTTCCAGTTTGGAACTTGAGATTGCTAGTGAACTCACAGAATTATTTGAAACCCTTCAATCTTTGCCTGCATTTTAAAAGTGCTCATATATCATAAAGACTTCACTTTACTTGAGTTTATGCAATACTTACTTGTTAAATTTTATGAGCCTAGTGTGTATTTAGTTTATTAATTGGTCGGCTTTCTAATAATTTTTCTGATAAATAATTTACTATTAAACTAACATATTTCATACAATTTGATCCATGTAAATAACACCACTATCAAGACGGAGAATAGTATTTCTTTCATGCCAACTGGGCCCTTGGGCCCATTCCTGGAAAATTCCTTCTGCATCTATTATCCCAGTCAACCAATGAACCACTTTCTACCAACATTGATAAGATTGTTTTTTTCTACAGATTCATTTAAGTGGACTGATGCAGTAGAGTATTACTCTTTTGTATCTGGCTTGGTTATATGTTAGTGCTTAGCAGGAATTTGCTTTTTAAATATATCAACGTTTGTCCTTAAAAAATGACGTATGGGGTACTGTGCTTACTACCTCAGTAACAGAATCATTCATACTCAAAACCTTAGCATCACACAATATACCCTTGTGAAAAAATCTGCATAAGTACCTCATGAATCTAGAAAGAAGTTGAAATTATAAAAAAAAAAGCCATTCATCTATGGATGTTTACATTGTTCTAGTCTTTCAGTGAAGCTTCTATAGATATTTATAGCTAAGTATTTGTGTAGACATATGTTTTCATCTCTCTTGTATAATTATCTAGAAGTTGACCTGCTGGTTCATGTGGAAAGTGTATGTTTAACTTCATAAGTTACAGCCAAACTGTTTCTCAAATTTGTTATACTATCTTTCAGCCTTACTAGCAATGAATAAGAATTTTAGTTACTTCACATTCTCCTCAGTGCTGAGCACTGTCAGTTGAATTTTTTACCCATTTTATTGGGGAGGTGATATGGTTAGGCTTTGTTTCCCCACCCAGATCTCATCTTAAATTGTAATCGCCATAATCTTCATGTGTAAAGGGAGAGACGAGGTGAAGATGATTGAATCACGGGAGCTGTTTCTTCTATGCTGTTTTGATGCTGTAACTCAGATATATCTTTGATATATTTACAAAATGGAATCCTGCTAAGCACTAACATATGAAAGAAGAGCCCTTTATAAAACTATCATACAATGAGTTCTCATGAGATACACTATGATGGTTTTATAAAGGGCTCTTCCTTTTACCCAGCACTTCTCCTTCCTACCACCTTGTGAAGAAGGTGCCTTGTTTCCCCTTGGCCTTCCACTGTTATTGTAGGTTTCCTGAGGCCTTCCAAGTCACGCTGAACTAAGTGTCAATTAAACCTCTTTCTTGTCTCAATTACCCAGTCTCAGGCAGTTCTTCTTTATAGTAGTATGAAAACAGATTAATATAGAACGCAATGTTACACCGTGGTTTTACTTTGAATTTTCATGATGTCTAATGGTTTTCCTGTGGTTATTGGCAATTTGTATATTTTCTTTTATGAGTTATCTGTTTAAATTTTTGCTCATTTTTAAAATTGGGGTTTTGACTTTCTGGAGCCAAGATGGCTGATTGGATGCAGTGGCAATTGGAGGCCGCCATTGAAAAGAACCATAACAGCATCTGAATCCTGCACTAGCAACTGAGGTATCCAGGTTCTGCCATCAGAACTGGGTGGGACTCTGTCTCAAAAAAATAAAAACAAACAAACAAACAAACAAACAAAAAGGCTAGGCATGGTGTCTCATGCCTGTAATCCCAGCACTTTGGGAGGCTAGGCATGTGGCATGACCCATGGAGAGGAAGGGAGAGCAGTGTTGTGCAGCAGCCCACCTGAGAGCCACGCAGGGCAGAGGATCCCCCAACCCCTATCCAGGGGAGGTGGTGAGTGAGCGTGCTACCCAGCCTGGGAAAACATGCTTTTTTCCATGGAACTGTGCAACCCATGGATCAGAAGATCCCACTTGTGAGCCCATGCCACCAGGACCTAGGATTCCAGCCATGGAGCTGCACAGATTTTCAACAGCCACTAAGCTAGAATCAGCTTAAGTCTGCCCAGCTCCCAGGGGAAGGGGTGACCAGCACCACAGCTATAGCTGCCTGCTGTCTAAGCCTTTTGAGCTCCTTGCAGGAGGGGTGACTGCCAACACTGGGACTGATAGCTGCCTAACATACTAACTTCCCACAGCAGAGAAGGGCAGCAGCCATCTCTATAGCTTCAGGCTGTGCTTTTCTCCTGCTGGAGCTTGGGTGGCTGGACTGCATGGTCCCAAGTGGTATCCCCCACAGACGAACACACTGGCTCTGGCAGACTGTTGACAGAGTGCCTCTTCAAGCCTAACCCTGACCCATCACACTTCACTGGGTGGAGCTTTCCTGCAGGAATTCCAGCAACTCCAGCCAGGGGCTCAGGGACAGAACTCTGATCTCTCTGGGCCTGAGCCCCTAGAGGGAGGGGTGGGCATAGTCTCCAGTCAGCAGACTTAGTCATTCCTCCTGCTAGTTCTGAGGAATCCAGGCAGCCTGGATGTGTGGGTTTCTCTTTAGCAAAGCACACTCCCTCCACCAAGGGACAGTCAAAGTGCTTTGTTAAGTGGGTCCTGCTCCCCCTGCCACCCAACTAGGTAAGACCCTCCAATGGGTTGTCAGATATGCTATACAGGAGCATTCCTACTGGCATCCAGTTGGTGCCCCTCAAGGTCAGACATCCCATAGGAAAGATCAGGCATCCATCTTTGCTGTTCTCTGGCCTCCTTGAGTGACATTTTCAGGCACAGGAGTGAACCAGATGAATAGGGCCTGAAGTGAACCCACAGAAAACTGCAGAAGTCCTACAAAAGAGGGACCTGCCCATTGCATGGAAAAGAAGGCAACACTACCATCATCGACAAAAAAGTCCCCGCAAAAACCCTATTCAAGGATCTGCGGCCTCAAAGATTGATAGTAGACAAGTTCATGAAGATGAGAATCAATGAAAAAATGCTGAAAACCCAAAAGGCCAGAGTGCCTCTTCTCCAATGATTGCAACACCTCTCCAGCAAGGGCACAGAACCTGAGGGAGAATGAGATGGACAAATTGAGAGAACTAGGCTTCAGAAGGTGGGTAACAACAAACTCTGCTGAGCTAAGGGAGCATGTTCGAACCCAATGCAAAGAAACAGAGAACCTTGATAAAATGTTGCAGGAGCTGCTAACTAGAATAACCAGTTTAGAGAGGAATATACATTACCTGATGAGCTGAAAAACACAGCATGAGGACTTCATGAAGCATATACAGGTGTCAATAGCTGAACTGACCAAGCAGAAGAAAGGATATCAGAGTTTGAAGGCCATTTTGCTGAGGTAAGACATATAGACAAGATTAGAGAAAAATAATGAAAAGGAACAAAAAAACCTCTGAGGAATATGGTACTATGTAAAAGACCAAACCTATGATTGATTGAAGTACGAGAAAGAGACAGGAATAATGGAACCAAGTTGGAAAACACACTTCAGTATATTATCCAGGAGAGCTTCCCCAACTTAGCAAGACAGGCCAACATTAAAGTTCAGGAAATACAGAGACCACCGCTAAGATCCCTAAGATCAACCCCAAGACACATAATCATCAGAGTCTCCAAGGTTGAAATGCAGAAAAAATGTTAAGGGCAGCCAGAGAGAAAGGCCAGTTCACCTACAAAGGGAAGCCCATCAGACTAAGAGAGGACCTCTCAGCAGAAAGCCTAGAAGCCAGAAGAGAGTGGGGGCCAATATTCAACATTCTTAAAGTAATTTTCATAACCAGCCAAGCTAAGCTTTATAAGTGAAGGAGAAATAAAATCCTTTCCAGACAAGCAAATGCTGAGGGATTTCCTTACCACCAGGCCTGTCTTGCCAGGAGATCCTGAAGGAAGCATTAAATATGAAAAGGAAAAATTAGTACCAGACACTGCAAAAACATACCACAACATAAAGACCAACGACTATGAAGACATTTCATTTAACAAATGTGCAAAATAACCAGCTAGCATCATGATGGCAGGATCAAATTCACACATAATAATAATATTAGCTTAAAATGTAAATGGGCTAAATGCCGCAATTAAAAGACACAGACTGGCAAATTGGATAGTCAAGACCCATAGGGGTACTGTATTCAGGAAACCCATTTCATGTGCAAAGACATGCATTGGCTCAAAATAAGCAAATGGAAAATCAAAAGGTGA
>NW_016107536.1:1998090-2008783 GCF_001604975.1 Cebus imitator
AAAAAAAAAAAAAAAAAAAAAAAAAAAAAAAGTGGGGGTTGCAATCCTAGTCTCTGATAAAATAGACCTTAAACCAATAATGATCAAAAAATACAAAGAAGGGCATTACATAATTGTAAACGGATCAGTGCAACAAGAAGAGCTAACTATCCTAAATATATATGCCCACCAATAAAGGAGCACCCAGATTCATAAAACAAGTTTTTAGAGACCTACAAAGAGGCTTAGACTCATACACAGTAACAATGGGAGACTTTAACACCGCACTGTCAATATTAGATCAACAAGACACAAAATTAACAAGGATATTCAGAACTTGAACTCAGCTCTGTATCAATAGATACCTACAGAACTCAGCACCCCGAATCAACAGAATATATATTCCCTCAGTGCCACATGGCACTTATTCTAAATTTGACCACATAATTGGAAGGAAAACAATCCTCAGCAAATGCAAAAACAAAACAAAACAAAACAAAACAAAACAAAACAAAAACCCAACAAAAAAAAAACTGAAATAAAAACAGTCAGTCAGACCACAGTGCAATCAAATTAGAACTCAGGATTAAGAAACTATCCCAAAACCACACAACAAATCAATAAATGTAATCCATCACATAAACAGAATGAATGGCAACAACCATGTGATCATCTCAACAGATGCAGAAAAGGCCTTTGGCAGAATTCATTCATGTTAAAAGCTCTCAATAAACTAGGTATTTATGGAACATATCTCAAAATAGGAGCCGCTTATGACAAACTTACAGCCAATATCATACTTAATAGGCAAAAGCTGGAAGCATTCCCTTTGAAAACCAGCACAAGACAAGGATATGCCTTGTCATTCCACTCCTATTCAGCATAATATTAAAAGTTCTGGCCAGAGTAATCAGGCAAGAAAAAGAAACAAACGGTATTCAAATAGGAAAAGAGGAAGTCAAATTGTCTCTCTGCAGATTATGTGATTCTTTATTTAGAACATCCCTCATCTCAGTCCCAAAACTGCTTAAGCTGATGAGCAGCTTCAGCAAAGTCTGAGAATACAAAGTCAATGTGCAAAAAGCAATCTTTATACATCAACAATAGAGAAGCAGACAGCCAAATCATGGGTGAACTGACACTCACAGTTGCTAGTAAAAGAATAAAATACCTATGGATATAGCTAACAAGGGATGTGAAAGACCTCCTCAGGAGAACTACAAACCATTACTCAAGGAAATAAAATACTATGAAAAATAAAAGAAAATGAAAAAACATTCCATTTTCATTGATAGCAAGAACTAGTATTGTAAAAATGGCTATACTGCCCGAAGTAAGTTATAGATTTGGTGCTATTCACATCAAACTACTATTGGCATTCTTAACAGAATTAGAAAAAAACAGTTGAAATTTTATATGGAACCAAGAAAGAGCCCAAATAGCCAAGATAATCTTAAGCAAAAATAACAAAAATGGAGGCATCATGCTACCTGACTTTATACTGCAAGGCTACAGTAATCAAAACAGCGTGGTACTGGTACCAAAACAGACATATAGACCAATGGAACAGAATAGAGACCTCAGAAATAACACCATACATCTAAAGCCATCTGATCTTTGAGAAACAAGACAAAAACAAGCAATAAGAAAAGGATTTCCTATTTAATAAATTGTGCTGGGAAAACTGGCCAGTCTTATGAAGAAAACTGAAACTGGACCCCTTCCTTACACCTTATACAAAAATCAACCCAAGATGGATTAAAGAGTTAAAAACCCCAAACCATAAAATCTCTAGAAGAAAACCTAGGCAGCGCCATTCAGGACATAGGCATGGGCAAAGACTTCATGACAAAATTGCCAAAAGCAATTGCAACAATGGCAAAAATTGACAAATCTGATTTAATTAAACTAAAGGGCTTCTGCACAGCAAAATAAACTATCATCACAGTAAACGGGCAATCTACAGAATGGGAGAAAATTTTTGCAAGCTACCTGTCTGACAAAGGTCTAACATCCAGAATCTGCAAGGAACTTAAACAAATTTACAAGAAAAAACTCATCAAAAAGTAGGCAAAAGATGTAACCCTTCTCAAAAGAAGACATTTATGCTGCCAACAAACATGAAATCTCAACATCACTGATCATTAGAGAAATGCAAGTCAGAATCACAGTGAGATACCATTTCATGCCAGTCAGAATGTGATTATTAAAAAATGAAGAAACAATAGATGCTGGCAAGGCTGTGGAGAAACAGGAATGCTTTTACACTGTTGGTGGTAATGTGAATTGGTTCAACCATTATGGAAAACAGTATGGCATTTCCTCAAGGATACCATTTTCTCAAGAAACACCATTTGACCCAGCAATCCCATTACTGGGTATATACCCAAAGGAATATAAATCATTCTACTGTAAAGACACATGCACATATATGTTCATTGCAGCACCATTTACAATAGCAAAAACATGGAACCAACCCATTGACCAGCCAATCAAAGATAGATGGGATAAAGAAAATGTGGTACATATACACTATGAAATACTTTGCAGCCATAAAAAGGAATGAGATTATGTCCTTTGCAGGCACATGGACGGAGCTGAAAGCCACCATCATCAGCTAACTAACACAGGAACAGAAAACCAAACACTGCATGTTCTCATTCATAAGTGGTAGCTGAACAATGGGAACACGTGGACACAGGGAGGGGAATAACACATACCGGGGCCGTTTTGTGGGGTGGGGGATGAGGAGAAGGAGAGCCTTAGCACAAATAGCTAATGCATGTGGGACTTAAAACCTAGATGACAGGTTGATAGGTGCAGCAAATGACAATGGCACATGTATAACTGTGTAACAAGCCTACGTGTTCTGCACTTGTATCTTGGAACTTAAAGTGGAGTAAAAATAAATTAAAAAATTGGGATTTTTATCTTTTTTTTCTCTTTGTGCTGAGTTTCAAGAGTTATTTATATTTTTGGTTAAAAGGTCTTTTTCAGACATATGCATTAACAAATTTTATGCCAACTTCTGGCTTGTTTATATTTTCTTAGCAATACCTTTGAAAGAGTGAATGTTTTAAATTTTGATAAATACATTTTTATAATGTGGACTTTTTGTATCTCATGTAAAAATCTTTGTCTAAAAGTATTTTTTATCTATGTTTTCTCTTAGAAGTTTTGCAGTTTTGGGCTTTACATCTAACTCTCTGACCCATCTTATGGTCAAGGTCATTTCTACACATTGATTAAAGGAAGGGTCAAAGTTACTTATGCGTTTTTTTCGTATCCATATTTAGTTGTTCTATCATCATTTGTTAAAAACATACTTCTTTCCACCTTAAATACCTTGGGTTTTTTTTGTCATAAATTAATATACATGGATCTATTTCTGTCCTAATATATTTCCTTGATTTATGTTTATTTTCTAATATCACATTCTCTTCATTGCTTAACTTTATAATAAGTATTGAAATTAGGTAGCATGATTCCTTTATCTTTGTTCTTTTTCAAAATTTGGATGTTCTGAGTTTTTTGAATGTGCAAGTAAACTTAGAATATATTTTAAAAAAATTTTTGGATACATAGTAGGTGTATATATTTATTGGGTACCTGAAATGCTTTGATACAGGCATGCAATGTGTAATAATGACTTCATGGAGAAGAGGGTATCCACACTTCAAGCATTTATCCTTTGAGTCACAAATAATCCAATTATGTCTTACTCAAAATTTATCTAAAATATATGATTTATTTAAAAGTATACAATTATTGATTGTAGTTACCTGGGGTGCTATAGATCAAATAGTAGATCTCAAATAAGACCAAATAGATCTTATTTCTTTTTTGGGGTACACATTTAATTTATTAATATCTTCAAAAAACTTGCTGGAATTTTTATTGAGATTAGTAATTTGAGTAGATTTGACATCTCAAAATACTGTGTCTTATGAACCGTGAACATACTATATCCCTCCATTAATATGTCTTCTTTAATTTCTCTCATAAATATCTTGGAGTTTTCAGTATACTGGTTTTGTACATATTTTGTTAAATTTACTATAATTTCCTAGTTTTTCTACTGTTTTAAAGGGTGTTGCTTTACATTTTAATTTCAAAAATTGTTCTGTTAGTACAGAGAAAAACAACTGAATTTTCCTTGGTCTTACATTCCTGAGTCTTGCTGAATTATTCTAGTAGCGCTTTTTGTAGATTGTTTAGGATTTTCCATGTGCAATTAAGTCTTATACAAATAAAGACACTTTTAATTCTTTCCTTACTATCTTAGGCTTTTAGATAATTTTTCTTGTCTGTACGGTTTCGTGCTCTTAGTATATTACAAATTAAGAACAGTGAGAGCAAACATCCCTCTTTTGTTTAAAGTCTTAGGAGAAAAATCGTCTTTTAATGTTACTTTAGTTGTAGATTTTTTTGCATGTGTCTTTGATCAAGGTGAACAAATTCATTTCTGCCACTGTTATTTTGAGAGTTTCGCCATGATTAGATGTTAATTTTTGTTACATGCCTTTTCTGCTATGTTTTTATTTTATCAGTATAGTGAATTGTATTGATTTTTTGATTGTTAACCAATTTTATATTCAGTCTACTAGCTCACATTGTATTCTTCTGTTTCTTGGTTCAATTAGCTACAATTTTGATAAATATTTTTATGTTTGTGAAAAATATTTGTCCATATATTTTTTGATTGCCTATTAACTTGTCTGTTTTTATTTGACTTTTTTTTTTTTTTTTTTAATCAGGGTAATACTAGCCTCATCAAATGAGTGAGGGAGTGTTTTCTTCATTATTTTCTAAGAGAGTTTGTGTGGGAATATATTGATGTTAAATTTTCCCTTTAAATATTTGAAGTAATTCAAGAGTTAAGATATTAGAGTCTGGAGTTTTTGTTATAAAGATGTTTTAAGTTACCAATTCATTTTAATACATGTAAGCCTATTTCTATTTTTTAAATCAATGAATGTATCTACTTTACCTTAGTTATGCAATTAAGTAGCAAAAAATTATTCACAACATTATTTAAAAATATCTGTAAGGTTATATTGATTGTTTTCATTAGTGATATTTTTAGCTCCTGACAACTCTTTTTTCAGTTTCAGTCTACATAGAAGTTTCTCAATTACAGTTGATCCTTGAACAGTGCAAGGGTTTTTATGGCTGTTATTTGGTATGTTTTCCTCAATTCTTTTGCTTTGAAAATATCTAAGACTTTAGGTGTAAGAAACATTTTTTGCGGATAACAAGTAATTGTGTTTTTCAAAATATTTGTAACATTGTCTGTATTTTAATCAATATATTTTAGACTATTAACATTTAAACTGATTAGTAACACAGTTCATTTAATGTCCACCCCGTTTTTATGGTTTTCTGTTCTTTGTATTTGTTCTTTTTCTGCCTTCTCTGCTACTGAGTGTTTTATATGATTTCATTTTATCTCCTTTCTTAGCATATCATTTATACTTAAAATAATTTTTAGTGAGCTTTCTCTGTGTAATCATGCATATTTTAATATAAGATCCGTTTTTAGGAAATACCGTACTGCTTCACATGTGGTATAGGTAGCTTAGAACAGAGTTATCAAAATCTCTTTATTCCATCCTTTGTGATATTATTGTCACATTTCATTTATCTGTATGTTTAATTACCTAGTATATTGTTAGAATTCATACTTTAAACAGTTATGTTTTAAATCAATTTACAGTAAGAAAAGTAAAAAAATTTATTTCTTCTTCCTTACTTTATGTGGACCCGATACCTAATCTATATAATTTTTCTTCTACCTCAAAAAATTGTTTTAACATTTCTTACAAGGTAAGTGTGCCAGAAATTATTTATCTCAGATATTGTTTATCTGAAAAAATACTTTTCCTTCACTTTTGATAAAATTACTCAACATTTTGATGAGTAATTTTGTGCTAGATCTAGAAGTGTAGGTTGCTGACTTTAAAAATATTTTAAATATTTTACGAATTTTTTTCTTGTATGTTTCTGATGGAAAGTCTACCATAATTTTTTTGTTTGTTCTGTAGGTAAGTTATCTGGAGAATAGAGCTTTTTAAATGGTGAAGGGACTGGGTATATTTTACAGTGATTACTCTTCCCTTCTCTTTATGAGAGCCATAATGAGATCTTCTGGTAGTATTCCTGAAACTAAAGCCCATGAGAGTGGAAGGTTTCTTAACACTGCATTCCCTAGGAGTTTCTCATTCTTAACAATAACTCAAATGCAAACCCCAGCAACTTGTCAAAATTTAAGGGTTCATGGCTCTACATCTTCTGCTGTGTGTAAGGAGACATCAGATGTGCCTGTGTTTCTTGAAATTGAGGTAGTAGTTTGCCCTGCAACCTCAGGTCTCTAATGGGTTCAAGAAAAGTCATTGCTTTTTATTGAGTGCAACATGTTGTTACTGTAAAGACAGCAGTGAAACAACAACAGCAACAACAACAACACAGCAGTGGTTTAAGAGACTTCTAAGGCCTCTACTTGCTGATGTTAATCCATGGCTCTCACAGTGAGTCAATGCTTCTGCTCCAGGCTCTTGAGTCATGATTGCTATGTACATCCCTGTGCTACAGACCTGGCTTTGCCACTGCTGTGTAAGCACCTATGCCGTGAGCATCTTAGCCACATTCACAATGAGTTAGACTGTAGTGCAGGCCCTGGAGCCATAATCCCTCTGCATGCAACTGCAGTCCAGGCCCCAGCTCTCTTCACATCTCATGAATGCTCATGTCTCAGATATTAGAGCAACTGACATAGTGAGCTAGCCTGAGTCCTGGACCCTAGAGCCACACTGCAGACATTAGTGCCACTAACACAGTGAGCTAGCCTGTACCCTGGACCCTAAATTGACTGTCACTCTGCATGCGCTTGTTCTACAGACTCCAGCTTTGTTGTTACTATGTAAGG
This sequence comes from Cebus imitator, assembly GCF_001604975.1. Taxonomy (NCBI): domain Eukaryota; kingdom Metazoa; phylum Chordata; class Mammalia; order Primates; family Cebidae; genus Cebus; species Cebus imitator. The sequence goes on from NW_016107536.1 coordinate 2,004,995, forward strand.
ACTTACACTGCCAACATGGGAACTATCGCTGTAGCAAAGATCTCTGCCTCAGTCCCCAGAGCAGCAGTAACCTTGCATATGCTCCATGCTGGACCCTGGCTCTGCAATGGATCCATAAACACCCTCACCTCTCACTGTTAACAATGTGGCAGTAGGGTGTGCCTGCCAACCAGATCCTTGTACCACTGCTGTCCCAGATCCTATAACCACAGTTCTTCCACATGTGCCCATGTTCCAGACCCAGGCTCGGGCCACTACACAGGCACCACAGATCAGACACTAGTCCCACCCCAATTGCCAAGGTACCCACAAGCCAGATCTGGTGCTAAGAGGGATCTCCTAAGCCACAACTTCCCCAAGGAAGAAAAAGAGATCAGGAGAACTTGACCAGTGTTCACCACCAAGAATCCAAACAGCTCTCACTACTAATGCAGATACTCACAGTTTTGGCTTCTCATGACACCTGCAAATCTTGGCTGATGCCACTCTTAGAAGACAGAGCTGCATGATGGCTACATAACCACACATTTACTCAAGTTGAAAATCACTGCACCTCACTCAGCCAGCCCCTTCATATCCACCATAGATGAACATTTTTCCCCACTAGCACCAGCGTATAAAGTCTAGAAGACATTTTTCTTCTCGACAAATCAAAGATCATTATATAATGATAAAAATACATATTCATCAAGAGGACATAATTATAAACAAGTTATTAAGCTCTGATGTTGGATGTATAATTCATCCAATATCAGACCACCAAAATACATCCAGGAAATATTCATAAATGTGAAGGAGGAGATGTACAGCAACAAAATAGGAGGGACATCAGTACCACACTTTGAGCAATGGACAGATCATCCAGATGAAAATCAATGAGGAAACATTGGACTTGAGCTATACCTTGTGTAACATGAATCTAAAAGGTATATATAGAACATTTCATACAACAGCAGCAAATTATGTTCAGTGTATACTGCTTGGGTGATGAGTGTAACCAAATATCACCTGATCCCCCACAAAACCCATGGAAATAAATTTCAAAAAAAATAGTGGGAAAATGGTCTCTGTTTGTAGATGGCATGATCTTATATTTATACAAACTTGGAGACTGTACCAAAAATGTTTAAAAGTAACAAATTTAGTAAAGTTGCAGCATACAAAATCAATACACAAAAATCAGTTTTATTTCTATGTATTTACAATAAACTTTTCAAAAAAGAAATTCGGAACACAGTCTCATTTAAAATAGCACCAGAGGCCGAGTTGTGGGAGTGAAACCAATGCCTGGCTCGGACCAGCAGCCGCTGAGGGGTCCCTGGCCAGTGTCCTGCCACCTGTCCACAAGCATGGGGAACATCTTCACCAACCTCTTCAAGGGCCTTTTTGGCAAGAAAAAGAAACGCTCATCCTCATGGTGGGCCTGGATGCGGCGGGGAAGACAACGATCCTGTACAAGCTTAAGCTGGGCGAGATCGTGACCACCATTCCCACCATGGAATGGTGGAAACCGTGGAAACCATGGAGTACAAGAACATCAGCTTCACTGTGGGATGTGGGTGGCCAGGACAAGATGCAGTCTCTGGGGCGCCACTACTTTCAGAGCACTCAAGGCCTGATCTTTGTGGTGGAAAGCAATGACAGAGAGCACGTGAACTAGGCCCGTGAGGATGCTGGCTGAGCACAAGCTCCGGGATGCTGTCCTCCTGGTGTTCACCAGCAAGCAGGAACTCCCCAACGCCAGAATGCAGCTGAGATCACAGACAAGCTGGGGCTGCGCTCCCTACACCACAGGCACTGGTCCATTCAGGCCACCGGCAGTGACGGGCTCTGTCAAGGACTGTCTGTCAATCAGCTCCGGAACCGGAACCGGAAGTGAACGCGAACACCCTCCTTCTCACTTCTCTCTTTCTCTCTGCTTTACTCTCACGTGGCAAACGTGCGGCTCGTGGTGTGAGCGCCAGAAGCCACGTGCGTGGCTTGGACACCGTGTGCCTCGCACCGTGCTGTAAATGTGACAGACGCAGCCTGGGGCCAGGTGTTTTATTTAATGTCAATAGTTTCTGTTTCTAATGAGGTAGTTTCTGGTACTCCTATAAAATATTACTCAGGTTTTTTTGTTGTAAAAAGAAAAATTAACTCACTCTTGAGTGCTGAGGGGGAGGTAGGCCTGTGGGCACCTGGCCTATGGGAGTTGCTGTTTTGGGAGATCTGGGAACACTCGTGGCTTTTTAGAGCTGTGTTGAAATCCATTTTGGTGGTTGGTTTTTAACCCAGACTCAGTGCACTTTTTAAAATAGTTAAAAATCCAAGTCAAGAACAATTGAACACACAGAAGGGAGAACCTGCCTAGCATAGGTTTGCAGCTAAGGCCTGGATGTCTGTCGCCAGGCCAGCTGTTCCCGAGGAACATCAGACGCTGGCGCCGCAGACCGCGATCAATTATGCATAGTCACAATAGAGATCCCTGCAACTCCCTTGTCCTTAGGTCACCCTGCACTCCATAGCCATGTGCTTGTCCCTGTGCCCCTAAGGTTCCCAGGGGCCATGCTGGGAGCCCACAGCTGCCCCACTCTCCGACAGGCTGCCCCACCCACCTTCAGGCAGCCTATGGGACCCAGGGCCTCACCTGTGCCTCCATCAACATCTGGCCAGAGTGGGTCCATTGTCCCCAGCACTCGTGCTCATTCAGACACTTTGGCAGGATGTCTGGGGCCTCACCAGCAGGAGTGCGTGCAAGCCAGGCAGGCGGTCCACCTAGACCCACAGCCCCTCAGGAGCACCCCACCTCCATGTGTGAGGTAGCTTTCTCTCCCTCGGCCTGCAAGGGTCCAACTTGCCATCAAAAAAGACAAACTTTACTTTTGTCTTTTGTATTTTGATAAACACTGAAGCAGTTGGAGCTGTTAAATTTATCTTGGGGAACCCTCAGAACTGGTCTATTTGGTGTAGTGGAAACTCTCATTGCTTTCAATACATGATTAGTAATCAACTATTTTGTACAGTTGTTTTCAGTTTTCATTTCAACAAACAATCACTGTAATTATAGCTATTAGAATAAAATCTCTTAACTATTTCAAAAAATAGCACCAGAAAGAACAAAATACTTAATGTGGTGAAGAATCTGCACACTAAAATCTGTAACACACTTATGGAAGAAATTGAAGACACAAATAAATGGAAGGAAATATGTGTTCATGGATTTGAAGAATCAGCATTGTCAGAATATTCATATTGCCGAAAGCAATCTACAGATTAAATGCAATTTCTGTTAAAATTCTAATGACACTTTTCACAGAATTAGAATAAATAAATAATCCTAAAATTAGTGTGGAACCACAAATGACCCTGAATGGCCAAAGCAATTTGAGCAAGAAGAACAAAGTGGGAGATGTCACACTTCTCCCTGTGCATATATGGTCAACTAATCTTTGACCAAAATGTCAAGGTTACACAATAATGAAAGAATACTTTTCAAAAAATGGTGCTGGGAAAACTTGATATCCACAGGCGAAATAATGAAATTGGATATGATACACAAAAATCAACTCAAAATGATTTAAAGATTTAAATATAAGACCTGAGACATAAAACTCACAGAAGAAAATGTAAGGAAAAACTTGATTACATTGGTCTTAGCAATTGGATTGGCTAGGATACCAAATGCACAGAGAACAAAATAAAAAATAGAACTACATCAAACTCAAAATCCTCTGCAGAGCAATGTAAACAACAAAATGAAAAGGTGCAACACATGGATTGGGAAAAACATATTTGTTTTTTTTTTTT
>NW_016107536.1:2010113-2011925 GCF_001604975.1 Cebus imitator
CTCCCACTTTGTTCTTTTTGCTTAGAATTGATTTGGCTATGCGGGCTCTCTTTTGGTTCCATATGAAGTTTAAGATGTTTTTTTCCACTTCTGTGAAGAAGGTCATTGGTAGCTTGATGGGGATAGCGTTGAATCTGTATATTACTTTGGGCAGTATGGCCATTTTCACAATATTGATTCTTCCTAACCATGAACATGGAATGTTTCTCCATCCGTTTGTGTCCTCTCTTATTTCGTTGAGCAGTGGCTTGTAGTTCTCCTTGAAGAGGTCCTTTACGTTCTTTGTTAGTTGTATTCCTAGATATTTTATTCTCTTTGTGGCAATTGTGAATGGCAGTTCGTTCTTGATTTGGCTCTCTTTAAGTCTGTTATTGGCGTATAGGAATGCATGTGATTTTTGCACATGGATTTTGTATCCTGAGACTTTACTGAAGTTGCTTATCAGTTTCAGGAGATTTTGGGCTGAGACGATGGGGTCTTCTAGATATACAATCGTGTCATCTACAAATAGAGACAATTTGACTTCCTCCTTTCCTATTTGAACACCCTTTATTTCTTTTTCTTGCCTGATTGTTCTGGCTAGAACTTCCAATACTATATTGAATAGGAGTGTTGAGAGAGGGCATCCTTGTCTAGTGCTGGATTTCAAAGGGAATACTTCCAGCTTTTGCCCATTCAGTATGATATTGGCTGTAGGTTTTTCATGTATAGCTTTTATCATTTTATGATACATTCTGTCAATACCTAGTTTATTGAGAGTTTTTTAGCATGAAGGGCTGTTGAATTTTATCAAAGGCCTTCTCTGCATCAATTGAGATAATCATGTGGTTTTTGTCTTCGGTTGGGTTTATGTGATGGATTACATTTCTGGATTTGCATATGTTGAACCAGCCTTGCATCCCTGGGATGAAGCCTACTTGATCATGGTGGATAAGCTTTTTGATGTGCTGTTGCAATTGGCTTGCCTGTATTTTATTGAAGATTTTTGCATCTTTGTTCATCATGGATATTGGCTTGAAGTTTTCTTTTATTTTTGAGTCTCTCCCGGGTTTTGGTATCAGGATGATGTTGGTCTCATAAAATGATTTGGGAAGGATTCCCTCTTTTTATATTGTTTGGAATAGTGTCCAGGAATTTATCCATTTCTTCCAGGTTTACTAGTTTATGTGCATAGAGTTTGTAATAATCTCTGATGATGGTTTGAATTTCTGTGGAATCTGTGGTGATATCCCCTTTATGATTTTTTATTGCATCAATTTGGTTATTCTCTCTTTTCTTTTTTATTAATCTTGCTAGTGGTATGTCTATTTTGTTGATCTTTTCAAAAAACCAGTTCTTTGATTTATTGATTTTTTTGAAGGGTTTTTTGTGTCTGTCTCCTTCAGTTCTGCTCTGATCTTAGCTATTTCTTGTCTTCTGCTAGGTTTTGAGTTTTTTTGATCTTGCCCCTCTAGCTCTTTCAATTTTGATGATAGGGTGTCAATTTTTGATCTCTCCTTGCTTCTCATGTGGGCACTTATTGCTATATATTTTCCTCTAGAAACTGCTTTAAATGTGTCCCAGAGATTTTGGTATGTTTTGTCTTCATTCTGGTTGGTTTTGAAGAACATTTTTATTTCTGCGTTCATTTCATTGTTTATCCAGTCAACATTCAAGAGCAAGTTGTTAAGCTTCCATGAAGCTGTGTGGTTCTGGGTTAGTTTTTGAATTCTGAGTTCTAACTTGATTGCACTGTGGTCTGAGAGACTGTTTGTTATGATTTCCGTTCTTTTGCATTTGCTGAGGAGTGATTTACTCCCAATTATGTGGTCA
>NW_016107536.1:2012988-2019351 GCF_001604975.1 Cebus imitator
GTTTTTCAGCTCCATCAATTCACTTATATTCCTTTCTATTTTGTCCATTCTCGTTAACATTTCATCAAATCTTTTTTCAAGGTTCTTAGTTTCTTTGCATTGGGTTAGAACATGTTCTTTTAGTTCACAGAAGTTTCTTACTACCCACCTTCTGAAGTCTGATTCTGTCATTTCCTCACACTCGTTCTCCAACCAACCTTGTTCCCTTGCTGGTGAGGAGTTGTGATCCTTTGTAGGAGGAGAGGTGTTCTGATTTCGGGTGTTTTCACCCTTTTTGCACTGGTTTCTTCCCATCTTTATGGATTTATCCACCTGTCGACTTTGTAGTTGCTGGCTTTCAGATTGGGTCTCTGAGTGGACAATCTGTTTGTTGATGATGAGGTTATTTCTGTTTCTTAGTTTTCCTTCTAACAGTCTGGCCCCTCTCCTGTAGATCTGCTGATGTCCACTCCAGGCCCTGCTTGCCTGGGGATCACCTGCAGCAGCTGCAGAACAGTAAGGGTTGCTACCAGTTTTCTTCTTCTGCTATCTTTGTCCCAGAAGGATACCTGCCAAGTGTCAGTATGATCTCTCCTTTATGAGGTAGCTCTTTGGATATACAGGGGTCAGGGAGCTACTTAAGGAGACAATCTGTTCTTTATAGGAGCTGAAATGCTGAGCTGTGAGCTCCGTTGTTCATTCAGAGCTGCTGGGCAGGTACGTTTAGGTCTGCTGCAGCAGAACTCATAAAATGGTATTTGTTCCCAGGTGCTCTGTCCCAGGGATTTAGGGCTTTATTTATGAGTTTCCTTTGTGCTGCTGCCTTCTTTTTTTTTTCCTTCAAAGCTGCCCTGCCCAGCAAGGAGGCAGCCTAGTCACTGTCTGCCTGCAGAGGCTTTGCCAAGCTGCTGTGGGCTCCGCCCAGCTGCCGAGTGAACTTCCCTGCAGTCCTGTTTATATGGGTGTAGTTAGAACTACCTTAGCAATGGTGGCCCACCTCTGTATTGGCAGACTCTCTCTGTAATGGTGGGTTGCCTTGGCAATGGCGGGCTGCCTCAGCAATGGTTGACTACCTCCGTAGTGGTGAAGTGCCTCCATAATGGCGGACACCCCTCCCTCACAGAGCTCAACCATCCGTGGTTCAGCTGCGCTTGCTGTGAAACTCTCAATCCAGAGAGTTTCTGATTGCTGTTCTTTTGTGGGGGTGGGACCAACTGAGCCTGATCGCCTGGCTCCCTGCCTCAGAGCCTTTTTTTTTTTTTGGTTGGTGTTCCAGTCGCCTGTTGAAGAGGTGCCAGGATCTGTGTGTTTTCCTGTGCGGGGACTCACTGCACTGGCTTAAACAGCGGCACTGAGATTCGTGGTGCTTTTTTTGCCCTGGAATCTCCTGTTCTGACTCCCTGTTCAGTCCCCTTTTTAAACAGTTGAATGCGCAACTTCCTGTGGCTCCAATCGCCAGCCAAAAGGGCACCCAGACCAGTGTATTTTGTACAGAGAACTGCTGCACAAAAAACAACTAAAGTGTCAGTTGATGAATGAACAAAGAAATTGTCATGCATATATTACCTTATATACACATATTATTTAGCTTTGACCCTTTTCCCATTTGCCCTGAGAATACTTGCCAGCAGTGTTTGTGGCTACAGGTTTACTCTGAGATAACTTTGCCAGGAAATATCTTGCTTTTATTATTATTTTCCCATCATTCTAGTAAATCAACTTTGGAAACAAAAGACATTCTATTTGTAGCATTCTGTTTTTAGTAGTGGTATTTCCATTTACAAATACAGTAACTCTTGATTGCTAAAAATATCAAATCCTAGAAAACATAGCAGTTCTATGCATGATATTGACATCATTCTCAAACAGTTGTTGGCCAGAGATTCATTTGATAAAGTAACATTTTCCAAACCATAGGTTTCTGATGATTAAGACAATTCTGATGTTAATTCCGTTTAGAAATAGCTCTGAGAACAGTTTTTATGTTTTATTTTCACATTGAAAATCAGATTTGCTTCAGCCTTAAAGAGTGGGCTTATGTAAAATTAAATGAGCACTGGCAGTGAGCTGCACTTTTTTTTTTCCCCTAAGTGGGAATTGGTTAAGGAGGTTCTACTGCTTATGACAACATCAACGAACCTGGAAGATATTATGCTAAGAAAAGTTAAAGTTGGACTTGGAAGAATAATGCATAGTCTCAATTCTATATGGAATATTTAAAAGTCAACCTCATAGAAACAGATGGTAGAAGGGTCATTCTCAGGGGTCACAGGGATGGGAGAAATAGGGAGAAATTGGTCAAAGGGTAAAAATTGCAGCTGTAAGATGAATAAATTCTGGTGACCTAGTGTATAGCATGGTGATATAATAATTATACTTGAAATTCATTAAGAGAATAGATAAGTATATATGGGTATGTTAAATAGCTCGATAATTTTGCAACGTATACATGTATTAAAATATCACATTGTACACCTTGAATATACACACTTTTTATTGGTCAATCATACCTCAGTAAAGCTGGTAAAAGATGAGTAATTTTTAAAAACCTGAGGTTGGCCAACTCTCCATTTCTCTGCCCTGATTTGGTCTGTACATGGCATTTTCTGTAATTGTATAGATTTCTCTTTATTTCCATTTGTCTGCTCTAGTGGAAATTTGGATGTGGGCAGGGGAAAGGGCAGGTTTTAATTCCATATCTTCAGATTTCCATCTTGATCCTTAAAAGTCCTCCCCTTTTTTCTGTATTTCTAGGCTAAATCTCAGGACTGGGCCTCTCAGGTTACTTAAGGTATATCATGCTTTCAATTTATTGAAATATCTTAGAGATTAACAGATCAGTCCCATCGATGTTAGTTGGATTATAATCTACAAAGGGATGGGTTTCAGTTTGTCTACATCTACCTGCTTCCTTACTTGCAAGTTAGAGGGTATCTTACAAAAGTTATCTGGTCTGAGACAATTATATACTCAAAGACAATTTGTAGGCAAAACCTGAATATCTGATAATCATCACTAAAAATGCAAGTATGTAGAGTGTTTACTTTTGTTAGAATATATAGTTCTTTACATATATCGCACCTTAAAATGAAATCTTTTAAGAAGATACAGCTCTGAAATTTCACATTTCACAATTGCAAAAGCTCTCGAGTTTGGAGAATGTATTACAATACAAATATGCTGAGCAATTGTCAGCCTAGAAAACTTGCTGTCAGAGAAAATTAGAAATAGCTTCACACTACCAAACTAAGAAAGGAATTTGGCAATATATTTTGGTTGCTTGCCCAATGTTTAATATCACTTGAGGGAGTGCCTACTTCTAATAAAAAATAAATTTGTAGAGCAAAGGCAAATTTTTATTTGTTCCTTTACCAAAAGTAAAAGTATGAATAAAGAATATGGCTGCTGTACTGCATTTTTTTATGAATATAAAAGATGTTTCTCCTGTTAACACACTTTATGATTAGCAGATGAGTACCCTTATTTTACTCCTGTCTAACCTATCCAAGACCTATGCAAGATGCTGGGTAAGAGTAAAAATAGCTGAAAATTATTTTCAACTGCATGGGAGTAACTAAGAACATGCAATGCCTGCAGAGTCAGGTAAACCTCTAAGTGCATCTTTCTGAGCCTTAGTTCCTCATCTGTAAAGTGAAGAAAATACTACCTATGCCAGTGGAGTGTTGTGAGGGTTAAATGAGATAATTTATGCAAAACACCCAGTGTTTTGCCTCTTATGGAGTAGGAGCTCAATGAATGATGAAATTTTAAAATTTTTATCATTTTTCTGAGTCCATTCCTTTTTCTTTAGTGCCCAAGAAAATAAACTAAAAGTGAAGGAAAGATTGGGAATGAGAGAGACTAGATGTTTTAGCTTTAAAGTGATGGTAAAGCAGAGAATCTAGAACTGTGTCTCTGTTTAGTAATTTTCTGTTCCTTATAAAACATAGTAAAGCTGAAGAAAAGAATAGCTTTGTAGCATTTCAGAATAAAAATAAATTTACAATCAACCCAATACATCCATGTTGTTTCCAAGTTTCAAAATGGAAAAGGCATCTCAAATTTAACTCCCATAACTTTAGAAATTTTAACAACCAGAGTTGTTTTGTTATATTTTTGATGGATCTGTGTCTATCTGGATACCCTGTTAATGCAATGTTGCCCCATGGTTCTTTCAGAGGTACACGCCCTTTCCTTGAACTTGTTCCAGCATAAGGTGCAGACTAGGGAAAGAAAACAGCTTTTGGGAAACCAGACATCAAATTCAGTTCATTGCATTCTTCCCATTTTTCCCATTTTTTGGATCAGAGTTGTGGTTTGGATTAAGTTCAGAGGGACAGGTTTTTCAGGAGTCATATAATTGATATGATTTCAAGAATTTGTAAGCCCATGAGTTTTTGGCTACGGTCTTCTTGTCTTTGCCCTTCTTTTCTCGGAAGGTCTGAGTCCTTTCAATGTGGCCAGAGTCTAGCTTCCCTTTGCTGCTGCATCTCTCACCATCTTCCCTTCCCTCTGTGACTCAGCACTTCCCAGCTTCTCTCATTTCTTTAAACTTGTGATTTCTGCTCCTGCATCCAGTCCTTCACATGTGCTTTCTACATGCTCTTTGCTTTTTCCTTGCCTGCTTACCCTTCAGGTCTCGGCTCAGAAGTCACTTTCTTGACTAGGTCCCCTTCTCTGTGTGTGCACATTTGCATTAGAAGACATAACAGATTGGGCTGCAATTGGCTGATTGGCTGCTCACTGTTCTTGTATTCCCATAATAGAGGAAAACCATGTTCATTTTATGTCTTAAGTGTCAAATATAGTGCCTGGCACATAGGAGAAACTCAATGAATGTTTGCTAAATCAATACATTTGAACAGTATTTTAAAGAACAAAAAGGAGGAGTTTGGGAAAGTACTGGGGGCCCAATTATAGTATAGCTTTTATTTGCCCTTCAGCTATTACTAGTTCCTTCTTGCCACATCTTTAGAATCTCCTTTACTGGAATCTGGGTAAAAATTAAGCAAAATATCAAGCACCTTCATAGCAAAGCCTGTTTAATGGTAATGCTAACTTTAATTTGTAGTGTAGGTAATGAGAACGCAGAAGAGCTTAGATGTGAAGTCCCAGATTTGGAGTTAAACCCGTGTTTAAATCCACACTTACACGTGGTGACCCTCAACAATGTACATGTCTATGTCAAAGGATTTGCTGGGGACAATTCCATTAGACATTTTATGTGCAACTGGTTTATTGAACATTATGGGGTCCATAAGGCATGAGTAAGAAGCAACCTATTTTTTTTTCTTTTCATTATTACTTTAAAGTTGTCTTGTTGACTCTTTCCTTTCTCCAGGGTGAAATCCCAAGCAGGTAATCATGAGATTTCTGATCATTCTTAAGTGTGAATAGGTAGTCTTGTTTTCAGGAACTAAAGAGTCTAGTCCATTCCGATTTCACAACAGTTTCTCACTTAATTCTGGGTTTTTTGAGCTTGGGGTAACTTCAGGTTAGGAAAACCACGATGAGGGAAAGAGGGTATAGTGAGCTTCCTCAGTATTTTCCCATGTTACTCCTCCTCCTGTCTTTCACTGAGCTGTGTCTGTTTTCACAGGGAAGAGCCTGGGAAAGGGAAGAGAGGGAAGGATAGAAAAGTTCTTTTTTGCCAGCATAGCTCCTACCAAGTATTGGTACATTTCTAATGAGACAGAGGCAGATGCAAGTTATTTCTCTCTGGAGCTCTTGTTTGTTTCTCAGAGGATCTCATTTTTGGGAATCCCTTTCCTGCTCTTCCATGATGGAGGTGGTGGAGGTGGTATTGTACAGCTGGCTGCTCAACATCCTCCTCAGTCCACTTCTATCCACTCCAAACAACTTTCTTGGGAGTGCCTTACTCACCAAGCCCGCCTTTCAGACAGGGTTCCTTTCAAGTTGACTCATACCTGGCTTCATTCCCCAGTGCTACCTCTTTTTGTTCTGGAATCTCTAAAAATTCCCAAGTGCAATGTATTCTTCATCTCTTTCCAGTAAGTGGAGCCAGACTTGAAGACCTTGTTTTACATAATAGAGTAAGGGGAATTATTTTCTACTTTTGATACAGGATTCATAATATATTTATATTATGACTTCATGCTAACCATATCTCTTCTGCCAGGCCAGGGTGCTCTAAGTAGCTTCTGGCCTTTAGATTTTTTTTGGGGGGGTGGGGCAGAAGGGCGTAAGTCAGGTATCAGCCCCAGTGTCCCCCAAACTTCAGAGGATATACCTATCAAGATTTCTGAAACCCAGCTTACTAGGTTGGAAGGTAGAAGAGGGAAGATACGGTATGGTGAACTGCTCTTTTTTTTTTTTTCCCATTTATTTATTTTATTGCATTTTAGGTTTTGGGGTACATGCGAA
>NW_016107536.1:2019451-2027688 GCF_001604975.1 Cebus imitator
AACTGACCCCAGTGTGTAGTGCTCCCCTCCCTGTGTCCATGTGTTCTCATTGTTCAATACCCACCTATGAGTGAGAACATGTGGTGTTTGATCTTCTGCTCTTGTGTCAGTTTGCTGAGAATGATGGTTGCCAGGTTCATCCATGTCCCTACAAAGGACACGAACTCATCATTTTTGATGGCTGCATAATATTCCATGGTGTATATGTGCCACATTTTCCCTATCCAGTCTATTGTCAATGGGCATTTGGGTTTGAACTGCTCTTGATAAAGAAATGGTAACACACCAGCATCTCCTCACCAATAAGCAGATTTCCTTGGTTGTTTATGCCGTGAAGGTAGCCCAGTGTTTGCTAATCCTGTTCGCTAGGCCACATGCTAGGTGGTCTGGTATCTCTTTGGAATATTCGGTACTCATCACTATTTGATATCGGGTTACCAGCCAAAATTAACATGATGAGAAAACACCCCATTTGACATCCCACTGTACATGTAAAATTTACATATAATATAGTTAATTAATAACTGATTGTGGTAATTAGCTTGTTATTAAAGCAAAGCAGATGTGTCAGCATCAATTCTATCATTCTGAGTCATTCTCCCTTTTAAGAATTGTGGGAAGATTTAAGAGCTGGATGCTAAATAAAAGATGAAAGAGGACTATGTCTATGCCAGAATCACCACCTCGTCATTTCCCACCCCTGTTATAGAAAGAGATAGCAAGGAAGGATTTTTCTTTACTGAAATATAGTGGGATTTTGTATCACATGTTATTTCTTTGATCTGAAATTTCTTTCCATCTCTTTTTTTTTTTGGCCCATTTGTTTAAAAAAATATTTATTTTTTAAGACATAGCAAATATTTCATCATATTTGGAAGTTTTTTCCAGTTTTTCTTTTGGAGGAGATCTACCTTTGTATTCAGATAGTATTCCATATAGGCCTTTATTTTGAGACTTCATATATTACATTCATTTGTGTATTTATGAGATTCTTAAGAGTAAGAACTGTGCCTTATTGCACAAGTTGGAATATGCAAGAAAGCTTCAACTGTAATGTAACGTTGGTGGAAATTTTATGGTTAGACTAAAATCTATGAGAAATACCGATTTGGTGTTAATAACAGAAAGATGTACACATGATTTTAATGGAAACAAATCTATTACATAAATCTATTTTTAGGTACCATTACCAGATCACCAATATTAAATGCAAAAATTATGCTAAAATTTTTAAAATTTATACTAGATTTTCCTATTTACATAGCACTTAGTACTTTAAAAAGTGCTTGAAAAATTTCTTGCAGGATTCTCATAATAATTGAAACTCTGAGGCTTACTCTTTATTATCAACTCATAAATATCCTAAAAATAGACATAAATTCAGTCATTTCGTGACATGCTATAATGCAGAAACTTGGTTACAAGGTTCTGAGAAGGTGAAACTATAAATTACAATACCATTTATAGCTTCAAAGCAAGATAATCTTCTCATCTTCTAATGGTAAAGCTACCATTCATTCATTTATTTACTGATTAATTGTTCTTCTATCATAGTGCAAGAACATGGCTTAGATCTATAGAGGATATGAGCATTCATAAAGTTTATCCTTTGCCATCAGGTGTTTGAGATTAAGTATGTATATGACATAGACTTACACAATGTAAATATTTAGTAGGAAAGATAAAAGACTGAAGGAATATTTTAAAAGTTCAGTGGAAAGAGAATAATACCACCTCAGGGAATTAAGGAAGATTTTAGAGAAAAGACATTTAAATAGGATCCTGCATAATATAAGCAAGGGAAAAAGAAAGAAAAGAATCTCCTGGAGTCAGTGAATCAAAGACAAAAATAGACACAGGTTGAGTTTTGGAAATAATTGGTTGGACTATAAAATATATGACAAGAGTAGAGGGAGATAGGTCTAGAAAGGTATTTGAGGCCAGACAGTGGAAGGCCTGGAATATCAAGTGAAGAAATGGATTTTATTTGGTGTTGATGGGGAGCCACTGAAGGATTTTGATTAGGAGAATGTGGCAAGTTGGGAGATGGATTCCGTAATCATTTTCACATTTGGAAAGTGGAAGAAGCACCAGTTAGAGTGATTATAGTTGTACATTTCAGAATTGCCTGAGGCCAGGATTATGAGACTAGCCCTGCCAATATGGCAAAACCCTGTCTCTACTAAAAATACAAACTTAGCCAGGCATGGCGATGTGTGCCTGTAATCCCAGCTACCCAGGAGGCCGAGGCAGGAAAATTGCTTGAAACCTAGAGGCAGAGATTGCAGTGAGCTGAGATTGCACCACTGTACTCCAGCCTGCTGGGTGACAGAGTGAGACTCTGTGTCAAAACAATAAATAAATAAAAATAAGAAAGAAAATTGCATTCCTCTTAAAATGCTTCAATAGTTCCCATTGTCTTCAGGGAAAATTAAAACTTTTCAATATGCCTGAGAAGATCCCGTGTTTTTTCATTTTTCTTTCTCCGCCTCCTCTCATTTATTGTAATATGAGAGCTCTCTCGGTCCTGATATTTTCCCCATGAGAAAAATGCTGCTTCTCTCTTCTTATCTGATTGACTTCAAGAATATGTATTAACTTTATTAGTTCAGGGAGACTTTTTCTTCTATAGAACAACAAAATCCACCAGTTATATGTCCCCATAGTACCATGAGCTTCTCCTGCTCTGATTGTTATTCCATTTCATTGTAATTAGTTGTTTAATTTTGTATCTTTCCAGTCAGACGGAGTGCTCTTTAGGGGCAGAAACAGCATCTGTCTTATTGAATCATGTGGATACATGTACCTGGGCCATGTTTCAGCACAGTACCTGGGTCATGAAGGTTTCTTTCAAATAGATGTGTGTATATACATGTATCACATACAGAAAAAAGTCCTGGAGTAGCAGCAAAGAGGGATGTGCTGTTTTATAACTGAGAATGAAGATGTTTACAGAAAATAATTAAGTTACGTGGTAGATTTTTCCTTTTATTAATTAGAATGACCATGATTTCCGGTGAGATGAGTCAAATTTCATGGTTTGTTCCAAGTCTTTGCTATTGTTAACCGTGCCGCAATAAACATGTGTGCATATGTCTTTATAACAGAATGACTTATAATCTTTTAGATATATACCCAGTAATGGGATTGCTGGGTCAAATGGTATTTCTATTTCTAGATCCTTGAGGAATCATCACACTGTCTTCCACAATGGTTGAATTAATCTACACTCCCACCAACAGCGTAAAAGCATTCCTATTTTTCCACATTCTCTCCAGCATCTGTTGTCCCCTGATATTTTAATGATCGCCATTCTAACTGGTATGAGGTGGTATCTCAATGTGGTTTTGATCTGCATTTCTCTAATGACTGGTGATGGTGAGCTTTTTTTCATATGTTTGTTGGCTGTGTAATGTCTTCTTTTGAAAAGTGTATGTTTAGATCCTTTGCCCACTTTTTGATGGGGTTGTTTTTTTCTTGTAAATTTGTTTAAGTTCTTCATAGATTCTGGGTATTACCCGTTTGTCAGATGGGTAGATTGCAAACATTTTGGTGTTCTGTTTATTTTTTAAGTATCTTTCTCCCTCTGTTTTATTTTGGATACCCTGTCCTGCCACGTCTCTAAGTTTATTATTTTTCTTTTCAGTGTCTAATCTGTCAGTCAGTGCATTTCTATGTCAAACTGTGCAGTTTCATTTCAGTTCAATTTTTTTAATCTTCCACTTATCTTTTTATTATGCTTTCCTCCACCTTCCTGAACAAATTGAGTTGTATTTATAATTGCAGTTTTAACATCCTTGTCCACTACTTCTATTATCTTAGTTATTTCTCTGATTTCCTTGTTACTGACTTGTTATGCTTCATATTTTTCTTGTTCTTTTCATGACTAGTAATGTTTAATTATATACCAGTTATGAGTTTTAGATGATAAATTTGTTTTGTTTCTTTATGTCTTAAATTTTAGATAATAAATTTAGTTTTGGGCTATGTTCCAGTACACAACTAAGCTACTTAAAAGTTTGTTTTTAAGTTTTGTTTTGTGGGTCCAGAACAGCTTTTAATTTAGGACTAATTTGTCTCAACTCCTGAGGCAAAATACGTTTGAGGGCTCTAATCCAAACACTGGCAAACTTTTTCTCTAGAAGATCAAATAATAAATATTTTATACTTTGTGGGCCAAATGGTCTTTGTTGAAATGGCTTACTTTTGCTATTGCAGCACAAAATCAGTCACAGATCATATGTAAACAAGTGAGTATGGCTGTGTTCCAACAAAATTTTACTCACCAAAAGTCAGGCAGCATGCCAGATTTGGCTTGTGGGTCATGTTTTACTGACTCTTACTTTACTTAATGTTATGGTTTAGGAGATGTTTCCATTGTAGCTGTTGAGAGCATGAACTAGTCCCATCTTTTAGTGAGCCTTGGAGATCATTCTCTCTGCTCCTTTCTAATGCTGCTTGCCTTAGCTTCAGGACTTATTTTTCATGCCTATGTTGATCAGTACTTGGTTCAAGTCTTGAGGAAACCCTCTGATGTTCACTCTCTTCTATTCAGCAATCTGCCTCATGAATTGAGAATTTCAGCTGACTTTTTTTAAATTTGAGATGGAGTCTTGCTCTGTTGCTCAGGCTGGAGTGCAGTGGAGTGATCTCGGCTCACTGCAACCTCTGCCTCCCAGGTTCAAGCTATTCTCCTGCCTCAGCTTCCCAAGTAGCTGGGACCACAGGCGTGCACTACCATGCCTGGCTAGTTTTTTTATTTTTAGTAGAGATGGGGTTTCACCATGTTGGCCAGGCTGGTCTTGAACCCCTGACCTCAGGTGATCCACCTGCCTGTTTCCCACAGTGCTGGAATTACAGGCGTGAGCCATTGCGCCCAGCCTGGACATGGTCTTCAATCATGAAGACCAGGGGAAAGCGCAAACACAGTCTCCCCACTACCACAAATTATGCCAGTTGAGTTTCTCACATTTGGGGAAATTGCAGGGGTCAGCAGATCCAGCATGCATCAATGAGCCTCGCCCTAGGAAAACCACCTTCATGACCATGGTATCTCTCCTGCCATTAAGTGTGAATTGTTAGCCTTATTAAACCCTGACCCCTGCCTCTTCAACTCAGGGAAATACCCAGGTCCTACTTGGTTGATCTGTTTTATACAGTATACTTTCTCCAGGTAGTAAGCTAGAGCAATCTTAGGGCTCCTTTACTTTGATTTCTGATTCTTAGGGATCACTGCCATTATTTACTTGTTTTCCAATGTCTGAAAACTGTTCTTTCCTGTATTTTGTCTGCTTTTTCCCTGTTATTTCAAAGTATGTTTAAATTTAGTCCCTGTTATTCCATCATGACTTGGAGCATATCACCTCTGCTTTAAAAAGTACTTTATAAGTACTGTTTATTACTTACAAAGTCTCAATTCTTATCTGTATTCCCTTTCTACCTTGATTTCATGGGAATGGATTTTTCTTTTTTGAGACGATTCTCACTCTCATCTCTCAGGCTAGAGCGCAATGGCGCCATCTCAATTCACTGCAACCTCTGTCTCCCAGGTTCAAGCAATTCTCCTGCCTCAGCCTCCAGAGTAGCTGGGATTACAGGTACCAAGCCTAGCTAATTTTTGTATTTTTGGTAGAGACAGGGTTGTACCATGTTGTCCAGGGTGGTTTCAAACTCCTGACCTCAGGTGATCTGCCTGCAGGTTTTTCTGATTTCCCTTTTGTATATTTTACTTATAAAAATAATTAGTTATGTCCATATAGAAACTGGAACTTGAGCATTATTCACTATGGTAAATATTTTTTAAAATGAAATTTCTGAATCTTTCAACATTGTTCCCTCTAAGCTTATAAAACCTTTTTATCTGTAAACGGGAATTTTTCTGCCTTGTTTTTGCCTCTTACTTTTTTTCCCACTAGCACATCATCTTGAAACTTATTATGCTAATACTACTCTCGATACCTACAATTTCTTTCTCATATTAATGGATTTTCATTAAGTGACAGGTTATATTATCCCTGATTGTATAAAGGAGTATTTTCTTGTCAAATTTTAGCTTTAGACTGAGAAGGTGGGAGGTTGAGAGGATTTTGGCACAGTTATAACTTATATTAATAATATAATTTCAAAATTAAAATACAAGTGGCAATGGTTAGAAATCTAAGAGACTAGAAGACAACCCAGGTTGGTGTCATGATGTGGGCTTCCACACAGGGATGAGAACAATTACAATGTCTGGGCAGTTAGACAACAAGACACTCTTAGCTAGATGACAACAAAGTTGTGATTGGGTGCTTGGCTTTAGTCTGATTGCATCTGTACTAGATCAAGTAAGACTCAGGTGTTTGTAATTTGTGGATCATATCCTTTTGTTGTTCACACTTCTGATGTTCTGAGCCCTCCTTTTTGCATCTCTTGTTATTTAGCTGAGATATGACACAAAAGGGCAAGGGATGGGATATGTGTTCCCATCAGGAGGAAAATAGAATCAGCTCTCCTGAGCATTTTAAACCTTTTGGGGTTACATGAGGCATTTCACCTGCTACATCAACTAAACACTTCATTCAGTCAATGTTTAGCACGTGTTTTGGCCCTCTATATCCATGGGTTTTGCATCTGAGGATTCAAACAATTTAGGATCAAAAATACAGAAAAATAAATGTATATACAATAATAAAAACAATACAATTTAAAAAAACTACAACAATGACTAGCATAACATTTACATTGTTTTAAGTATTATAGGTAGTCTATTGATTTAAAGCACAGAGGAGGATGTTTGCAGGTTATCTGTAAATACTACAACATTTTATGGAAGACACTTGAGCGTCCATGGATTTTTTTCTACCTGCGAGGGTCCTGGAGGCAGTCCTCCATGGGTACATAGAGGTAAGAGACAGTAGAATCACAATAGCTGATTCTGTCTTCCTCCTGTTGGGAAGATACATCCCATCCCTTTCTCTTTCTCTTTCTTATCCTATCTCAGCAAAATAACAAAAGAAATGCAAAAGGGAGGGTCCAGAACATCTGAAGTGTGAACAACAAAAGGGTGTGATCCACAGTTATAAATACCTGAGTCCTACTTGATCTAGTACAGATGGGAGCAGACTAAAACCAAGCGCCCAATCACAGCTTTGTTCTGTCATCCAGCTAAGAGTGTCTTGATGTTTAACTGCCCAGACATTGTAACTGCTCTTATTTCTGTGTGGAAGTCGACTTTATAAGGGACAACTGTACTTGTTATTTGCTGAATACTGAGACAAAAATGGTTATTACATGTCTTCTAACTTTATAGATGTTAGTTTCTAGTGAGAAAATTGATGTATAAGCAGGTAACTTTACTTATTATCTCCAGTATTAGACATATATGTGAGATGCTTAGGATCCCCCTTGAACAATTAGCAAGGCTTGTCGTGACTTCTTTAGTAAATGCATTATCTATGCCTCTGGGAATTTGTATCGCACATTGTGTCAATATACTCCTATCTCTGATTACCCATTATCTGCAATTTACTCATAGAAAAGGGCATGCTGCTATTTTGTTCTTAAGTAACCAATTTTATTCTTATTTTTGACATTATCGATTAAATCACTTTTACTTTTCCTTGACTCTGTATTTTAGAAGTAGCACCTTTTAAATATACTTTTAATATTTTACTTTTTGAGTCACTGAGAAAAAGTATTTCCAGTTATGCTTAGCTCTGGAGAGCTGATTGTCATTATTAGCAATTTTGCAGCATGAGAGAGATTTTTAAAAATTTAATTCCTAGTCATCTAAGGCAAATGTTGATTTAGTGGGCAAATAACACCAAGTAATTTCAAGACTGGTATCAGGCAGTTTTTTATGTTGTTAGCTTATGAACATGTGTGATCCTTCCTCTACTCCCAATTTCTTTTTCTCTTTTTGGACACATTAGATTAAGTTGATCTTCCTCCTTCTGAGGCACAGAAAGGAAAAAGCCAACTGTATCCACTTGACGGAATTCATATGAAGGTATTAGGATATTTGAGCTGAGCTTCTAATGGGGAAAAATCTCAAGATGTTTATGTTGGCAAGTATCTTTGGAAGCCCGGTACCACAGAAATTTGAGTGTAGAAGGATATGCCCAGGTTTCTTCCAGACAGGTAGTTTTAGAGTGCACATGTGAATTAGAAAATCTGAATTAATAATTACTTTGAGGTAATGAGTTTGTTCTACACGAAGAATGCATGAATTGCTGTGAGGAATCAGATTTATCATT